>NC_065518.1:24752225-24816281 GCF_006386435.1 Epinephelus moara | reverse complement strand
TACAGTCTTTATTATGATCAGTACATTACTGGAAGTGACAATTTGATACTTTCTGATTATTGGGGGTGTATAACAGAGGGCAGGATTGTGATTTCACCCCAGCAGTCATGCATTTGTCTGTATTTGAATATCTTTTGAGACAGTAACAGTGTGCTCTGTCTATCTCGTGGGCTAGTTGACAGTCTGGGTTGGACACCCACGGTCACCAAGTGTCCATTCTGTGAAGAGGTCGTCCTCACAGAAACCAGCAGCAAAGTGGGCGAGGCTGCGTGGATGATTTGCTGCCTGTGCACCTTGGCAGGGTACGTCTGTTTGGACCTGATTTACTGTCGAAATATTTACCCTGACAGACTGCGGAGTTAAAAGTAGTCTTAACAAAGTGGGTGGACATTTTGTAAAACACACTTACTTGTACTTTGAACTTTGATCTTTCACATCCCTGTTCTTTCTTCCTTCCTTCCACAGGTGTGTTGCAGGCTGCTGTTTAATCCCTTTCTTTACGAGGCGTACAAAGAACGTCCACCACCAGTGTCCCCGGTGCCAGGAAAACATTCACATCCAACCGCCGTTTTGACTTAAAGGCTGCTATTTAAACAGCTACTGTGCTTTGTACAGTACGATCCACGGCCTATGTGCTTTAGTGACCAACTCCTGTGGTCATGGAGCTGTCTGGGACTCAGCTGTTTGACTCCACAACTGATCTCAGCAATGTGCCTGGAGTCGACTACGCTGTCAGTGCAAACGGCTAAAAGGCTCAGATAACTTAAGAAAACCTCCTGTTCTTACTGCATGTTTGACTTACACACTGTGAAACTTTACCTACCAGAATATCTGCATAACATGGATTCAAGCTCTGAGTTCGCAAATGCAAACACTGCCATTCAAAACACTTCTCACTTTATTAACATCTCCAGTAGTCAATGTTTCAGATACAAATTACTCCAAACTAATCCCTCCATTTAAAATGATCAAGTCCTGTTTATTAGAACACAGTATCATGCTTTGTCAACAGTCTACTGAACTTTGTGTCTGGTTTCCTTGGTTAAGTATATGAAAATAAAACTCTGGGAATATGTTATCTGAGAGGAAAGTGGAAACGAATCGCTGTTCATATGCAAACATGGCCTATAACCCAACAAAGAACTGTTTTGATACACTGTAAGCTGCGACACACTTCAAATGTAGTGCTTACTCAATTCTTCTGTTTCTGTGCTCCTGCCAGTTGTTTCATATGTTGTTTGTGACATTATATAAAACTCGAATTACAGCCTCTCAGGTTTTATGCCTTCATGAACCAGTCAGGTGTGTCAAAACATGAATGCTTGGATGTGGCAGCACAGAAGATCTATACAGTCAGCACAGTTTAAAGGTGGACACCCAAGATTAGTTTCACCAATTCAGTATCTGACCAAATGTCTCCCATTCTTCGGAGACATAGAAAAATGTTTTTGCAAAACATTGTGATGTCACAGTGAAGTTGACCTTTTGGCTATAAAATGACATCACTTCATCATTACAACCTGTTAGATTTTTGTGTGACATTTTGTCATAATTAGCAGATGAGCTCTTGAGTTATGGCCAAAAACAGTGAGGTCACTGTGACGTTTGACCACTAAATTCAAATCAGTTCAGTCTTGAATCCAAGTGGACGTTTGTGTCTTATTTGAGGAAATTTCTTCAAGGCCTTCTTGAGATATCTTATTCTCAAAATAAGACAGACATAAAGTCACAGTGACCTTTGAACACCAAATTCTACTCAGTTAATCCTGACTTAAAGTGGACGTTTGTGCCATATTTGAGGAAATTTTTTCAAGTCTTTCTTGAGAAATCGCATTTACAAAATGAGACAGACGCAAGGTCACAGTTACCTTCAAACACCAAATGTTACTGAAATTATCCTTCACTCTAAGCGGACGTTTGTGCCAAATTTGAAATAAAACAAAACAAAACAAAAAAAACCCCAAAACATTCAGAAATATCCCATTCACAAGAATGGGGCAGATGGACAGATGGACAGATGGGCAACCCAAAACACAATACCTCCGGCAGCATCTATTGCTGGCGTGGAGGCATAAAAATGTACTTTATTCTGTAATCACCATCTGCAGAAGCGTTCACAGTACACCAAATTTTATTGACACATAAAGGCATACAGTACTTATATACATCTTTTTGAGTATTTACAAAATAGAGAACCCATGGATGTTACACATGTAGAAAAATATGCATTACATCTATATAAATATGTACACAATGTGCAAAACATATGGCATACAAACAACAAGAGGCATGGCATGGGTGGTGGTGACAGAGAGGACACTCGGCTACGATGACGGATGTAAATGTCCCCAAAATACACTGATTTGAATGAAACGTCTTGTCTCGTCTTTCTTAAGTTCAGCTTCTCCATCGCAATAATGTACAATGCTAACATGATGATAAATGTGCGGGTGAATGAGGACAAGCAGAAGTCGATACACCTGTTAACCCCAACTATGGAAGTAGAGAAGCTGACAGGAACCTTTAGGGGTTCTTCAGACTGATGGTGCCTCCACATACCTCTACATTAAGAGGGTTATTCAAACAAACCACTCAGATATTAAGTGCCTTTGAACTTATAAACTGTATTACTCTGTAGTAAAGGTTCTTACATTAATAAAATCAAGGCAGGATCTGACATACAGTACAGTATATCAAGGGAGAGCAGCCATTATTGCTTTTAGCTGTCCCTGTCTGGCCAGTCAGCAACCGCGACTGCCAACGCTGAGTGGTGTCACATCGAGCGCAAATCACATACACGTGAAGCCAAGAGGTTTGTGTATGTCTGATATGAAAAATAAAATGGAAAAAACAACTCTGCAAACCGAAAATATACACATGAAATCCTCTTTTACAGATTTTACATAAAACGAGATTAAATGTTTTTTTTCTTTTCATCTTCACCCTAAAAAAAGAAAAGAAGTGATAAATACAAAAAAACGTGAGAAAATTAACAAAATGTGAGAATATGTTCCACTGCCTATTTGGCAACAAAATATCAAATGTGACAGCCTTAAAGCTGACACACTGAAGGAAATAAAAACACCATCAACTCATCATGTCTTCTAGGATACACATGAATCAGCTAGTGATTCTTACTCTTCATCCTATGTAAGATCTAACACTCCCAGCAATGCGGTAAAAAGAGGAAATACAACTACACCTGCAAGCAGGTATCACAAGGGACCAAGACGATGAGGTCATCTCTGAACAGGTGGTTTAACACAAGTTTGTAGGAAAGTAACTGAAATACGACAAAGCCCAGGGGCAGGTTTGTGCAGTATTTGGCTAGACTCTTTCAGGTGTTCAGATGGTTAGGATTTGGCCTGATCTGATGATACGATGTGTAACTGCAGCAGTAAGAGCACCACTCTGACAAGACAGTGTTGACGTAAAGGGCTCTCAGTCAGTTTGTTCAGGCCACCAAATTATTGCTGGTGAACAGCAAGTCAGCATCACACAGGCAGAAAATACAGATTTAAAAAGCAAGAAAAATTGAAAATTAAAATGTGTTTCCTGCTGGAAATGACCCTGAAGTACCCACAGCTGGAAGTGAAAATGAGCCCCAACAGAAGAGAGGCAGTGCCCTCTAAAGCCCGTGGACGTAATGACAGATTTAAGTGGTTAAAATGAACTGTGAATGTAAAGTAACTAAAAAAAGATGGTTTAAAAAAAGCAATCTTATTTCAAAGTGCCATACAGTAAGACTGCATCATCCCCAAAACAATATCCTAAAAGGTGACACTAAATCAGTTACCCAATATTTAGATTTCAAAGAAACAGCGCGTGGGATTTGATGCAATCCGGTAAAAATAAACATCTAGATTTTGTGAGGCTTTAAAAAGTAGCTAAGCCCTCTTCACTGCGGATCACACCTCGAAGGTGTCTGTGCGTTTATTTGACTATAGGACACCAACTGAACGACACGGATAAAAACAGTAAACAGTCATCAGAAGCCTTTTGAAGAGTTCGGAATATGTCGACTGGATAGCGAATGATTTGATTTCATAGATATTTGCAAATTTCTTCAGACAACTTGTGGGCGACGGCTGAGAAGGAGCTCGAAGCCGCCCAGAGATTAAACAATCATGCACACAGAGACACAGGTGGACATGCAGAACACGGGAAGACAAATCCACACGGACACACATGCTTTCTTGCTTCTCCCTCTCACACACACACACACACTTGGTGAGGAAACTAACTTTGTCTGCAGTAGCTGAGTTAGACTCTTTCACTGGCCAAATATTACTTTAGAATATTCTGATTCCTCCAAATGATGGTTGGTCACTTGATAAACGGGCTGTGAAAGCAGAATTCATCAGCTACAGGCAACTTCCATGTTTACTGGCTAGTGTTGCAGTAATTTCCCACCCTGACACACATATAGACACACAAACACACATAGACAAAGTGCAGGGATACTCTAGGACAGCTAAATATAAAGCTCAGACATCTTAATTCCTTGATAGGACGTGCAGCTCACACCTCTTCTACTGTGCGTCTGCACGTCTCATAAACTGATATTTGTTCCCTTTCCACCGTTTGATGTCAGTTTATGATCAGAAGAAGAAAAAAAAAAAAAGCTGCCAACTTTGTGAGTGAAGTCCCATTTTTCAAAGTTACATTCAAAACAAGATACTTGGACAACAACTGCAGTATCTCTGGAGCGATTGGCCACATGATCCCAATCATATCGATCATTTCCCGTTGACGATCACCTTGGATATGCAAAGTTCACATTTCCTTTTTCTGAGGTGAAGGAGGCGCAGCGTCGGATCTCTCCGCCTCTTATGTGCATAGCTCTCACGCAGGTCGTTGTTCGACTGGAGTCTTTGTTCTTTAGAGTCATTGGTTCGTCAGCTTGACCGCGGGGGTCGTGTTAGGTCAGAGAGAAACAGTCACATCTGATAGGACGTATCAGATTAGTCAGCAAACGCGTAATGTACAGTATGTGGTCGACTGGACCGGTGTGAGGCTCTCAGTTAGGAATCCCTTTAGCTCAGTGACTGACTGAGTGCGTCTGGCTTCAATCATAAAGGGGACAAACAGATTCGACTGTCCAGCACCTCAGACTCAGACTGGTTTGTTCTAAGCTTCTCCAGGTGGAGTGGTCAGTAGCGGAGGCTGCACTGACATGACGCACAAGCCTCGTGTGGATTTTTATTGAGAGCTCCTTTCATTTCTTTATTACGGCTAGATTTCATCTGTAGTAAGCGAGCTGTCATTTAGAGCGACATGTTTATTGTGCTCTAACGACTAGCGTTTATAACCTCCTATGGCACAGTATGCTTCGGCGGAACAAAGGCCTTCTCTTCTATGTTTTGTTGAGGCGCAGTGTTCACACTGAAAGCCGACCAGCCAAACCTCCAGTAGGAATAAACGGGTGATATCAACCGTCAATACTGTGTAGACGCTGTCTGAGACGCTGTATTAGTGTGGTTTAAAGAGTATTTACAAACAGTCCATGCTACCAGAATTCATTTGGCTCTGTCTCCTCGTCTTTGTTCATTAAAAATCGTGACATCAGACACTGTAAAAGTCTGTTTAAAATCCCTTATCACTAATGCGACGGGTGACCACGATCACCTTAGTGATGACGTTATTGTGGCTGATCAGCCAGCCTTTTTAAAGCTGTGCAAACTCCTGCTTGTAGTTCAACTTGAATCAGTGCACTGCCTGTACAGCATCTCTTACTGTAGTATAGTGGGAATATTACAGATGGTATGGATGTACTGTAAGAGTGGTATGGTGCTCCTTCATATTTTAAACTCAACCTCTCTGTGGTGGTCAGTCTTCTTCTTTTCATCCATCCACTCCTGGCTCATCTGCTCTGCCACCTCCCCACGCTTTCTTTTTCTGTCATCCACCCATCCGTCCGTCAATCCCAGTGCAGCTGCAGGTCCTGTGTATCCAGGAAGTCCGTCGGGATCCCCAGTGGCGTGAGCGCCCCAGCCGGACCTGGCGGCATGGTGAGGTCCAGCCACTCCATATTGTCCAGGCCTGGGTCAGACAGGCCCATGTTGAGGGAGGAAGGTGAGGAAGAATCACAGAAGGACAGCTCAGATGTGTCCATGGGTGAGTAGGGCTGCTGCTCCATCAGCTGGGCCTGCAGCTCCTCCATCAGGCCCCGTGTGCGTGGGTCTGACGCCGGCGCTGTTTCGGCCAGCGTGCCCTCCAGGAAGGCCTCGAGCTGATTGTCTGTGGCGAGGGAGGAGAGGCTGGGCAGGCTGGGGCCGATGGCCGGGCTCAGGGTGGCAGGGGGAGCCACCTGGATCTGTGGAGGCGGCCTGGAGAGGGCGGTGTTGACTGGCAGGGTGGAGATGTTTGCTGTGACCGGGATGGTCTTAGTGAGAGACACGGGAGGGTCCTGCTGGATGAAGGGAGTGATTTCTGGAGGAGGGGATAAAAACATAGATTATTATGAGAGTTCAACCAATGAGGGCGTCTTAGAATTGTTATAATAATGTTTTCCATACCACTGATCAACAAAAACCACCTTATTTGCACTACACATTGCACGTTCAACTATAAGATGTGACGTAACATGTAACATAAGCTGTATTGTCACCAAACCGAAAACGCTGCAGCCTACACAGCGGTCTGCCTGAGACTAGATTGTTTTTAACTCACTCATACTAACAGAATGCTGTGGGTTTGTACACCTCCTTACCTCCACTCTGTATGAGAATGTCGAACAAGTCATCCATCTGCTGGCTGGTTGCCGTGGGAACCTGAGAAGACAGTCAACGAGGTTAAGAGACTCGAGGCTGTTCGCCAAAAGCAAAACAATTTCTCAAGGGTGGAACACCGAAAATAGTCTCTCATGCGTTCGTGCTGTTTTGTATTCTGAAGGATACAGCGGTGCTGGGTGGTGTGTGTGTGTGTGTGTGTGTGTGTGTGTGTGTGTGTGTGTGTGTGTGTGTGTGTGTGTGTGTGTGTGTGTGTCTTACCTGTGAAACATTGTTGATGTGCATGTTGCGGCTCTGTTTGATGGCCTCCTCATAGCGGGGAGGCTCTCTTGTCTTGGGAGGCTGAGTAACAATGGAGGTGGGCTGAAGGATGAAGGTGGGCTGAGGAGAAGGAGACTGGAGGAATAAGAGAGAGATGGAGAAAATCCAGTAAGGCAGGATTAAAAATCGTCAACAGAAGCAACTAGGACAGCTTGAACCAAATGCTAATAACTCAGCACTGATACCTTATTGAGGGGTCCGTTGGAGATGTGGTGGTTGGGTGAAGCCCGTGGTGAGACCCTGTTATCTGGGGAGCGTCTCAGGAAACACTGAGTGTTCATCTCAGGCCTGTTCTGGTTCTCCACTCCAGTAGTGTTATTGCACACCGTCAGAGTCTGTTGAGACAGAGTCTAATGTTAGAGTCGTTTTAAAGGAGGAACTGAAGATACAGCAAATGGGGCATCTGTCCAACAATATATTAGTTAGTAAAAAAATAGATTAAAGCAGCGGTTCCCAACTGGTGGGTTGCAGTCCAAAAATTGGTCGTGGGTTCATTCAGAATGGACTGCAAGTGACTTTGAAAAAAAAAAAAACACACTTCATTTATAAGTACAGTAAATTTACTTAATTTACCGTTTCATCGTGAATTCAATAAAACACAGGGTGAGCAATTAATATACAAATAATTATTTTGTGAATGAAGCATTCCTTTAATAGGAATGATATTCCATCGCCGTCAGCCGTGCTCACATCAGCTCCAACAGTGCCTCTCAAATCACCACCACCACTACAGGGCACATTACTGTCATGTGACAGTGACACATAAGTATTATTGTTTCAGCCAAGGCAAAAATGAAGGGTTTAGTAAAAGTCATTGCGGCACAGTGTCCTCACAGAAATGCGACTAACCACATGGCGGGACTGACCTGCAGCAATGGGTTCTGGTTGGTTAAGTGCTGGCTGGGTGCCGTCTCCATCGTAGTGGTTTGCAGCTGAGGAACTGAGGCCTGCACCAGGTTTGTGGCCTGAAGGACAGGCTATGACAAGAGGAAGGAGTTTAAGAACACAACTGTGAGTCTACACATAGTTTTCTCATTTGTAAGCCCCTGAGGCAGGTAAACAGTTCTCTAACAGATGTCACAACACATGATGTCACTCTACTTTGTTCCAGACTTACCTGCAGGCTGACAGTGGTGCTCGGCAGCTGGATTGCAGTAGCGTTATTGGGCAGTGAGACTGGGAGGAGGATCTGAGTTCCAGCCTGGCCGGTCGTGGTTAACAAGGTCTGAGGCTGACCCAGCACCTGGGACACTCCACCACGGTGGCTGATGAAGAACTGCTGCAGGCTGGGGGCTGCTGGTTGGGACTGTGGCTGGAGTTTGGGACTTCTCTGTGACTGGGAGAGCAGCTGTGGGTTGTTAGTTATTTGGGGCTGGGCTTGGGACTGGATCTGGGTGATGAGCTGGGTTTGGGTCTGGAGCTGGAGCGGCTTGCCAGAAGAAACCGTCACATCCTCCAGCTTGACCACAGTTGGCAGGGTGGAGAGAGTCTGGGAGCCCAGGATGGAGTTGGGGATTGTAGCACCAGTGGATGAACAGTTTGACAGCACTGCACCCTCCACTTTCACTACATTTGAGTTCAGGACGGTAGGAACAGGGTTCATGGCGGACTCGGCAGGGGAGCCCCCTTGGCCTCTCTTCTCCACCTCCAGCTGCATCTTCAGCTCCTCCACCAGCTTCTGCTCCTGCTCCAGCTTCCTCATCAACTCCACTATCTGCTGCTCCTTCTCATGGAGCCGCCTGTCCTTTTCTTCTGGGACTCGGAAAGAGGGGAGAGGTGAAGACTGTGGACCTGCCCAGCCAGAGCTCACCGTTTGT
Organism: Epinephelus moara; assembly: GCF_006386435.1. Lineage (NCBI taxonomy): Eukaryota > Metazoa > Chordata > Actinopteri > Perciformes > Serranidae > Epinephelus > Epinephelus moara. The sequence continues at coordinate 24,807,412 of NC_065518.1, read as the reverse complement.
GTCTCAGAAGGAGCCTCAGACATGCCTACATCCTGCTGGGGGGCGCAGCGATCATTGGGGATGGGTGAGACTGGGGGTGTGGGGTTAGTGCTCTCTTTAGCCAACTGCTGGACTGGAAGAACTATAGCAGGGGTGGTAGTGGTGGTGGTGACCTCCATGGGCACGGAGGACAGGATGGTAGTGGCTGGGGCGGGAATGCTTGCAGGAGCAGAGGTGCTGTGGTTTTCCTGGAAAGGCTTCAGTCTTTCTATCAGATCAGTCTTTGTTCCCGACACAGGGAGGCCACGCAACTTTAGCTCCAGTTTTAGCTCAGCAACCTGGAAAAATACAAATATTATCATATCATCAATTTGGAAGGGTGCAAGAGGAGAAGTGCAGCTGATTTTAAGGGAAAAGTTCAAAACGTTGGCCTTTTTTTCTGAGGCTACAGCCAGTTGGAAGCAGGGAAAACAGCTAACCAGGCTCAGTCCAAAGTTTAAAAACAATCTGCGGTCCAGCACCACAAAATTTGACCTTATACTGGGACTATTTCTGACTGGGCCAGGCACTTCCTGGAGTGACTTTAGTGGAGCAACCACCATCACCAAGTCTGAAGGAAGTCACTGATCTCTGCAAAGAAATAGTCCTGCACATAAGCTAAAATAAAACCACAACTTATAACATGTTTGCATGCAGTAAACAGCAAAATACTGTTAATGTATGTATAGATTATGAGTTAATTAGTAAGCTTTACCAGTGCTCTTAGTCAGATTAGTTACGGTTGGACAGATCGAGGCTGGTGGTTTCTCCTGCTTTCTGAGCGGGGAGTTCTGGGGGCAGCAAACTACCATTGTTTTAATTCAGACGTCAGGCAATAACTGGCCTTTTTCCATCATTCTGTGAGCAACCGTGGTCTGAAATTACGCTGCAGTCCGTGGACAGAAGGACACACAGTCAAAGTGAAACTTAGTTTAACCTCAACCTAGCTACGTTGAACTTATAGTCTGTCTGTCCACTGCAGCTCCTAATCTCACACCTTACTGTGGCTGCTCCTGACTGTTTCATTACTGCCTGCAATATTTTAAACTGATCTACTGTCAAAAAAATGCTGAAAATGACAGTGTTGTTGTTTTGTAAATGCATTTTTGATGAACCATAGCTCACTGACAAACACACTGCATTTCCTGTGACCCGCTTCAACCCGTGTTATGAATGTTAAATGCTTTTACTGTGAAGCAGCAGCAGTGGGAAATGTTCGATGTGCATTAGCAGTAAGTAAGAGTGAGAGGAGGCAGAGCTATGGGGGCACTGCGGTGCGTGTGTGTCAGCTCTTTTGAGAGATGAGAGCGGTGTGTCAATACTGTGGAAAATAAGTACTGAAACATTTCAAATATTCAGAACTGATGTGTATCAATAAATCAATATTTTGAACAACACTTAACAAAACCTTGTTGGATCTTTTGTGGAGTTATCAGATTCCTATGAAAACATTCTTGTACTGGCTGCGACACAGTTCACTTCTACAGCTGAGTGGGCCCATAAAAGGGTAATTTCTCCCTTTAGGCTACTTTGATTTCAAAGCTGCTGGGACATGCTGTTCCAGGCTACATGGGTGAGGGGTTTGCTGGTACAAGTGGGTTTCCAAATACCTTCATCTCCTCCAGGTTGGCAGGCAAGACTCCTGGCTTGCGGTTCGAAAGCGTGTTGTTTGGACGAGCCGGAGCCGGAGTAACGGGGGGAGGTGGAGGTGCAGTGGGCAAGGACACCACGATGGAGGTTGGCAGGCTGCCGGCGCTGCTGCTCTGACCCTCGGCCACGGGCCTGTAGTGAGAGAGAAACACAAAAATATGAGGTCATTATTTTTTTTAAGGATTTAATTCACACTACTTCTGTATCACAAAAAAAGAAACAAAAAAAGAGGAAGAGGTGGACAAAGGAGTATTATTGGAGAGATGATTGAAGAGAGAGAAAGGCAGGAAAGACAAAGAGGAAATGTGTTCCCAATATGAACAGAGCATCCATCCTGTGCCCTGCGCCTCACTAACAAAGCCAGTCATCCAAACCTCAGTGCAGCGGTTCAAAGGGAGCTCTGCCATGCCGCGCTGTGAGGACATTTATGAAAACAGCAGCTGGTGAAACAACATCCTGTTAGTTATTATATGATTAGACGCTGAGTTGTTATTGGAAACTAGCTAATGGCCCTCTGGGTCATTGAAAACAGCATTATCTGGCCTGCTTTCAGGTGTTTTTTACATAGGGTTATGAAAGCAAGCCAAAGCAGTAATAAAACAATACAACTGCAAATGTTTTCTTATTAATGTTTCATATACGTACTTGAGTGGTGCTGGTAATATAGTCTGGTAGTTGTAGTGCTGCTGTTGCTGGCTGAGGATCTGCAGCTGCAGGAACAGCTGCTGTTGCTGCAGCAGTCGGGCGTAAGAAGAGTCCATGGGTGCTTCGCTGGCCTCCTGCTTCTGGTCTGGGGGAACATACTGGTGGTACTTGAGCTTCTTCACCCTCGACTTGGGCTCTTTGCCTTTCTTACTGCGGCTCTTCTCTGAGGGAGACTTCTGCTGGCTTTGCTGTTGTGGGAGGAAACAGGGAAAAGTTTGTTCCACAGGATTCAGATATCACAGTAAGAGGTGATATCATATTTAGGCAAAACCTAAGTCTTTTATTTGTACCACTACTCCTCGCTTTTAAGTGCCCATTTGCCCCTGGAAACAGAATTATAAGGGTTAGTGGTTAAAGTCTTTCCCTTCAAGACCCTGATAGGTCATCAGTAATTGTCGGTGTCATTAATGTAAACAGATGCAACTATAGCAACAACGGTATCATCACAATTACATGTGCCATGTATCTGATGGAGATAAAAAAAGCATGGATGCACATGCACATCAATCGCTCAAACAAGTCAGCAAATAAAAATGAACAATGCTTCATTACCAGGCCACTAGAGGGGCTCTGTAGGCTAACGTTAGCAACCCGTGTTCCTACTCGGTCAGTCTGCACTGATACCAGAGGAGCGGTTACAAGTGGACTGGTCTTAAGGTAAATTTTGGGCATAATATGCCATCAAAGTAAAGGAATGCGACATGGAAATATGTCAAAATGAGCAATAACAATGTAACGTTAGCTAGTCAGATACCAAGACATCAACGTACTACTAACATTTTATTTTGTTATGCTTGTTATAGAAAAAGGACCTTAATGCACTGAAAAAGCATTAAACTAAAATAAAAGAATGGCTATTGATCATTTTTAAATCTTAATTAACAACAAAAATACATTTGTGGGTTTCTTTTATTACACCTACAGCCATATTGCTGATGTTTAGGGGGGCCATGTAGCCTGTACACTACGCCCTACCCCTCTATCCCAACAAGAATCAGGACACTCAACCTCTAGAGACGTGAACACCTAAAACGGAGGGGTAAGGGGTGTATTGGGACTGAGCCTTAGAGGTGAGAAAAAAAAAAAACCCAGTCCTTACTTTGACCAGTGTTGGGCCTGGTTTTGAAGGAGCAGCTGTGGTGACTGGCGGTGCCGGAGTGACAGCTGGGCGGCTCATGGGCTGCTCAATGGTCGAGATCACTTTCACAAAGTCTGTTGTTGCTTGTGTGGCAACTGGGAAGGCCTGAAGAAGCACAGCAAAGAGACATTTATAACTGCAAAGCAAACCTCTAACGTCTTGTAAACACTGCAGAGTCCAATAATAATGGTAACAATATTATGTAGTTAGAAAAACCTGGGGCTATTAAGGCAGGCATGTACAAACACCAGTGTAGCAAGCCCTGTGTCTGACCTGCAGTATGGTGTTGGGTATTGGTGGTGGTAGTGGTGCGGGGACTGGAGAGGGCGTCTCTGGCACTCTGCTCTCCCCAGGAGAGGGGACAGAGCTCTGAGATTCCTGGCTGGCCGGCTGCTCTGGGGACAGGGCATCGCTGCTGTCTTCATCCAACACTTTGGGGTAATTCACCTGACCCACTAAGAGACGACAGCAACAAAATTCCAGCGCTTAACCACTCACGTTGTTTTTATCTCTTTGCCAGTAAAACACATCTTTTATCATCATTCCTCTCCAATTCCCGGCAGGGCCCATCAAACAATGACCTCTTCCTAACAGTGTCCATTAAAGCAGAAATGCTGTAAAAGCACTGGCTGTCTAATACAGCAACATTAGTCACTTGACAATCACTGTTTTCCTGTCTCTCACCGATAATGGCCTGTTTAACGCTGGAATCCACCGGCAGGATGTTTTTCTCCACCAGCTCCATGGGGCCGGGTCTCTGAGCGATCTTCTCGTTCAGGTTGTCAGCCAGCCGGGCCCTTTTCAGTTTCATCTGGGTGGCCTGTAGTGACGGTTCTGCTCCAGTCTCTGAGGAACAGAGAAACATGTCACACATAGTTTATATCATACTGAATGATGTCAGCTTGTAGATTTCTTGTTTGCTGTGTCTGTAGCCCATTTAAATTCTCTTATGCTGGTCCACAAGGAACGTTAGATAATACAATACGTGCATATGAGAATCACCAGTACCTTGCAGGATGTGCATCCTGACCAGCTCTGCTCTCTCTGGACGACTGCGGATCTTGTGCTTGAGGAAATTCTCAGTCTGAAGACAGAGACGGACAGTCAGTAAACCATCTCAGTTTCCATGCCCTGTTCTGCTTCTGCTGCACTGAGCAACACAACAGTCCAGGAGTGCATTATTACTTCTCAAATCCACAGTTATCACTTTATTTCCTAACTGGGTGTCTTACCCTGGCTCTCTCCAGGCTGCGAATCTGCCCATGGAAAGCTGCCGGGCTCTTCAGAGCTGCAACACATCACATTTTCATCAGGTCTGAGCACAATTTTTTTAAGGACAGATGATCTGGATTTCTTTTTAAAAAGCACAAACATGTTTAATATTTCAGCTATCAGGGTCCCAGCTTGTTATCATACACCCGCCCACACCACATCAGCTTTTTTTTGCTGACTGATGGACAACTGGCAGCGTTGATACTCACGTGGCATGATGCCCTGGTCCACCAGCTGCTCCCGGGTTCGCCTTTGCTGAAGCCTTAACTGCAGGACTGAAAAAGTAAAAGCAAAAAAAAATTATAAAAGAAAAGCAGAGGCATGTTGATTGTAATGTTAAGTAGAAAAAAAGAGGAAAAACATTATAGGAAAAATGAGGGAAAACAGCTGACAGAAGATTAACCAGATGAGGTAGAATATAAAAATAAAAAGGGAAAATAGGGAAGAACTAAGGAAGAATACGACATCAAGCAGAGAAGGTAACCACATACTAACCTCTGCCAACCCTGATACATCACTCATATCCTGCTTTCTAGTCATTAAGCTGACAACATACGATAACGTCATTGTATAAAGGCATTTTGCACACAGGATGAAAATTACCCTACAAACAGAAGTGCACATATCAGCTATTACTGAGCTGACATTAAAAGCCTGACGAGGAGACTTTAGCTCCAGACAGTCAGTCCTATCTTGTTACATAATAACTTCGCTCCTGAGAGCAGGGTCCGAAATACGTGTGAGGTACGGGGAGCTCGGCTCCCCAGAAAGCAAATTTATTTTTCCTAGGATGATTAAGGTATGACCTGCCTTACGCTGTCTCTGACTGGTTTACCCTGACATTCTCACCCTACCCCTTATCAATCTCACTCCTCTTGACTAAACCTAACCAACCCGACCAATGAAGGCAACGAGTACTTGTCAATCAGAGGGAGATTAGGGCAGGTCATGCCTTTGTCATCCTAGGAAAAGAAAATTTGCCCCCAGAAAGAAATTTAGGAGGAGCTCTTAAGTGTCTTCATTTTTGGTGTCACAGTCTTTTCCTCCATAATTTGATATTTTCTTGTGTATGTAGGTTCTTGAAATACATAATAGGCTGACAGTAAAACACTTGTCAACGTGTCTGTTTATTAGCGCAAACAATTTACCATAATCAATGTCATGGGATGCAGCCTACAGCCCTATTTGCATGGGACATGTATTACCTGGGGATCTCTAGTAATTTGCAATAATTGCAGAGAGCGTCTGTGATCTTAATCGTGTTTTAATCTGCCATTTCTGTAATTTATCAAATAAAGAATCCACCACAAATTATGTTCCCTTTGACATCAAATGCAGATATCATGTCATAACATTGGTTTAACATAGGTTTTTTTTGCACAATTTTGCTTTCTCCGCACCTTCTATCTGCCTCTTTCCCAGCAGAGAATTGTAGAGGCGGTGTTGGCAATTATGAATGAGAGTTTTGACATCATTCTGAGTGCAAATTCAGGAGGCTGTAATTCAAACATTGCGCTACCTAGTGCATCTTCAATCCTCAGTAGATGTAAAAGGACGAGATGGTGTTTCATTCCATTACCCAGTAAACTCTCTTCACCAGGGTATGACATTTCACAGGCTGTAATTATGTGCTCACAATCCTGCTGCTTTAACATTTGGACCACTGCAACCCAAAACCAAAACAACGCCAGAGGGCACTCACAAGAGAAACAAAGACGGACACCCACCACCAAAACACTAGGTATATAAAAGAGGTTTTATTGACCCACCACATTTCCAGAACTCCAGGACAAGCTGCCAACACCATTAGCCCACTAACCTGCTACAACAAAGAAGAGTGCTCACCTTCTCTGAACCTAATGCAGCAGTCACTGGGGGTCTCTACCTCCACACAGGCCATTGTCTGAGACAGAGAGTCCTGGCCTATGGAGCAGTCCAAAATACAACGGAGTGATTAAGCCATTTGATCCCAAGGTGACAGCCTATGTATGAAAGCCTAAAACATGTAGCTTATAGTGATATCCTCTCTCAGCCACGGTGCAAAAAGATGAACTGAATGATGTGATGTGACTACGAATTAGAGGAGCAACATTGGGCCCGTCCTCTAACCCTCTTTCCCTCCCTGATTTTTTTTTTTTTTACTGCAGGGCTACAACCCCTCCTACCCCTCCACAAATACTTCCCTCTCTCACTCAGCCCGTTTAGGATGGCTTATTTGCTCGCTGTCGGCGATCCCAGCACAGCCTGATGTGATGTCTACACTTGTTCCTTGTAACTACTGGGGAACGGTAAAGAGTCTGAGTCAGCACTGACTAAGGACAAAGGGCGATAACACATGTATCGTCAATCTGAGAAGACAACAACACATGTGTTTTGTAGCTTTCACATAGTTTTGACAGTGGGCCTGATAAGGACGAGTCACATTAAAAACTAAATACTGACCACAGGCCACTTCTGCATTCACAGGAAAGGATGTGTCAAAACTTACAAAGAAATACAAGCTGTCCTTCTCTAACAGGAAACAGCTGACCTCACCAACTTGAGAAACTGAGTGCAACTTATTCGACCAGGGTAAGACCAATGATCAACAACATCAACTTCATGGCTATACAAAGCTGTCATACATTATGTCATAACCTTTTGCATACTCTGGAATGCTGCAGCTTTAATTCCAGTTAGAGCTGTGGTGAAACATTAACAAACTGTATACAGAAATCGATCTGGCTCCTGTTTGTACAGACATTTTGCAGGGCTTGCTGGACAGAAGCTATACCTGCCTGAAAGAAATGAACCATTCTGACCCAACTACACTCGGCACATAGCTGGAGAAAGATATGCAGCAGGGACATGTTTGTTTAAGGTGATATATATAGACTTCCAGTCAGTGGCATTGTCCTCAATTCCTCCGGGAAATGCTGCTCAGCCTGACGAACACATGCTGACCTGTGACCTAAGCAGAATGAGTCGAGAGGTGGATGACATGACTGAGCTGTTTATGCACACAGAGACAGGCACGCAGTTAGCGGGTCAATGAGGGAAACACAGGCTAACAGAAAAATGTATGTTTCACCTGCAGTTAATACGTGAGATTTTTAATACTATCTAGAAGTGGATTTACGCCTTGTTCAATAATGCAAATATGACACAAGCTGACCACACATGGCTGATGGAATGTGGTAAAAGAGAAATCAGTGGTACTTTAAGAACCAGAAATCACATGTCTACAGACGTGATGCATTAATTAAAGGAATAGTTTGACATTTTTTGTTTTCTTGTCGAGAGTTAGACGGGACAACGAACACTTTTTTCTAATCCGTCTGTTCAATATGAAGCTAAGGCTATGCCCAGCTCTCATAGATTAGCATGAAGACTGGAAACAGAAGGAAACAGCTGTCCAAAGTTAACAAAATCCACCTACCAGCAGCTCTTAAGATCACTAATTAACATGCTACATCTCACTTGTTTAATCAGTACAAAAACCAAAGTGTAAAAACATCACCATGAGGTTTCCAGACACCAGTAAAGACTCCAGGAAGTTACTGCATTTAGCCAAGACAGAGTCCCGCACATAACCCTGTTAAAGCCATTTCACACAAAGCTCAGACTTTCGTCCAAAATATTTGCACAAAACTTACACAAACTGATTTTGTGGGTTCTTATGAATGCATGCACACCCCTGCGGAACATTTGTGCAGGGGAACATTATTCAGAAGGATATCGATTTCAGTGGATTTCCACTTGGCTATAAAGGTTTGCCCAACGAAATCCTTTGTTCCAACTGATGTCATACCTCCAGGTCTAAGTTCACTTGCTGCCAAAATGGGGGAATGTCTTATCAATTTGGTTTCTGCTTTAGCTGGGATACAATGACGATGATACTGTAGCTGATTTGCTCTTTCTACATTATATCGAGGTCAGTGAAGGGGGCTAGCCACAACAGGTAGCTTTAGCATCAAATTTGGGGTCCAATTAGATGATTGTGTAGTTAACGTCAGACATCCTCTATCTGGATAAGTTTTTGTTGTGTGAAATGGACAGGGGCACTATTTAGGAGAAAAAACGGAACACAGACAGATAATTCACACTACACTTGGTGTGCATTGTTGTCATGCCAAAAATTCACATGAGGATTTTCTGTATTCCCCCATCATATTTTCACAGCTCACTGGTGAGAAACAGCTTTTGATCCCCAACTTGCCATTTTTACATTTTGATTTTTTGTAGGAAGAAACAAGATATAAAGTGTTAACTGATGAGCTTTACAGGTGCTGGTAGGTGGATTTTGTTACTTTTGGACATGCTAAGCTAAGCTAACCCTCTCACTTCATATTAAAAGGGGTGGGTGCTATCAATCTTCTCATCTAACCCTCAGCAAGAAAGCAAACAAGTGTATTCCCAAAATGCTGCACTACTTCCTTAAAGCGGCCTGATTAAAGTACAAGGAAAACAAAATTGACACCACTGCCCCAGTTATTTTTGTACCCTGTTAACAGAATAAATAATCTGACATTATCACTATCAGACAGCCAGAGACCTCCCAGTGGGTCAGCCTGTGATGTGTGTGAGACGTTCTAATGAAGACTGACAGCTTTCTGACTTGAAACAGAACTTGCAAACACTGAGTGTTAAATACTGGACGGGGAGGACTGTGTGCACCCGCCCGTGACTCTGGCCTATTTTTGCACGTCTGACTAAAGACTGAATTCCAAAAATAAATCATATACAAGAGCACAGTTGCGATGGACTTCCTGCACAACAGAGAGAGCAGCTACTCAACAAACAATTTTCTTTAAAGAGTGAGACTCTAGAGTTAATTACAGGCAACACTGGCTATTTATAAACTTTGGAAAATGCTGTGGATGTAAGTTTGCCTCCTACTTTGGAGAGCAGCCGATAATCATCCTATTTCACTCTGAAACTTTTGACTCTCTCGTGTTTTTTGCTGTGCACTCCTTTACCCTCTTAGCAGACTTTTGCTGTTATCAGTAACCTTATTGATTTCACATAATGAGCTACCTCTCACTGGCCAGACTCTCATTGCCTGTCACAACAAACTCACAGCCCCGAGTCTTGACGTCCCACTTTGCTGACAGAGCAGCACTCCTCCCCCTCCCCCGGCTCTCTGAGCCACAGTGTCCTGCCACACACAACTGAAGTGGTGTTAGACACTCAGACCTGTCATGATGGTAGACAGATTAACACCTGCATGTTAAAACCAATACGAGAGAGGGGACTCGGTGGTTGGCAAAATGCTGGGGGATGGCTCAGAGGGTGGAAAGTATGAGGTGTGTGTTCTCACTAGAAGGGAAATGACAAAAGCCGAGATGATGAGTGGGTGCTACTACTGTTGTTGACATTCCACAGAAATGTTCCACCGTTGAGACATTTTACTGCGCTCTCCCGCAGACAGCAGCAGCCACCGTGCACAGCGGCACAAAATCCTACTATTATCCAAAACGCGATTAATCCACAGCTCTGGCTCAGCACCTTGCGCTTGTTCACTGCTATCTGACAAATTACATTTTTGTGACTGCGGCGATCAATATCACAGTGACTGCGCTGAACTGATCTCCCTACACCATCTAAAGCCATGATTAGGAACTGGCAAAGGCAGCAGTGAAGTTAACCCACTCCTAAAGCCTGGTAATCATGTACCCATCCATCAGTGTCTGAGTCAGTCCCGTGTGGCTGCCAAAAAAACACCAACATCGTGAGGGTAATGAGAAACTAACATGGAGGCTGGCTCGCATGATGATTATTTTGTTGTGCACTGCACAAAAGAAACGCTGATGGAAGTTTCACTCACTTTAACGACCCATTTTGAACTCAATAGTCTATTTATGCAGTACGTGCCTGTGTGCATGTGTACATACATTAACAGTGTGCAGGCCATCTATGCATAAAGGTTATTTAAGGTTAAACAGGGCTGCTGTAAGTGTCAGCGTGTTGGAGGAGTTGCAAATAATGTAGAGAGCATAATGTCATCATACATATATTAACTATTAAGCTATTTTTTGTGGACTTTAGTGTCACCAGTGGTGGAATGTAACTATCTTTACTCAAGTACTGTACTTAAGTACAAATCCAAGGTGCATGTATTTTACTTGAGTCATTTCAAATAGCCGAGGGCTCGACTGCAGAATCAGATTTTTAGAAAACCTTTCATTTCGTTTTTACTGTGTCAGCTTTATGTATATGTGTAGCTGCGACAGAGTTTGTCATCTTATTTTAGCAGTGACATTACTGTTTCCTGTAGTGTTTAACAGCCAATCAAGGTGCTCCATGCAAAGTGTTGCACAAAGACTGATTGATTTTATAGATTTTGTTTTAAGAAAAGATGGCAAAAAGAGCACCTAGCATTAGAATACCTTGATCGTGTATGGTACTGTATTCTGTCAAGATGACAGGAGACACTGTATTGAGAGAAGACATATTTACTGAAAATCTTGTCGGCAGCTTGTAAAAAGGCCGTCATGCAGAGATGGTGCGAGGCAGAACCACCAACACAAGATGACTGGCTGAAAATTGTGAATGACATGTATGATATATGGAACTGTTAACTCATAGGTAAGGAGCTCAGGAGTGATGTCCACAGAGATGGACAACTGAGTCACTGCATATGTCACAGGGATGAACAGGTTTCATAAGACAGGGCAAACTAGAATTTTTCAAATGTTTTTTTGTGTTGTTTTTTTGTACCCTTTTGTCTTATGTCATGTTTTTGTGCTGGGAAACAATAAAAGCAAAGTATTACAACAACAAAAAAAAGCCCGGATCAGCTGGAAAATGCATCATCATAAAGCTGAAAACAGGCCTGTTTTTCGGAAACCATGAAAACCTTTTAGAGGTTTGTGGTTCTGACGGGACAGCCAAGCTACAAACATGTGATGATCTTACACAATATGACACACTGTTGTAGATTACACTGCCCCTCAGTATATACAGGAGTTCAGCTTGGCAAAAACGTAAACATCTACGGCAGTAAAATGCAACATACATGAATGCAGCAGTAATATATAAAAGTAAAATACTGACTGGGAACATTTGACTGCAGAGACAACTAATATTTTAAGCACATTTTCCTGGTGACACTTAAATACTTTTACTTAAGTAACATTTTGAATGCAGGGCTTTTTTTACTGAAGTACAGGATCTAACTTTTGTTGTGATGTGGTGCTACATAAACAAAACTGAATTCCATCACTCAATTTCAGTGGCTGTGTTTAAGGAGACACATCCTCATTTTAACTGCCTGTACATTTTTTATTTTGTGACTAATAAGAATAACTTATTTTTATATCTTCTTCCTCACTGTTTTTCTTCTGCCTTTTTATAGTGTCATTTGTTCATCCTACTGCCTAAGCATTTTGAAAATAGAAATCTTTTTTGGTCACTCTTTCCTCACGGTGGCCTGTTTCATGTGTCTCCAGCCCTTGCATGCCACGACAGGCCTGTGCAGCCATCATATCCTCACCATTTTTGCGTTCATTGAGTGGAGGCAGTGGCTGCAGCGACAGCTCCTCCATCTCATGGGTCACCGCCTCGCTCTGGGGACTGGGCATCAGCAGACTCGACATCTCGCAATCCCCCTCTGCTCCTAGCTGCCCGTGACAAGCCTGAAGCTCCATCATGCCTCAGGAGGGGAAGGCAAGCAACAGGGAGGGGGGTATGGGTCACCGTCCCTTGGGATTTGTGTCTCGCTGCTACCTGTGCGGATATAAGAAACAAGAAGAGGAAAGAGTGAGGAGTTGGAGGGAAATGTAGTAACTGCCTTGCTCCTTTCACTGAAGAACTCAACAGCAGGAATACGTCACTCAAGGATCTTGTGGGCTCCTCATGATCATCAGTAATTCAGAATAATAACCATCATCCTGTTGGTATGACTACTTCACCCAACTGGTGAAATGCTAAGGGTGGCATTTCATTTGGGCCATCTGGAAGAGCTCAGTGGCAGCCCAAATTATTCATTAAACGAGCTGGGTTGGCTATTATGCCGAATAATCGCCTTCAAACCGCTGCTCGTGAGAAACAACGCCAGCGTGTGCATGAATGTTCTCTCTGTTCAGACAGGCTTCATAATCTGGAATATGACGTCGCTGTGGCGGTTTCAAACAGGGGGAACGGAAACATTTCGGGGAGCAAAACAAACAGTTTAGTATCCATGGCTTCCCAGCAGCCTCTTACCCAGCAGATGACAGAGTGCTCAGTCTGAACATGCATGCTATTTATCGCCCTTCAGCAGCACCCGCATCTAGTCATTCCAGGACCTAAGCACTCTTTACTAACCACCCTGATGTGTTGCTTTTGGCTGACGACCACTGTGTTCCTATGGCTGCTTTTATTTCTCCCTGTAGGTCCTTCAAGTGCCAAAGGCATTAGACGTTCCAGGGAGACTAGGGGACTATGAGAGACTGGTTGCTGAGTGCTGATGACATGTCATGTATCCAAACACAACAAATCCTAAACCCTTAATGTTTCATCATCTCTTGATCTGCTTTTAAAGATTATATCATCATCTATATGAAAAGTTCTGTCATTGAGTGCAAGTGAAATGTTTTCACCCACATACACACTGACTTTTTGGTAGAGATAAAGCTGTTCATTGTTCTGCTTTATTAGTTTCTAGTTTACACCAAAAATGGTCATCCTCAATGAATAATATTCCTGTACTGAGTTCAACGTTTGCTAATTATTACATTTATCAGGTTAGCGAATAACATGGGCGTTGCCTAGCCTGGGCAGTCTGGGCTTTAGCCCCAAAGATTTTTTCTTTAGCCCCAAATAGCTCTCCACTTTGAGCAGTTCATAGCGACTGAAGAAGATGAAAGCGTTGTAGGTCTGCATCTTGAATGAAAAGAGAAGGAACGAGAGCAGTATGGTGGCCACAAAGATATTACATGACAGAGCTCAGTGGCCTGCCAAACTGGGAGCGCGTGCTGTACTGCAGGGGCTGCCCCAGGGTGGAAAATGCTCAGAAAAGCTTGGGGACACTTATATCTTGTAGCCAGTAAGGTGACGAAAACAAGCAAACCCAACAAAACTGTGAAGGAAGCTGAGGAACTAGTTTATGTTGGTAGAGCTGTGGTCCATTTGACGAATGACGTTAGCATACAGTTAGCAATGGACTTCACATGACAATACTCACAACGTGGATTAATAGTCATTAGGATTCATTCGGTGGCACACATTTTGACCTTATGACAGTTTCAGCTTTTTCGTCTCTCCTGTTTACCATGCTGGTGAATCTGAATGTATTATACTTTGGTGCTCATGGTTAAAATAACCTACCAGATTGAACAATGGAGAATCTAACCAAGCTAAGGTTGTGTGGCATGTACATATTGACAAAAGTAAATACAACACTTGTATTTTGACGCGTGATGCTACGCCGACAAGCCAGTAGCCAGTAATTATTCTGAAAGCCATGACTTTGTTTATCTAAAAATTAGACAAAAAACAACTGTCCCAGGCCTTGCTTTGTTTCTATAATATTAAGCCTTTCATTCATAATTTCAGGGAGGGAGGGAGGGACAAGTGCGCTGAGTGTCGACCAGAGTCGAGCTGACAAGTGTTAGCTGCTAGCTTGCCATCCTTTACAAACTTAAAAACTGTATTCATTGTTTGAATTTGGTAATAAGAGTTTCATATTCTGAGAGCCGAGACTTTATTTAAAATCTAAGAGAAAAAAAAAAAGACAACAAATTGAGATGTTGACATATAAACACATTTATCTAGAAATGAGCCACTGTGACTTTCTGACTGCTTTTGACAAAGCACGTCACATATACAGTATACAATATAATTTGACTATTGATGTATTCATGTGTTCATCACTTTAATGTTACAGCTGGTAAAGGTTTAAACTTCTACTCTGATTGTAAATAAGGTGTCAGAGTGCATACAAAAGCATCAAAATAGAGCTTGTTAATCGAAAAAAGTTCCAAGGGGCGGATCCCTCCGGCTAGCGCCCCAAATGTCCTCAAACCCAGGAAATTCCCCTGGCAAATAACAACAAAGACTAAAGTTAACTGTCATTAAAACTGACCCCATTTTACTCTGCTTGCTCTCAAACTTGCAGCAAATACAGAGTTGAAGTTTCGCCAATATCGTCTGACGCCACTCAGCTAAACTCCTGTTTCCAGGATAATTGAAATGCTCGCCTGGACTTCAGCTCATAAAGGTTTTCGTCACCCACCGCCATTTTCTCGGGGGAAAAAAAACATGTTTAATAATTCTTTCCCACTTGCCTGATTGGGCAAATGAGTTTCTAGATTTACTAGCCCGACGTGGCATGTTACATGCCCAAGGCGAGGGCTTTCCTTCATTGCTGAGCCCTGCTGTGGTAATAGAAAGTGGGGAGAACGATTAAGAGAAAACCTAAATGAGCTGCTGATTATGTGCTGGAATTCCTTCAAGTAAGTGGAGGAGAAAAAAAAAAAAAAAAAAAAAAAATCAGACCAGAGTTGTTGCACTGTCTTTTTTTTAAGAATGAATTTTTGCATTTTTTCCACAATTATCCCACCTTATTTTCTCCTATTTTTTTTTAACAATCAATGAATAAATGATTAAACTAAATCAGCCCTAGCCATAAATGAGAAAGGTTTTCCTTGGGCTACGTTTACATAAATATACAGAGTACTGGTGCTGTTTGTCTATACCTGGCAGTCGAACCGTCATACATTGAGTGACTACAAGTAAGTATTTCACAGTCGCAGCTTAAAACCCGAAACTCCTGTCTTTAAGACTTCCTGTGTACTTTCTAGTAACTGTTACCTACTATGTCTGTGACATTTTGTTAATGTGCATTCAGCCCCATAATCAGACATCAAGTATTAACATGAGAGTCAACTCCAGTTCACTTGTCATTTACTGGCAATCTGAATTGGTGCATGTTGAATCTGGTGATGACTGCAAAATTACCCTACTCTGTAAAACGTGGCTCCTGACCCGCAGCCACTTTCTGGGCCCTTAATGATGATGAAGTGCCACTAAAACGCCACGCTGCAGACGTTATTCAGGCCTTGATGTTCAACCTCAGTGGTTTTCTGTGACAGAAGTACATTAACAGATCTCCAGTAACAACATCATGAGTGATGTACCAGTCTCTGCTCTGTAGCATGTAAGCACTTCCCATAGATTACAACCAAACTGTGCATCCTGTGGTGCAAGGCCTTTTCTGGGCTGTTAGAAAGGGGAATCTACGAACATTGACTCTGGTCATCGTGCTATTCATCTCTCTCTGGTTGTCTTTCAGTGAGAGTAGGAGGTCATTAAGCAATGAAATTTAACATCAGCCACCCAGGTACTACATTTCACTCCTCACTGCAGAATAATCTTCCTTCTCTAACAAAGAGCTGGAACACAAACTGTGACAGAAGAATAAACAGCACTTAATTCCCTTTTTAAGTATCTGGCCCTTCATGCAGAGCTAATATCCTTAGTTAAATTATCTAACTTTATGTGCTCCACATTTTGATTGGGATCACATAAAAGATAAAGTCACTAACTTTAGCGTTTTAGTCTGATAGGATAAACTGATCCAAGCTGTAGATCTTGAAAAGGAAGTTTGATAATATTAGTTTCACTTAAAGGTTCATGAAGAAGTACACAAACACAGATTGTTTGTTGCTGCCTGCCGCAATATCCATGTTGACTACCACATATCTATTTCAAATCAAATAGCCAGTAAAATGAATTAATTGAAAAATGCGCTACTTTGGCTCTAAAGCCACCTGCCTGCAGTTGCCACTTTATAGCCTTGAAACAGGTTACACATCACGAGTCGGAGCCTATCAACACTTAAGGCTTCACATATGGGCAAAGATGAACGCAGACTGGAGCTGCTCCAATGAGGGCATGGTGCTGTGTGCTGAAAGCAAGACTGCATATTATTGAAGCAATAAACATCAAAATCTCGTTTAAAAGTTGCAAGAAAGGACCCAGTGTTTCTGCTGGTAACATTCTGTCCATAGTAATAGTTACTGGATGTAACTTTATTTGTATGGATACAAAAACTGAAAGGAGATGAAGAGGGGGTGAGACGGTGCCTGGATGCAGAGATGTGACAAGAGTATCAAAGTAGAAGTCAACCCATTCATCAGTTTGGCTGATTAATCGGTGCGATCAGATGTTTTACAAACTGTTATTTTTGGCAGAAATCGCCTACGATGTGGACGTTGGCTGCCTCCACCAGTCCTGCATGAACATACATCACCGACCGGAGCTGACGAGGGGAGAGTTGTGTTAAATGCGAAGCAAAAAGGAGCTGATCAGAGTGTACTACTCCAGACAGAGCAGGTCCCTTCTGTTGTGTGACTATGTCTCAGTGTACTGTAACATGTATTCACATTAAGTCTTAGTCTGGATTGCAACAGCTGTTTCGGCGCTATTCGCACTAGAGCTATAGTCTGTGACTGAGTGAATGCCACCACTTCCTGTTTTAAATTACAAGCCTTCAGTGTTTCATACACAGTCCAGCCATATAATAGGTTTTAACCTAGTCTAGGTTTTTATGTTTTATGACTCACTGAGGAAGTATTTTGAGTATCCGAAATTACAAAATTACAAAAATACAATTAAATCTTTTTTTTTTTTTTACCAATTACAAAACACTCAAAGTATCTGAAATACAAGATTTCAAATACAACTAAAAGACATACTGCCCATCTTTGATCCCCGTTTTACATGCAGTTACATACACAAAGTCATGGTGAGATTCTAAGGTTGAATCTGAGGAAAAATGAAAGCTCAAAAGATAAAAAAAATTAGTCCCCCTTCAATTTTTTACAGTTCAGTTCCAGATACATATATTTATTTAGTGATGTATTACTTTGACTTAGATGTTTAGTTGATTTCTGACAGAGACAAAAAAAATTTTTCAAGGGAGGGGGGTATCGGCCGATTAATTGGCTTTTGCCAAACCATCACAAATATATTGGCCTTTAAAAATCTATTGTTGGTGCAGTACACTAACAATACAGACACTTTGTACACCAGACGTATATAATGTGGATCTGCCGATGCGCATTTGGACAGTTCATATGAGTCAGCCGTCCCTCAGTAGGTCACTGTGCGTAGAGACTTCAGTCTGCAGTGTAGTTTATACACCTCACTGATAACCAGATAATTATACCCCATTATACCCACAACTGTTGATGAGTCAATAACAATAATACTCCTTCAGTCAGTGAGTTCATGCCTACCTGAAGTAGCAGAGGACAGCAGGGGGGGGGGCAAGAGACGTCCGGGTTAATTGCTGTCAAGAGTCACGCTAAGCCATGGAGTCAAACCTGCAGGAGACAAAAAGGAGCTAATATAAATATCACACATGCAACTCGAAGAGATGATCCAGCAGGATTCGACCTCTACCCTGCACACCAAAAAGATTGACACTGAATATTATGTTCAGTTGTGTAATGTCTTTTATATCTAATTTTCAGTGAGTTATTGTAGGAAGTCTTTTCTGCCTCAGTCTCTCTTCCAGTGTTTATTCCAAAAAAGTAACTTCTGTCAATGAAAATGTAAAATACTTTTTCTAAACATAAAACAAACAAAAAATATATAATATTACAGCAAACAAGATTAAAAAACAACCCCCCAAAAAACTGAATCAATTCAAAAGGAATACATTTTAAAGAGCTGGGGAGCAACTACAACAAACTAATTCAGTATTATGCTTGCAAATGAAAACCCATTCAAAAATAATCAAATAAAAACACATACACGCACAGTGCCGAACCAGACACTGATGTAGCATGAATAGGTGTGTTTGAAGATAAGTGCAGAATAAACCAGATGATAAGTGCCACTTAAAGATGCCTGAATGAAACTAGCCGACACTCAAGGCTGCATCGAGGTCTGATTTGATGTTTTCGGGTTGCTAGGAAAAACCTGCAGTGGTCTGTATGACAATGGAAGTGGATCCTCCGTGCAGAGACAATAGAAACTCTTAGCGCTGATGAATAAACAGCTTTAATGGAGCATCAAGCTGCAATCTGAGGGAAGAGACTCTCAGAATAACAATCAATCAACTGCGCACATAGAAGCTTTCAGGACTCTTTAGGCACTGAGTATAAAAATAGATAACTAGATTATGGTTTGATTGATGTGTCAATTTACTGACACTCTGGGCAGATAATGGTCTTGTACTACATGCTATGTTATGTTTGTTTATGTAGGTACCTCCCTGACCACAGCATCACAGCTACTGCAGTGAATATTTGCTTCTGTTGTGGCTTTGATTTCTTGAAGCGTTTATATATACATCTTGGGGGAATGCTGATTCCTTGAAGGTTTATGGCATTAAATAAAAAAATAATCACATATATAAAAAGCATGTATTAAATGACAAAAACAAAAAGCCCCCATAAGCCAAACTATTAATCTGATGGTAAATGGATTTCAATTGGTGAGAGCAAAAGACAAGACACAGGAAGTGACGGCAGGATTCCAACAGTCAGAGCACTACATGCGATGTGTGTATGTGTGTTGGGGTGAACGCGGGTGGGTGAACAAGTGAGAGAGAGAGAGAAAGGAGGCTATGAAAGGAACAAACAACTGTCACGGCTGACAGGGCGTTGTGGGATAAACATCGGAGCTGCCCCAGCAGAATCAAAGAGCGGATCCAGATGGCAGGCGCTGCGTGTTGCTCTGCCCCGGACTGCTCTTTTAATGGCACGAGGCAACAAGTACCATGTGTTCATCAAAGGGTAACGCGGGCACACGGCACAGACACGTACCAGTAAACACACGACTAGAGTCAGAGGTGTGCTCGGCAATAGAAGGTAAAAAGTGATTTGGGTAGGTCGGCGTAGTATCATAACATTCTGCTACAGCACACACTTGAAGTCAATCATCAACATTGTAACATGCAACCACAAGTAATATTAACAAGCGCACCCTGTCAACACATCGCCTGCTTTCTTTGCTACACGTGTTGCCAACAACCTGTGATCTGGTCCACTCAACACTTCATCAAGGCAATGATGAAGAGAGTCATCTTTGTAGATAAAACTTTATCACCACCAGCAGGGAAAAACAGCACTTTACTGCATTTCTTATTCTTGAAACAAAACAACACTGGTATGAGGTATCAATGTAATGCAGATAATGATTGTCAGAGGCAACAAAAGATTTCAATCAGTATTTATACAGCTAGCAAGGAAGGCAAAGAAATGAGTTTGTGGAGTGCTTGGAGTATCAGTCATATCCTGGTCTGATTTGGAAAGTCACAAAAAGAGACTGAGAAGTCAAAGAGCCCTGCTAGACACTGAAACAAAAGACCCAACAAACTAACAATGCCATCTACTAATGCCTGTACTCTCACTGGAGTAGCTAAAAATACATCGCTGTTAGAGACTTCTCAATGAGACACTTTATTTATGGGACAATAACACTGTCATTACCCAACAGACTTCAGTTTGACTTATTCATTTATTGCTTATTTTTGCAGGGACAGCGCATGATTAAAAATAATTTCACTAGAGTTAGCTTGCAGCTAATTGCATCTGTTGTCCCTTGCCAAGTAAACAACAGAGCAGCAAATACAATACATTAGACAGCACAATAAATAAAAAGTCCAACACTAAAAAAAAAAAAGTTAAAAAAATAATAATTATAAGCCAGTATGATATATTCAATATATCAGATTGACCAAAGGCAGCCTTTCTGAACTTCAGTTCCCAGCCACCCCTAGCAGACGCTCTGGTCCTACTGCCACTGCTTTGATAGGCCAGGCATCCTCTAAGAGGAGAGGGTGCGAGATCGTGAATAGTTTTAAACATCAGGCAATCATCGGGTTAGAATAAGAAGTTGTCAAAGTTGAGGAAAGTAAATTTAGGACAATTCTGACAATCCCTTTGCTTTATATCTAATACTTTGGGGATTTCTTTGTTGAGTGAGTACACATGCTTGAGTGTGGTTGCACCTGCATGTGACCTCATTGTTGTGCAGTAAGACAATGAACATGGTTTGTAGATATTCCTCAACATGCCCAAGGCTAACTGTGGAGCGTAATGCAATGCTAGCGTCTCGGATCCAGCCAAATTCACCAGGGAGGATTCTATAATTAGGCTAACAAAAAAACAAAAACTGGTTTCAGGTTTCATCTGTGTTCTATTATCTGCAGCACTAGAAGTTCAGAGTTTAACTAGGTAATCTATTATGTCAACAATTTAGTAGTATGACGACAGTTTCCGGGTGCGTCCGCCCCCGAGGCTGTTCTTCTTCTCACACAACCATATAAAGCCATATGCAGCGCAGGTGAGAGGCTTTATGACCTTCGACGGCAAACATCTTCCTGATTGTCTTAATTGTTGGCTGATGGGATTGAACTAAAAAAATAAATAAAAATTAATAACAACAAAAAACATACAACCTCTTTTGTGGGTGTGGAGTCAAGATGTGAAACAATGTGGAACCTACTATTTCACAATCCTACTTTGAGCAAAAACAATCAGCAAATCAATAATTTTGCAGCCATTCAGTAGTAACAAACACAACTACAGCGCTGTGTATCCACAACAGCAGCAGACACAGAGATACCACCACTTCGCAATCTGTGCATACCAGGTCATAGGTCAACTTTACTACAAATAGGCCTGGCTGTGAAGCCTTCACACGGCACTCACACACACATATAAACACTCACACATTCACTCAACTGACAGCATGCGATAGCTGAAAACTGCAGCCTTGGTCTCAGAGTAAATAAACCATAAACTGTCTTGGGGGTCTGTTTTCAGTTAAAGGACATAAAAACACCACTGGCAATTGTCTATGAAAGAAAAATGTGATGAAACCATGACACAGCACAACTGTAAAAAACAAAAGGCCTCCCATCCTGTCGAAGCTTTGTCTGAAAACTAGATATCCTGTGTCCTGGATGACCGGGAACCGCCTTAGAAAACAAAGACCTGCTCGGTAACATCTCAGAAAATGAAATCAGGGGAAACCGGCATGATTATACGTATCATTATGCAGCTTAATGCGATGAACACCACCTTATCTAACAAGATCTTGCTTGCTATGTTGTGTAATAAGGCTACTGCTTATATCACCTAGCCCTATATGCCATTAATTCTAAGAGATGCCAACCGAACGTACCATACACACACACGAACGCAGCATGAGAACCGGTCCATGCCAAACTACAGTTTGAGTCTGCAGTTTTCTGGGCCCTAAATAGACCGTGTCTGGTTCCAACAATAACGTCTTCTTTTATCCAGAGATAAGACAGAGATGATGTCATCCCTGTGGCTCATTCACTCCAGTCACTGTTCTGCTCTGTTCCCACAGACACGCGTGTGGGGTCGTTTCCTTCCTGTGGCTGCCTTTGTGGACTCTGCTGAAAGGGTCTTCTAAAAAAGCGGTACAAAAGGATCAATGGCTGGAGGCCAAACACCACTGGACTGTCTCACCTATGAAAAGAAAGGCCATTACAGCCAAACTTACAGCAAGTGTGCCCTATAATTAGGGTTATGTAGGCTGGTTATATAAAGAAGTTTCTGAGAAATTAAAACAAATGTGAATGAACTGCCTCGTGTGGCGAGCTTCTCTGTGGGAAGATAACTCTAGCATGTCAGTACTAATTACTGCAAGTCAGAGGAGTGTGGTTTGCAGCAATCACTGTAAGGGGAGAACCAATCTAAAATTAGTGGACAAAAATCAGGTACTATAAAATGCATGCACATCTACCTACACTGTGATATTTGGTTTCATTTTAATTTAATTCACTGCAGGGAGAGACATGGAAACCCTTGTCTGAGGTGATCTGAGCAGACAGTCTCCCTGCAAACTAATACTGCACTGGGGGGCTGGAATAAGCAAAACACACAGGGATATATGGCCTACAGCCTTGGGATAATTACTTTCCCATCCTACCACGAGTTCAGTGTTTAAGTTAACGCTAATAATTCACACTTTTCAGACACAGACTGTGACCGGATGGGGCCGCCTCTGAAATCACCACATCCTGCCTGTCTGTATGACTCACACACATCGCGACCTGTTTGGATTTGGTGCAGCACTACCTCACTTCCCTCGCTTCAATCGATTGGCAGGCAATAAGATAACATCATCGGGTTTGTGTAAGCGCGAGGGGGCCTCATTACACCGCGTGCGTGGATAGTATTACTTGAGTAACAGGGGTGCCAACTCACAATACTGCTTGCCATGCCCCAGCATTCAGAGAGCATCCTGGCTCAAGAGGAAATGGCTGAGATAAACATTCAGCGCACAAACACCATACTCACAAACAATGACTTGACAACTTACTTGTTTAAATAGCGAGAATACATTTATCTATATTAGTATTATTGGCTGACATGGCTGTCGGATCCACCACAGCCACTGTTATCGCAGTGGTGGAGGCGGGTGGGTGTGGGATAAGCTAACGCTGGCTAGCTACTTTAAATCTGACAGGTGAGTGAGCTGCGGACAGTGCCAATCATAAATGACAACCTACCGCGTCCGCAGCCACCATTCCTGGGACTAAACTATATATCTTATGGTTAATTACAGTCAAACCTTCGTTGTCCATGCGTTGCGGTGCAGTCTTACCGAGCCTCGCCTGCTGCCTCTGTCCGCATATCGCGAAAGCTCCTCAACAACAACCTCCTCACAGTTTCGCTAGTTAGCGCGGGTTAGCTAACACAGGCTAACATGCTAAAAACAAGACAGCGCCGCCCCGGCTCTGTGGTCTTACCGAAATGAGAAGAGTTGAAACCCGAATCCGTCCGTGCTCCGGTTCACAGTGAAATATCCATAATGTCAGCGGAATTAGGTTGTGTATTTTGTTGTTTCCTCTAGCTGTGAGATTGAAGTTTATTTCGCGGAGTAAAATGGCTGCGACTGGTCTAGCTTCGGATGCAGAGTGACGTCATGACGCTGGAAGCCTTGGGGGACGCGGCGGAAGGATCGCTGCTCTCTTTACCGGTCAGCATGTATGAAATCACATTATGATTCATAGTTAGACTATACCAAACCTCTATTAGGGGATAAAATGGGTTATACGATTTTTCTCATTATTAAAACTAAATATGCAGGACAAACTGTTACTACTGCCCTGTTTATATTAAGTAAAAGCGTACGTGTGAAGCCAGATCACTCCTGTGAGCTGCACTGACTAACCATTTGCCATGAGGAAAGTGTTTCATACTGATGGATTGCATCAGAGCCCGAGAACAAGAACATCATGCTCTGAGAGTGATGATTCAACTGTAGTTCAATAGATTACCTCATAAAGGACGACTTTGGAAAATAACAGACAAGGTAAAAGAAGGCAAAAGGCAAATTAGAGTTACTAAAAGACTAAGTGTTAGTATGAAGCACTGGTATTTGTAGAGATAGAGATCCATTTTCCAAGACTTGAAACTGTTGTGGACAAAAAGTAGGAATCCAAATATACTTTTTCAATGGCGTAAGTTATGTTTCAACTTAAAATGAGAGGTTTGGAGTTCCTCCTTACTTATGTTTGTAGTGGGGTTGGACAAATGCATATGTTTTAAACATTGAGGGAGACAAGTCCCCTGTGTGCCCCTTGAAATCTGTGCCGATGCACATTTTACTTCTGAACTTTTAATGGACAGCTGCACTTGTTGACACTCTGGACTTATTTGACATTTTTTGTGCAACTAAACACCTCGTATGTAGTGGTGAAAAATGTATCGAGATCTTTTACTTTATAAAAGTAGCAATAGTAGTGAAAGCTCTGCATTCAAACTCCTAAAGTAAAAGTAGTAGTATTATTAAAATTAGGTTTTGCAAGTGAAAGTACTCATTGTGCAGAATGACAATCAGTGACAATGACATTCAGATTTATACATATTATAAGGCTGGATTATTATTAGTAATTATGTATGTTATGTGTGTTTTTTGTTTGTCTGGTCATTTTTGTTTGTATGCATTTGTCCCTTTGTTTGTTTTTCTCTCTGTCCGCTTCACCCAGGTCTTTCCTGCAAAAGACATCTTGATCTTAAATACATAAAGTACCATTAATTTTTTGGTATTTGAGCATTTTTTCCACCTCTGACTAACAGTGACTAGAGTATATGGTGCTGCCAGCTTTGTCTTTCTTTTAATTATTTCAAATTCAATCAAAACAATTACAAAACAGTTCTAAAATATTTAAGGACTTTATTATTTTTCACCACAATATTTAAAAAGATCTCACAAATGTTAAATTTTCAGAATAACCTAGACATTACAATAGAAAAAGCAGTTCATTCTGTACATTAATATAATACACATTTCACTTTTGATGACAAAATCTCGTACTGTACAAATGTAACACATGAATTCAGTCTGCATCGTTCTACAGTAGCACCATTGCCATCTTAACTTTATAATGCAAAACTAATATGTACTTATATACATAAGTCAGATGAAGGTGAAAGCACACCTCATTAACCCCTCCAGGGGAAATTTGTTAACTGTCTATCATGTCTGTTTGGCCTTCTGCACAGGAGCAGGGACGTCGGCGACATTATGCAGAAACTCATACAGCAGCTTAGCGTTGGTAGCATTCCCGAGTATTTCTGCCAGCTTCTCCTGGCTGAATTTGGCTAAATCTGCCAGGCTGTCTGCACTTTTTATAAGTGCCCTACAGTTTTTTGTATTGACCCCAGGCATTTTCAATAGGAAGTCATAAGGTCCGGGGTTGTAGAGGTCTGCCGCTTCAGCCACAGTGTCTGACTCGGCTGTGACTGCCTGAGCTGCTGCGGCGTCGGGCTCGAGGCGACCTTTCTTCAGTTCCAGGAAGAGCTCAGCTGTGGCGTGTGGGGACGGGCACCAGAGTATACGGAGCCGGGGGAAATGCAAGGTGAGTAAGGTGAGTTTTGAAGAAATGTCATTGGACGATATCTCATGACGGAAATCCGATCGGGCCATTAAGGAAAATGGTTTCGCTGGGTCAAACTCGATGAGAAGCACTGGTTTTCTGTAGTAGCGGGTCATGGAGAGACACTGGGTGTAGAGGCGGCCGCTCTGCAATGAGCCGATCAGATCGCTGACACTCTTGCGCTCCACACATGTGTCCGGGGTGAGGATGTAGTCACCTACTTCTAGGGTGACGGGCTCAATGTCCAGCCCACGACGGTGCAGCAGGGACGGCAGTTCACTGCGGAACTCCCGCATGTCCACAATGACTCGTGAGGGCTCTTTGGGCTGCTCCTGGCCTCCTGATTATTGGACAGGACATGGAAATACAAAATAATGAGACAGTTATTCTAGAAAACTTGGGACACTGTTCAGGAAATTTAAAGAGAACAAAAAACAGAGCAAATTTAAACCTTTAAATAATGAGTTAAATAGACATGCCTGCATTGCAGGTGTTGGTGGTGGCATTGGCGGGGTCTAAGTTTCTAGCAAGGTCCAAATTGGTGTCTTGTCGCCCCTCCCTCTCTTCTGGGATAACCATAGTTGCCTTTTCCCTGCAGAGAAACACACATACAAGCACCAATCAGAAGCTGACACACATCAACAGATACTCATATGGTACTTGAGGAGAAGGAAATGGTTCTGACCTGATCAGATGTTCAAAGGCTTTCTTTTCCTTCGACAGCGCCGTCAGGTACTTCTGTTCTTCCGTCGAGCCTCCATAGATAAGGAAATACACCCTCAGCATCTTTCCAGGCCGGCTGGCTTTGTAGATCTCCAGCTGGCGGACAAAACTGATTTCAGCGTCGTACAGCACCACGAAGCTGGGCTCCACCTCATGCAGCACTCGCGTCAAGCTGTGCGGGTCAGTGAGGCCTTTCAGTGGGTGAATAACAGTCAGCGGCTCCTTCAGGACACCATAGTAGGCATCTGATGACAAATCCAGCTGCAGCTGTTCTTCCTCCTCTCCATCCTCCCCCATCAGTTCATCCTCATCTCCACTGCTGCCCATCACGGCCGCTTCACCTGTCTCCTCTTTCCCCATCATCTGGGTCAGGGTCAGGGAGGGCCTTTTTTTACTCTTTGTGGACTTTTTTTTCTGTGCAGGCTCCTTCCCCTTGGCTCCTTTTTTAGGCCAGCCGTTGCCCTTCTTCTGTGTGTCGAGTTCAAAGGCAGCAGCTGCAGCTGCCGCAGAGTCACTTTTACCAATTGTGCGGGCATAAAGTCGGTTAAGCATCCAGTCAGAGCCGTGCCTGATGTACTGCTGCAGCTGGGCACACGTCCTGTCATCACTGGCACAGATCAGCACACAACCTGGGGGCGACATGTTCGGCAGTTAGACAGATACACACGCACATGTCAAGGTTAGGTGAGTGTGTGCATCCTTCTGGTAACTAATAGTGATGCATTCACGCTGACTCACATGGCTTACTACAGTGGTTCCAAACTTTTTTGTGATACGCTCCTCCCAGATAAACTCAAGTACCCCTTTACTGACACCTTCATATATCTCAACCATGCCATATAATGTCTGTCAATGGACATATAAAATGAATTTGTATCAACAGTTTGTCCCAAAAAAAACAGAAGCAGAGCCACACTCACCCTGATCACACAGAAAGCCTTTTGCAGGTTGCAAAATACCACGCACACCACACTGCCTTTTTTTTTACCGAATGCCTCTAGTGAAAAAAAAAAAAAAAATGCCTGCCGCGCCTTTTTCTTGTTGCCAGGAGACCACCCCATCATGTCCTACAAACAGAGATCTGTGTGGCTACATGACACCCTAGCAAAGAGGGTGGATCACGGGGTGTACCACCAGTTGGTTCAGCAGCTTCGCCTCAATGATGGCTGTTACCAGGTATATTTTAGGATGACTCAGGGGCAGTTTGACCACCTGTTGTCTATTGTCGGGCCGTATAGCTCTGGGTATCCAGCAATCACTACCAAAAGTTTCTCCTCCAGTTTTTAACAATTGTAAACTTGTTGTCATGACCACAACTCAAGGAGTTCAGAGCTCTCCGGCAAAGATGTCAGCAAGGCGCCACAAGCAAAAAGCTTCATTCTCATTAAAAACAATTTCCCAGGCCGCCTCCAGCTGCTAAAACGCTTTCTGTGTGATCAGGGCCTTAATGTTCCATTGTGAGACAAGCCCGTGTCCTCAGAGACTTCCATCAGTTTTAGCTAACTGTTTCAACTTCTCTGATTTACTTTTTATTTTCAGCAATAATTAGCAGCATAACATGAGTAAGATTTGAGGAAACATTTGTTAGTTATTTTAAAAAAAATGAGTTGAGCAACCCCTATTTGTTTTGGTTTTCTGAAGGTATTGTGTTGTGTTGGCTCTTTAGCAAGATTAATAGAAAGCCTAATGCACCGAAACTACGACAGAGAATATTGTATCCACTATAATACGTTTTTTTTGTTATGGAAATTTATTGTTTGGTCATATTTTCTTTTTGAATTTGAAGCACTGGATTTTTATGACTGGTCATGTGGCCATCACGGTTGTTGTTGTCCAGTGATTTGGCTTACTGATACAACTAAGTGGAATGCAGCCATCGCTGATCTTAGTAGTTCAACCTTGTTCTGATATGACAAGCAAAAATATCTGCTGAAAGAAAGCCCTGTCCCATAGTTGGTAAACTCTCCAAATTCGAGGGGACTAGTTCTCCTTCACTGTATGTACTGCACGTATCATATGTAACATATGTTTGATTAAGTCAGTAGCAGTAGGAGTAGCACAAGGCAGTGGGCCAGGATTAACCAGCACAAGCTAAGGATGACTGGCAAATGCCAGCTTTGTTTAAGATTTAATTCAATTTGCAGACTTAATCTTCTTATATGCTTCACCTATGCAGATTGAAGTCGTTTCAATGGACGACAAAACCACCTTTTGGAAACTAAAAGGTAGTTTCTATTCTGTTAATACAGTCCATTATATGCAAATCCATAGATTAGAGATGACACTGTGAACATGATGGACCCCTGCAGCGCTTTAACAGAACTGAGCTCTGACCTGGTTCATGTTGAGGGCTCTTGTTCTCCTTCTCAATCTCCTGCAGTACCTCAGTCAGAGCCTCCCACTTTGGGCTCTTCTCCAACACCAGCTCCCGCTTCAACTCTGAAACACACACATACACCAACCTTTAGTCATTTTACATCAATACACATACACGCAGATAACGTTGCTGTTATCTACCTTGAAGAACATGTTGTCAGAGATCAGTTTGTTGGTCAGTTACCTGAGGCAGAGGAGGACTTCTGTTTCTCTGCCTCTGCTCCCACTTTGAGTTTCTTCTTGCTCTCAGGGTAGCGGTACACTCGACCTCTGGCATTCATGAACATGGAGGTGCTGGAGTCGAGGAACAACCACCCTGATGGTCACAACAACAGGAGCGATACAATTAAACATGGATAGAGGTGATTAACCACAAAGATTATTTTTCAATCCAAAGTTCTTCCAAGTAAGATCTTGTTTACCTGAGTTGGATCCGAAGATCTTTTGGCTAGAGCGCAGCGACTCCAGCAGATTGAGGAAGGTGACACAGTCGTACTGGGTGAGGTAGAGCAGGAGAACCCTCAGCACTTTCAGGTCCTGGACCAGGGCCTTGGTCTTTGCTCCCAGCTGGTGCCACAAAGGGTCCAGGTAGTGACGGATGGTCTGGGAATAAAAACAAGCAAATTTTTTATTTCAGAATAAAATTCCACACCAAAGCAGCTTAATCGGTGTCATTAACACAGTGACAGACCTTTTCAAAGGCGTTGCCTAACGTGTTCTCCAGGGAGAGGTCCTCTGCCTCCAGGGTGGGGTTGTAGCGCTTCAGCTCCTTCAGACAGGCGCTCATTATGTCCAGTATGGAGCTCTGGATGGCCCTCATAGCCGGCGTCAATGAAACATGGAGCTCCACAACCTCTGGCTTGTGCCTGTCCAGCGCTGAGTTTACTGATGCTTGAAACCTGTTGAATGAAGCAGGTTAAGAGAGCAAAGGCAAAGAAGAATGAGGGAAGAATGCAGTCTCTATTGAATTACAGATGTGCTTTTCCTGCTGTGGCAGGTCTAAATGTCTGCTGTGAAAAATGTCTTATGTTCTGTCAAACCTGGGCCACAGGTAGAGCTTCTTGACAAAGAGGTTCCTCATCACACGCTCCACCTGGCAGAAACCAGAGGAGAAGGACGTGGACTTGTCGGTGAAGGCTTTAATGAAGCCGGTCTTGTTCTTCTGTCTGAACAGGCGGAGGATGAAGGCCTCCTGACACGACTCGATGATTTTATGGGCACGATACACCAGGATGCCTGCGGGAGTGATGTGCAAAGATAGTCTGTGCATGTTAGTCTGGGTTTTTGTTTGGCACTGAGACCACACTGAGTGACTGTTAGCACTGAAATGCTCTTAACCAGGCCCAAGCCAACTAATCAAATGTTAAAAGATGTTAGGTGTAAAGGTTTTTGTAATAACTGACATAAAATTGTAGAATACAAATACAAAGTACACAATCAAATGTTCTTCTTTAAGTAAATGAAACTAATAATTGTTGGTGATGAAATAAAACCACACTATATAGTCATTTTAGCCATGATCCGGTAGTCGTCTGACCTGATATGAGGTGAGCAGGGATGCGATCAGTGAGGAAGTCGACCACCAGGATCCGGCTGGTGACGAACAGCACTCCTCCCTCAGTGTAAACATTATAGCGATCCGTGCTATTGACGTCGCTGGTCACTGTCCTGGGCAGGTGGGTCACACCCTCCACTCGCAACTGCTCTGTGAAATACTCCTGTGAAGGGAGGACAGAAAGAAAGACTTTTGTTAAACTTGCTCTAAGTACCTTTACACACTGGATGCAGCAAGATGTAGCTGTGAAACTCTGAACTTTGATACTCCAGAGTCATGCAAGACTGTCAATATTATGTCTCTGTAAGGTCTCCTTGCTTACTTCAGCCAGTCCATCACACTGTGAAAAAAGGGCAGGGCATGTGGGACTACAGCTTCATAAAGTAAAAGCATAAAATGAAAATGTTTTGATGCCACAGTGCAACAGGCCACTGGCTGCTCCCTCTATGAGGTGTGACAATAATGCCCCAGAAATTTATAAAAGAATCAGACACGGGAAGGCAGCCGAAACTAAAAGCATTGAGTGCTGTATTACAGTAGTGTAGTTAATTATGACATATAGGCTATGTAATGCTCAACAGTACTGTAGGGCTGCAACTCACAATTATGTTTGCTGCTGAATAATCTGTAAATTATTTTCTGGATTCATTGTTTGATCTACAATACATTAGAAAACAGTGAGAACAGTTTGTTACAATATACTAGAGCTTAAAGTGACCTCATCAAATGTCATGTTTTGTCCAACCAACATTTCAAACCTACATATATTGAATTGACTATAATGTAAGATTAAAGAAAGCAGCAAATCCTCACATTTGAGAACCCGGACATGTCACATTTTTGGCATTTTTGTTTGAAAAATTACATAAATGATTAACTGTGCAACAGTCAGAAACATACTATGTGTAGTTTTTTTTTTACCTATTACACTTATTGTTTATTGCTTAGTATTACACGAATTGGATAATTGGATGTATTAACGATATGGTTTTTAACTGCAGCACCTTACAGGAGTAGCACTCCTAACTTCATTTTGTTTTTTAATAATACATTGATAATAAAAGGCATTCTGATTCT
Source organism: Epinephelus moara (assembly GCF_006386435.1). Lineage (NCBI taxonomy): Eukaryota > Metazoa > Chordata > Actinopteri > Perciformes > Serranidae > Epinephelus > Epinephelus moara. The sequence continues at coordinate 24,776,062 of NC_065518.1, read as the reverse complement.
GATTATCAAAACAGTTCCCAAGTGATTTTCTGTCCATCAAATAATCGATTTATTGACTAACCGTTGCAGCTCCACTGTATAAACCACATTAAGAGCATGGAAAAGCACAGATATAAATAACAACATTAATGATGGATCCATTACATTAGCTATGTGTCCCAGTAAGTCATAACAGTGAGTGAGCGTGGACACTGTCAGACCCCTGAGACTGGCTCAACTGAATGGAATGCAGCCATCAATAATGTTTTTAATTCCACCTGTGCTTTTTCCTGCTTTAACAAATCAAAATAACAAACGTAATTTTATGAGGTGCTTTACAGCTTTTCAAAACAAAGTTACAAAGTGCTTTACCAAAATAAATGGAAAAAAATAGGGATGCACGATAATATCGGTACATCCTTGCTGCCACCCGTCGCCCGGTTAGCAACGGTCAAGTTATCAAAAGTTTAACACAGACATGTAAGCTAGCGTCAAGCTAACGCTATGTGTCCCTCACCTGTTCAGGTGTGGTGGTGTTGAGCAGAAGGACCAGGCTGTCCTGCTCCGAGTAGACCCGCATGAACTGCAGCAGGATGCGGTCTATCCCCATCCCCTCCGCCACGACCAGCAGCCCGTCACTGCCGAACAGACTCAGAAACATCTCAGTCTCAAACTCCAGCAGCGGGCCCGCCATCTTGGAGGCACGCGAGCACTGCAACCAACAACTTTTCTTTTACTCCCGGCGATAAAAGTTAGCTATAATCCACAAAAATCATTGTGAGACAGACACTATAAGTCCACTTGCAGCTGTTAGTCAATGTTTTGAAGTTGCACATCCGGTCACGTGACAGTAGAAACAAACGAGAGCGTCACAGTTGGCGTGACGTTTAAGACCCGGCGCCACCCAGTGGTGTGGAGGATTACAGCGGGTTAAAGACAGGCATTAAAACCAAAACCTTTCAACTGTTTTATATCTACTGATGTCAAATTCCGCTGTATCAACTTCATTATGCTTTTACACAAATTCAGTTGCTGATGGCTTATTCAATATGCAAACAATTCACAATGATTTCAGTGTTTTTTTTTTTTTGCTTTATTTCTTCGTAAATATCTTTTCCACATTGTCATAAAAATGAAACTCCTCCTTGTTGAGAATTTCCTGCATTTTTTGTGAGATTTGAGAGTTGACTGCACACCAGACCCAAATTCATGCACTCCTTTTTGTTTGCCTCTCCAGTTTCGACTTCCCAAACACACAACTCTTTGATGTCAGATTTTCCCATAAGTGTGTGAATGCACCAGTTATGTTAGGAAAAAACAGTCTCTGCTCTCAGATGCATTCAAACAGAATGATAGTGTCACGTTGATTTCAGGACATACTCAAATAAAGTATGAACCACTTTGGAGAATGGTTAGTAGTGCAGTATACATGATTTATTTGGTAAAAAAAAAAAAGAAACACCGCAAGCCTAAATTCTGTTTTAGTGACTTTTTCTTCCCGAACAAAGGAAAATCTTACAATATTTTGGCATTAAACACCACATTTTAAGATCTTTAATATCATATCCGGTTATGACCTGCCAAAAATAGCTGTCTTATGGATGCATCAGCGCAATGATAACAGTATCAGACTCACGAAAAACTCACACCAGTCAAACACCAACCCACGTGCTGTTAACTGCAGCAATAAGACACAATCATCAAACAATAAAATGGGCCCAGAAATACAGGGTACGGCGCCAATAGCTGTTTTAGTGACAGTATTAACATGTTTTTGGGTGGATTATTCCTGTAATGCACCGACAGGAACAGTGCTGTAATATGCTTGCATAACAAAGCCTGCCAGCTGGGCCTTTGTAGAACTCACTGTTGTGTCAGCCCATATTTCTCTGCCGTAACAGAGGAGGGGACCAGAATAGGTCTGTGCTCATGAACGGCAGCAGAGGAGCAGGACGATGCTGAGCCCACCGCTGCTGACACACTACACACACACAATACAAACATACAAACTCACAGGGGTGTTGTTACATAGCAGCACAGACATGACTCACCATACTTTTGAGACTTGCAGCCTTGACTTTGGCCACTTTGATCTTTACATCCGTCACTCATCCTCTGTGACGTGCAGAGTCAGTGTGGAGTCAGATTATATAAAACAACACCCTTGAGTGGGACTCATTATAATAAGTTATCTGGACAATTCTCTTTCTCTCACTCTACTCTGCAAAGTTAGTTCGAGTTATCCTTGAAGTGACACGGGAAACTCTAGAGTGTGTGTGCGTGTGCGTGTGTGTGTTAACACTGTCGATTGAATCTGTCAGGGAAACTAATTTCTTTTAATATCCTGATTTTGAATAAATGAGGGATGAAGGACTGTTGCAGAAATTACGTAAGTATAATTAAAGCTCATATTTCAGGGACTCTTCCATCACTAATGAATTTCATTAATGCTGTCAACAAGTGAAGGAAGAGTAATATGGAAAGTCTCATATAGCAGAATATAATTACTACATGGCCAAAGATATGTGGCCTGTCTCTCAACTCAACCCCATCCAACACCTCTGACATGAACTGGAATGCCGACAATAAGCCAGGCCGTCATCGCTCAACATCTGATGGCAAGTGACAAATAGATTTACTCAAGCACTGTACTTAAAGGTCCAGTGTGTAAGATGTAGGGGCATATATTGGCAGAAATGAAATGTAATAAAATAAATATGTTTTCCTATAAGAATCATTGTGTTTTCATTTCCTTTCCATATCTACAGAGGGAGCAGGTCCTCGTCCATGGACATCCCCATGTTGCACTGTCATGTTTCTACAGTAGCCCAGAAGGGACAAACCAAACACTGGCTGTAAATAGGGCTATTCATGTTTTTGTGTTTGCCACCATAGCTAGCAGCTCCTCTGCGATGACCACTGTCGCAAAAACGCAGACTTTTAACGTGAAACTGCTTTATTCAGTGTGTTTACCGGTTTAAATCACTGCGTCCATTTGTTTTGGAGGGAAAGAGACCTCTGTGGATAATGTGGCTCTCTGAGAAATCTGAAATAACGGGTGTGCACATTTGCAGGTGCCAGGCAAGCAGGCCATCTGCAACAAGCTGGACAGCATCAGCGAAACCCTGATTTGTAGCATAAAACTGCTTTATTCAGTGTTTTTACCAGTTTTAATCACATGGTTTGTTTGTTTTGGAGAGGACGAGACCTCTTTGGATAAGTGGGCTCCCAATAAAAACAATGAACACTGAAGTAATCCTTACCAGGAGAAGTTTCAGTTGGTTGCAATCTGCCAGTAAATCCCCTTAAATTTTACACACTGTTCCTTTAAGTATACTTTTCAGCTACTTGAACATTACCTGAGTATATACATTTTATGCTACTTTATACTTCCAATCACTACACTGCCACTAGATTTATCTGACCACTGTGGTTACCTTGCAGATTAAGATCTTATATAAAAAATCCTATGATAGCCTGGGCCAGTGGTTCCCAACCAGTGGGTCGTGGTCCAACAGTGGGTTGCAAGTCTTTTTTTAATTTAATTTTATATAGGCTACTTTATTAATCTCCCTGAGGGGAAATTCAATTTTTTCACCCTGTTGTCATTAACACACAGGTCCAAAATACACACACATGCACAAAGTGGAGAGATGTCAGAGTGAGGGGGCTGCCATGGACAGGCGCCACGAGTGGTTGGGGGTTACCTTGCCCAAGGGCATCTCAGCAGTGCCCACGAGGTGATCCGGCACCTCTCCAGCCACCAGTCCACGCTCCATATTTGGTCCGGACAGGGACTCGAGCAGGCAACCCTCCGGTTCCCAACCCAAGTCCCTATGGACTGAGCTACTGCCGCCCAAAACATTAGTTCCCTGACCGGGAATTGAACCCGGGCCGCGGTGGTGAGGGAGCTGAATCCAAACCACTAGATCACCAGTCCATTCTGAATGGACCACAAGTGACTTGAAAACATGTCAAGTTTGTAAAAAACACACTTTATTTTCAAATGCAGTGCACAGAGCTTTTATTCTAAAGTGCTGTTTCCTGATGTAAAGTGAGTGACTAATGGACAGCTACTTGACAGAGACAGCAACTAGCTTGACAACAAGTGACGCAAGTGACACTGATTATATCAAACTGTGTGCCGTTGTTTTCCCCAACTTGCCATAATTATCTATTTTACCTTATACCTGTTGCGCATTACATTGCCTAAGATTACATACCAGTATTTTGAAGACAAATGTTTTCTAATCTGAGTCCTAACGTCCCCACCACTTTTCAACACAAAGTGACAGCTTTCTGATGATCTTGTAAAATATAAAGATTTAACCAAATTTTGGTTTATGACCTCTTTCAATAAAAGCAGTTAGGACCCCTTGTAATGGCATCTATATGTTGGCAGTTCTATCACACACTTTCTTTACTCTTAACTCCTCACATATCTTCATTTAAAGTATAAAAAGGTCACATTATCCAGTCTATCACAAGCAAAGCAAAGAATAGAGAAAAATCGGAAACACTGATACACATTTGTGTTGCAGAACTTTCTGTTTTCTTCTTTCCTACCCCTGCAATCATCCCAGAACCCCCTTTTGTGGCTGAATTTCCTTGCTAGAGTATTTTGTTTCTGGACTGAAATAACATGTACTTCGGATTTTTACTGCAACACATGTACGTAAGTGTGCATGACACAAAATTTAAAAAAAAGGTTGTGAACCACTGGACTACATAACTTAACTGTACCTAAATAGCTTCACTTCAGCCAACTAGAGTACATTTACTTATGTTACTTTAAAGGGACAGTTCACCCCCAAATTAAAATACATATTTTTCCTCTTACCTGTGGTGCTACTCATCAGTATAGATTGTTTTGGTGTGAACTGCCGTGTGTTGGAAATATCAGATGTTGAGATGTCTGCCTTCTCTTGAATGTAATGGAACTAGATGGCACTCAGCTTAAATACCACAAAAAAAAGTTTGAAAAACTCAACAGCAATGTCTCTTTCCAGAAATCATGACCCAGTTACTCAAGATAATCCACAGACCTTTTGAGAGCAGTTTCATGAAGGAACTATTCTCTCTCTCTTCAGTAGAAAGAAAATAGTTCCTACATGAAACTGCTCTCAAAAGGTCTGTGGATTATCTTGAGTAACCAGGTCATGATTTCTGGAGAGAGACATTGCTGTTGAGTTTTTCAAATGTACTTTTTTGGCGCTTTGAGCACCACAAGCCGAGTGTCATCTAGTTCCATTGTAATCAAGAGAAGGCAGACATCTCTATGACCAGTGATGGACTCAGGATGTTTGAAGGGCAGGGGTGAAAAGGAAAAAAGGGCACCTAGGCTACTGCATGACATGGGGACAAGAGAGTAGCCAAAAGGGCACATCCGCTCGTTTTCATCATTCAAGAGGGCAGCTCACCCACCCTGGGATGAACTTTCCCTTTAAGTATATTTGGGCGATGATACGATGAGACTGCTTTTGTACTTAAGTAGGATTTTGAATACTGAACGTTTACTTGTAATGGAGAATTTTTACATAATTGTATTGGTGCTTTTATTTAATTAAAGATGGTAGTCCTCCACCACTGTTGACCTTACTAATGTTCTTATGGATGAAATTCTTGCAGCCAGATTCCAAAATCTTATGAAAGGCTGTCACAGAGGACCAGACACTGTTAAAACAGCATAATAATGCCCATATTTTTGGAATGAGATGTTCAACAATCTAATAAATTTGCAGTAATCGGGTGTCCACATACTTTTGGCCATGAAGTGGGTCGTAATATTCCTAGGCCAGTATTTTTAAGCCCTTCCATATGATCTCACAGTGAAATTTCTCACAAACAGCAGGTGTGCTGTCGACAGAGATGCAGCGGCAGAGAGCGAGAGAGAAATTTAAAAACAGCTCCAACACTCCATCCAACATCAAAGGTGACCCCGAAGGTAGCAGGAGACGCAGCGTCGGACCCACGCTGCCTCGCCTGCAGAGCGCAGTGCTACTGGGGAAGTTTATAGGCGCCTTGAACTGAAACTGAGAGCCTGATGGAAGTGAGGGGAAAGCTGGAGGACGCCCAGCGTGCAAAGAAAAATGAGACTCGGTATGAAAAGGTTGTATGAGGTCGTTGCATAGAAATATAAAGGTAGAAGTGCCATTATGTGAATGTGAAATCCTAACAATGGCAGAAAAAGTTACACAGAAACAACAGTGACTCATTTAATCTCCAACATGTCTTTTACATCTACATCTGCAACCTTCTGTTTGGCTTCCAGTTGATTTTCAAAGTGACTCTTTAGTTACACAAAGACAACGTTTCTCGGACTTCAAGGGCTCATGTATTCATTTTCCCAGTGCACAGACTCACACAAAGACAGAAATGAGTCCTGGAGGATTACAGTGATGCACTGTCATGATCAAGCCTATAGAGAGCAGTGGAGCGCTGTGCTCTGCGTACACACATCTCACTTTAGAGGGGCTTACCTCAGGGGTGATCTGTGTGTGAGAATGTTTCCGTCCATCCTCTTCTGCAGCCTAATATCGGGATGAGAACATGAAGCAGGCGTTTGGGATGGAGCATCACCACAACACCATTAGAACTGACAGAGGGGAAGAGAGAAAAAAAAAAACACCATAATTGATTCTGCTATTATTACAGTTTTATGGTACATGAAATTGAATCAAATGATGCATAAATGTGCTTGGAGGAACCAGCATGTTTCCCACAGAGGGAGGGTCAGGTTGGTTGGCACATGTGAGGGATTGCGGCGAAAAAACTGTTCATCCGCTCCCCTTTGCACCGAGCGAGATGAGTAAAAGGTTTGGCAGCTGATGTGCATCCTGATACCATGGATGGTGTGGCACTATTGTAAATGAGAGGGGAACAGCTTGAAATTGATGGCAGGCTGGAGGATAAAATAAGACGAGATATTTAACACTGCCTGCCTGACTGCAGTGTAGGAGGGAAAAAAGAGAGGGAGAAGAGAAAACAGCTAAAGGCCCAATACATCCCTCCAGCCCTCATTAGGAAAAGAGAGAAGTAGCAGGGTTTTGTTGTAAATGGAGGGCTAAGCCTGAGAGCCAGCTCGGCTCTAAGGGCCAAACTCAGCGCCTCTGGAGGTTAACATACACTCTCTTTAAAGGAATAGCTTGACACTCTGGGAAATACACTCACTCCCTTTCTCGCCAAGAGTTATATCGGAAGGTTACTGTCTAAACACTCTCATGTTTAGATAGTAAGTAGAATGCTCCAAGGATGACGCTTTCCTGTAGGCTGACATGGAAGTTAGCGTGCGCCTGGTTCCCTCGTCAAAAAGCAACACATTCTCACTCCGACTTCTTCACATATTGACGTTTGGTCATGGACTTTCTACGTCCACATACTAAGCGCAAGGTACCCTGGGTGCGTTGACGTTCTGGGACACGGTGTCAAGTTCTGCCTGTTACATGCATTGTCTTCTTTCAAGATACACTTCCATTTTCACAGGAAAGTTAACAGTATGTCAGTACAACACCACAAATTGATGTTTTTTTTTCCTTCAACAACACACACGTGGTTGAGTTTAGGCAACGAAAGCAAGCGGTTAGGTTTAGAAAAAAAGAACAGGGTTTGGCTTTAGAATCTTACGGGAACATCGCTCTCAAGGGTGAAGGTCGGTGTTTGTTGGACCCATCCACCACAGTTAGACTTTTGCTGCCTTAACTTTTGTCCTTGTCCCACCGCATTTCCCCCTGATGCCACCTGGCGCCGTTAAACTATAACAGCAACCGGCTGCGTATCATGTCGGATGCCTTTTTTCATTGGTTTCTGATGCTGCAAGTCACTGCCCAAGCGCCGGATTTTGACCACTTCGGCGTGAGACGATGCTCCAAAAAGCCAATGAAACTTTTCCATTGGGTTTTGGATTATTGCAGAACATAAGCTCTGTTGCAAACAAACTTTTATGATACTTACATGTTTTGTTCAGCAAGATAAACTTCACAAATGAACACCGCTAGTGATTTTTGCAGCTTAAATGTAATCGCCAGAAGTAAAAAGCTAACGTTAGGCTATAAACGAACTACACCACGGTTGCATGACTTCAACATCCCCAACACAGCAAGGCTGTTAAGCCGTGTTCAGCATGATGATGTTCTGTAGTCTCATTTACCCACTTGTTAGCAACTGTCTGACGTATTTTATGTCATACAACAAAACATGAAGTCTCATAGGTTTGTGTTAACCCCAGACCTTATTTCAGGCATCTAACCAAAAACCCACTGACTTTGAGACAAGGGAACTGCGAGTGCTAAAATGCTAAGTCACTTCCAGGTTTTAGGACTCATTCCTGGAGCACTCTTTATTAAGATACGGCAAACAGCCAGTTAGCTTAGCTTAGCACAAAGACTGGCCACATAAATGGTAAATGGACTGCATTTATAAAGCGCTTGTCTAGTCTTCCGACCACTCAAAGCGCTTTTAAACTACATGTCACACCCACCTGTTCACACACACAGTCACAAACTGGTGGCCTGGGCTACCATACATGGTGCCACCTGCTACTCAGTAACCATTCATGCGCAGTCACACACCGATGGAACAGCCAACTGGAGCAATTTGGGGTTCAGTATCTTGCTCGAGGATACTTCGACACGTGGACTAGAGGAGCCAGGGATCGAATCTTCCAATCAGTTGACGACCCGCTCTTCCTCTGAGCCACAGTAGCCACATACCAGTAGCCATCCTCTAAAGCTCACTAATTAACATGTTAAACAGTAAACCTAACCACGTGTTTTTGTTGCACAAGGAAATAAATGTAAATACAAAGTGTGTTTGTAAGTACATTTTGTAAAAGACTGTATGTATCTGACAGGCAGAAACTGCACATTTTCTATGATGTAACAAGTGTAAATTGACATGGCGTACCGCAACGTCAACAACAGACACAGGAGGATACCTAGTGCGTCATATGTAGGTGTGAAAGTCCTCAGACTGAATATTTGACGAGCTGGGATGAAAACATGTTGCATTTTACTATACAGACATCAAAGTGACATCTTCTCAATTAACTCACAGCGAGTGAGCAAAAAAAGTGTATTTCCCAAAATATCAAACCATGGATGTGTGCACTAAGCTAAGATGCTATTACTGTGGTGGCAGAGCAAAACTGAACACATTAACTGACAGTGAAATGACAGATATTTGGGCTGATTACTGTCAGCAGTTGGTCCCTCGGATGGATTAAATTGGCCGAGGCAAATGTGAAAGTTTGTGTGTGGAATACCAGTTTGAAGTTGGTTGGATAAAAAGAACACTGACGTTTTTCTCCGACCTCCACAGTGTGAATATGAAACCCCTGTCTCGTAATTAAAGGAAGCCGACATTATTTGCTAGTTTCTGATGATGAATCGACTTGCACTTCATGTTTTCTTGCTTTGAAGAACACCATTTTGTAAAAATCTGAAACACATTAAATTGTGAAATTGGAACTGGAAAACATGCAGAGCATCCAGCCCAGTAGCAAGAGGTCAGCAGCACATTGTCGCTGCCTCATCCTTTCTTGAAACACGATTTGTTCTATGCAAAGATGTTTGCGAAGATGGTTGGGGTTAGCCGCTGAAATCAAATTGTTAGGGTCAGGAGAGGTTATTGACTACTGTAATGCACTTTTTACTGGCCTCCCAAAAAACACTGAGAGACTTCAGCTCATTCAAAACTCTGCAGCTCGGCTATTAAACAGAACCACAATGAGAAAGCACATCAGGCCAGTCTAAGCTGCTCTACAATGACTTCCTGTTACATTTAGAATTGATTTAACATCCTCCACCTTGTATACAAAGCCCTAAATGGGCTGGGACTGAGCTACATTGCTATCACCCTTGTTAACTATTTGCCCCCAAGAACACTGCGATCATCTGCTGCAGGTTTATTGGAGGTTCCCAGCAACGGCCGGAAGAAGATCAGGGATGCAGCCTTTGTTAATTACGCCCCAAAGCTATGGAACACACTACCTACAGATATGAGGGAAGATAGCATGCTAAATATTTTTGAAAGAAAGCTAAAAACGTATCTGTTCACCTTAGCCTTTAACTAGCTCTGACTTCATGATACAGGTCTGAAACTCTTTCTTTTTATGCTTTTACTTTCTATTTACGCTTAACACTACTGCAACTCTTTCAAAATCTTACTTACTTACTGTGATTTATAGTTATACAACTCTATGATTTTATGAACGAGTTCTGTGTTATGTTCATTCTGTCTAGTTTAATGTGAAGCACTCAGTGCTTATAATGCCCTTGTTGTAAAGCACTTTGTGCTGCATTTCTTGTATGAGAGGTGCTATAAATATAGTTTATTATTATTATTATTAGTCAGGGGATAGGACCAAGCCCCATGAACATTACCAGACTTTGAAGTCAATTTTTTCATAGTGGCCAAACCATGTAATTACAACTTCTGGGTCAGTCACATGATGTCATGAGACTTTATCCTTTATCCTTCTCCCTTCCCCTTCCCCTTGGTTTAACGTGTTCGCGTGAGGGGTAGGGGTGTCTCAATTTCATTTGGAATAAGGGCTAGGGCCAAGACCGAGGGCTACATAGCCCTTGAAATGAAGATTCAGGGCCAAGGGCTATCATCCAGCACGTAACTATCAAACAGATGGCCGGCAAAAGTTTTTTTATGTAGCAATGGCTGAACGATCTCCCAGAGAATCGCACAAATGTATTTTTCAGCATTTTAATTGATATTATAATTACGGCACTCATGTTTCATGATACAATTAATACAATGTTGGAGCAGTTTTGCCAAATTTAACGTTTTGGTGTTCCTTTCGTGTGTCACAACCTGAGACGACGGCATTTTCGTTTGTTTGTTTGTGTCCACTCTTGTTACTTCTGCTGCCGTTTCTACCTCTAGCCTGCTCAACTCTGTATAGAGAGGCAAGGAGAAGACGCAGACAAAGGGGGAGGGTGAGGGGTAAGAATGAGAATTGGGATTGACCCTTACATTATGAGAGATGAAATAATTTCTTTCAAGTTACATCAACATCCCAGTGTGAATAGCCCTTACTGAAATCATTATGCCCTAAAAGTTGTAAATTCACTGATAGCCACATGCAGAGTTATTATGTGAGTGAGCTTGGGACCAAGCAGCTGGGAGGCAGGGTTAAAGGAAACACTAGCACACCTGCTCTATGGGCCCCACAGTTTGAAAGATAGACAGGTAATTTTATACTTGGAAATTCAACTTTTTTGGCTTCATGTGGAACAGAGCATCTTTCACAGAAATAAACAGGGCCCCGCCTTCAACACTGTATCCGGTTCTCTTTATTCATCCATGGAGAGGCAAATCGTTTTTGGGTAGCAGCAGACATGACATGACACAGTTAGAGGTCCCTGGTCAGTCCGTTGTTGTTGGAATGCAAACATGAGAACTGAACGGAGATGTACTATGATAAGCTTGCAATTTATTTCATGAAGCAGAGGTTCATGGGTTTTGATTCTGTGATTTGCGTGTCTATTAAACTGGACTTAATTTCTTCAAAACTAAGTATCATTTGAGTGGTATTCCCATAACCATATTTTTTTTTAACATGTGGGAGATGTCATACTTTTTTAGCTTAAGCGATTAAAAAATTCCATACAACATTATTATTGTGTGGGTTTTAGTGAAATGTCCCTGCAGAAATGGGAGCTTATTTAGTTACTTCTGCCCTCAACCCAGACTTGTCATTCCTTTAAGGCTGATTCCAATCCTAAAACCAAAGGGCGGCCCTGCCACAAAATAGTGTTAATATTTTTCTTTTTGGTAAAGGTTTTGTAAGAAATGTAAAACTAAAAACCTCAATTCCAACCCGCATGGACTATTTTCCAAACAGTATCAGATGTACCGTCTGTAATTAAGGTGCAAGGGGCCGAAAACTGTTAGACAGCACCTCAGGTTGAACCAACCAACTCAGGGTCAAATTCTGAAAAAGTATGACTCACTGAAAGCCTTTTAGCACTAAGAGCAGTCACAAATTTAGCAAAACTGTATGAGCTGAATTTCAGTGGAAATGTTGGAGAAGATGGCTGCTGCAGGCTCTACGTGTATAGCATTTCAGGCTGTCATGACCCTTGTAACTCCAACACCTTAGTGGAATGTGACTAAAGATTACCATGCTTGGAAATGGCAGAGTGGTGCCTGCATGTTCACAAATTGGGATTATTACAGAACACCCTCAGCGTGCTGAAATATAGATGAGAGAGAGGAGCATTTTGGCACTCAGAGCTGGGTCAAGCAGCACCAGTCAAGCAGCCCCTGCAATGCTCAACCATAATGACACACACAGAAGTAATTTCTTTGTTTACGTAATGGTGGGAAGCTGATTACCAAAAGCAAAGAGACCTACGTATTTCCAGGGCTGCAATTTGCATATATTATCAGTGACAAAACAAGGGAATAAACATCATAGCGGGGAAGAAAAAGCACTCTCTCATGGTCAAACACAGCATGCAAAAGAAGCAGAAGGAATGAGATGAAAAATTCTATTGAAGCAAATGTATGGCTTTTATAAGAGGCATGAACAAGGCTCGCTGCCTGTCACATCCACTTTAGCAAATCACTGTGACAGCGGACGGCAATAAACGGGAGGGGAACGTGGCATTTGTGAGAAAAGATGAGAAAGAGGAACCGAGGGGAGAGCTGGGGGAGAGGAAAAGACAATAACAGGAAGTGAAGGAGTGAGACTCCGAGAGACAGATAAACAAATTTCTCTTGCCTGTAATGTTTGGCGAACCAACACAATGGCAGGCTTTTGTCAAATGGGCATATTAGATGAATAATTCAAGGCGGCTGGCAGACTGGAGGTTTAGAGGATGGTGTCAGTAGGTGACAGGGGAGACACGTTACAGGCTAGAGTGGATGTCAGTGACGCACGTGTGAGTGTGTGTGACAATGTTTAGTGAGGATATGAGAAACGGATACAGGGCGAAGAAGGGATAGTGTGTTTGTGAGGAGGCAGGCACTAAATGGGAAATTACCCACACTGCAGAGGGACTCACACGCAGAGTTTTCAGGATCTATCAACACATCTAACTCAGTCCCTCTTATGAGCGATCATGGGAGAACTGCAACTGTTTTCATCGTATTTTTTTTCCCCCAGCTTTCTGTTTGATGTTGCGGACACACATTTCCTCTGTCTATAAACCAATAAACCCTAAATCCCGACAGGATCCGAGGCCTGTTATCGACCGGCAGACCTCAAATCACAGTACTGCACTTCCTGGACCAGAGGTAGAGAGGCAAGGAAGAACAAGAGCGAACCAAAAGAGAGAAGCAGAGATCAAGGCAGCTCAAAGGCTGATTTGATCTCTACCAGAGATGTCCTGGAGAGGCGAACCTCCAATCTCTCTGTGATGGTAGGGGGGTAGAGATGGTGCTTGTGTTGAATTTAAAACCTTGGTATAGACGTTTATGTTTTCACATTAAAAGCATCATTCTTGACATTGAGAGAATTGAAGGCTACAATATTGAACCTCTTGCCTTGAGGCAGAGAACCGTCCTTCACATCAGTGGAATACCCCGATATCGCTGTCTTGAGAGGACTGATAACAGCTTCAACTCTGTGTTCAGTACAGTGATCGCTTTTGGATGTGGTTTGCTTAGTTTAACACCAACTACTCATCGAAACGGAGGCACCAATATGTCTTTATCGTCATGTGTACAGATACTGGCATTAAGGGATTCGTGAACTCCTGAAGGTGGAGTAAAAATGTCTTAAAGACACAGTGTGTAGGATTTATTGGCATCTATGAGGTTGCAGAACTGAAACCTCTCCTGTGTGCAAAGGACAGAGGTCATCGACTACATTTGTCCAAAGGCCAGAATTTTTCAAATGGGCCGGACTGACACAAAAAATGCAAAAATGACAGACTGATTTGTCAGTTCTGGGCCACTGTAGAAACAACATGGCCTACTCCATGGAAAAGGACCCGATCCATATGCTGATATAAAGGGCTTATTCTGAGGTAACAAAAACACAATAATTCTTTGTTTTTTTCTGGTGAGAATATACTCATGAAAACATATGAATATCATATAATATTTCTGCCAATAGATGCCCCTAAATACTACACACTGGACATTTAAATTAGATTGTTAATGAACTGTTGCAAAGATATGTACAGAATGTTTTAAAGTTGAGGCACGTCTGTACTGCAATATTTTGATGTATGAGAATAGAATAAACAAATCACAGATGATTTATCGGCCTACTGTTAATGTAGAGTTGCTATAGAGGACTGAAGTTGCCAGCTTTATCCTTTGCTACAAGTTTTTACATTTTGAGATAACTAAATTTCAGTCAGGGACACTTTAGTCAAAGAAAACTTTATTTCCATTTGCAGCATTATATTTGGCGGTATGGCTCTGTTCTGGGGCCTCTCTGCCTTTCCTTGGGCCTACGCAGGAAACCTCTTACACGCACCTACGTGGAAAGCCTAAGGCGGAGAGAGCACACCTCTCTGCCCTTCCATGCGCTTACATAGAAAACCTTGAGGCAGAGAGAGCACACCTCTCTGTTCTTCCATGTGCCAATATGGAAAACCTAAGGTGGAGAAAGCACACCTCTCTGCCATTCCACACGCTTACATAGAAAGCCTTGAGGCAGAGAGAGCACACCTCTCTGCTCTTCCATTCACCGATATGGAAAACCTAAGGCAGGGGGACCACCTGGGAAGAGAACAGAGCAGCATTAATGACAAACAGAAATTAAATTGATAAGTCAGACACAAAATGAAAAGGAGGAGCTGGGGTGGAGGCAAGTTGCAAAGTGGCTTGCAGAGGAAGCAGCAACAGCAGGCAGGTCAGAGCAGTTTAAATAAGGTGTCCTGAATGAGAGTTGCCAATTGGTTGCAAAGAAAGGAATCATGTGATCTATCAGCTGACTCCCTTCCATCAATCATCTGCTCCATCACTTGACGGTGGGTGAAAGATCAGCTGATATAGCTGAGTTGTGAGCTAAGCTTGACATTGTGTCCTGCCTGAACTAACACTATGCTCAGTTTTTTTTTTGTTTTTTTTGTCTAACATATACTGCTAACCGAGAACCAGGCTAGGCTACTCAGCGTTAGCATTTTGCACTGAGTACATCACACCTTGAATGTAATACCCACTTCAGATTTATTTAATATCCACTTAAGTGCCCAAGGTAATTGTCTGACAAGATACTTTATTGTCTCTCACAGCTGTTGTGACATGCAGTGACATTTTAAGAATGAAGACCAACATTTCTTTGCGTGTTGTGGCTTCAGCCAGTGCCAGAAGTTTGCTACCTCACTGCTATCTTAGCAACTGAAAGCAAACACTACAGTTACACCATCTGCTGGCTTGACTGACAGGAAACCATTCTACATGGATTTGGAAATGCACAAAACAAAAAGAACGCTACTGGTCTATAGAGAGAAACACTCAGTTTCTCTCTATAGACCAGTAGCGTTCTTTCATTTGGTGGCTAGACTCCTCAAGTCCTAAAAACATTTACTCTTCTCTCTAAAATATGCTGGACAATTTCTTACTTTTGAATGTCTTAGCTTTAAAGTACAAACATCATTTGAATGACTCTTAGTCTCAGTCTTATTTACCTGTGACAAGTGCTACAACAGATAGTACTATTGAGCCTGATGGTACACTCTCACAGGTGTCTTCACTTTACCTAATTAGGCCTCTCATTAGGACTGTGTGAACACATACAGACGGTGCTTTATCATCCTCATGCTACATCTAAGGGCAGACATCTTGACGTGTAACAGCTTGAAAAGCACAGGTGACAACACATCAAACACAGGTATAACTAATCACATTAACAACGATAGCATTCCTTTTACAGCATGTGTTAGGATTAGGTGTGCATGACTCTTGCACGCACCAGTTCCAGGCCCTGTTCCATATCCGCCCGCTTGCGTGGTTTACTGGCAGATGCGAATAGAATGAAGCGTTCATTAATGTTACCGGTTACACCTGTGCTTTCCATGCAATGACATGACAACTTACGCTTATTAGTACATGAAGTCTAGTTATTTCACACCTTACCCAGAATAGCTCAGCCAAGGTCTAATCAGCCAGATAAACCGAAAAGACCTGTGTGGGCATTTGGTTCTCAGTTATTTTAATCTATATCTATTAATAAGACAATCAACAGTGAGAGCCATCAGGAGTCAACAACAGGAACTGGCATTACAATGAGTTGAATGCGATACTTTACGCTTAACTTTATCCTTCATTTGTGACCACGTAGTGACCTTGGAAGTTTAGCAGGTTTGCTAATTAACAATACTGCATAGGCCTGCAGTATATGGCTTGATTTGCATTCAGGTCAGCTAGGCTAACTAGCTAATAAAGAAAATGTCAGCTATGTTGTGTTTCATGTGATTATCAAGACTCAAGTTAAGGTCTTTGTTGTCAGAGTCCCAAAGGAGATAAAAGAACGTGTCAGAGTTCACACAGAAAACATCCTAAGAATCATTTGCTCTTATTTTGACCTCTCAGCTCTGGAGCACGAGAAAAAGGGCAGGGGAAGCGTGATGGAAGTACTGGATGAGGCCCGTGTATTAGTTAGTTAGAGATGCTAGCACGAAGTGAAGGTTTAGCTAACGTGTGTGTGCAGCATAAACACTAATTCAGATCCACACAGTGCACACTTCTCCTTATATCAGCCAGATAGCTGTCAAGCGTCTGATGCAGTAAGTCAAAGGCAAAGGAGGATTTCAAAACATTAGCATTCCTCCATAATTCCTCCTAATCCAAACACTAACATAACAGTAGGAAGTTCAATCTAATTGAGGAGGGGATGAAAGCCAAGGATATCCTGTGTGGGAAAAGATATCTGGATTAATTAGTATTGTTGTGGTAGTGCATGTGTGCGTTTGGTTGTACAGCTACTTGTGTGTGCCAAAATGCTCCTGTATGTGTGTGGACGTGTGTTTGTGTGCTTGACTGTATATGTGAGAGGGTAATTGTTACTGTATTATATCCTATATGTGGAGCCGCCACCTCATCAGTGAATGTTCACTGACATAAGAAGCATGTGTGATTGGATTTTCCTGTTTTAATCACTCTGCCTCTATTTTTGCTTATGGTGTTGGGGCCTGTCTAATTACAAGGACGGATTAAAATTGAATGTCAACATGTTAAAGGCATGCAATCACGGCCATAAGCACACAGAAGGGAATCTGGAAGCCTCATTTTAAATGAATCAACCACATGTGAGTGTTTGTACCTGTTTATGTATCCTTGTGAGGACTTGTGTGCACTTGCATCCTTGTGAGGACCATGTTCATGTGAGTGCATAAATATCAACATATGCTCCAGACAGACATACAAAAAAAAATAAATAAAAAAGAAAAACCTGAGGAAGGTATTTTTGAATTATTGTGCAAAAAATATATAAACTGTTACTAAGATAACACTCAGGTAATCATCTAAAGCAGCTTCTTCTCCTCAGGTGGGATCTAGCATTGGTTGTTCATTTAAAAAAACAATGTTTACACCTTCAGAGCAAGCGACCTCTTGTTGCTGTGAGAGTGTTTTATGTGTCAGTAGCTATGCTCAAAACTAACTAGTTCATATGTACCTGTTGTCTGACAATGTTTGGGGCAAAAATGTTCCTACCTGTTAGAAACAGCCACACTTCAAGATGGGACGAAAAGTCTCGAAGCATGAAGAGACACAACAACAATTGGAAAAGGGGTTCAGCAGCCCAAATTTTCAGACAACCTTTCCTTGAAGGCATTCACAGTGTTGAGCTCGTTTATGCAGATGAAAACTGATAAGTAGCTTGAGAGTGTTCTCATCTTCAAACACCTGGCAAATCCCTGCATGAAAAGGTGGGGGACTGCTCATTGTATCAACGGCCCAAAAGTCCTGTTAGTCCAAAAAATATCCCATTGGACCGAAAGCCCATTTCTCCAACATCTCATTATCCCAAAAAACAAACACTTCTGGCTCTGAAGACCTGTCTCTCAGAAAATACACACAACCCAATTGCCAGAAAAAAAGTCTGCATTGCATGTTTCCGTAAACCACAAATATGCTACATTTGTCAAAAATGTTGTGCTGAATGTGAGGTTAGCTGTAGACACAAAAAACATTTAGTCATGGTTAAGAAAAGACCATGATTTGGCTTAAAACACATAATGTTTTTGGTGGCACAAAAGTTGCTGGAAAAGCAGGGGCGGGTCGGTGAAAAACACATTATATTATCATTATCGTTATATTGACATGTAAGATTCTAGATAATAATTTCCAGTGATAAACTTGCTGTCTTCACTTAGAGACTATTTTTACAGAGGATCAAAGAGGTCTGATAGAGAGCTTTGTCGCATGGTGCAATGACAATCACCTGTAGCTTGAGGTGGACTACCAGAGGAACATGATACAACACAAAGTTGTAACCATGATAGTAGACAATACTTCAAATATGGATATTGCTGCAGAAGCTACAAACTCTAAAACATGGATGCTTCACACACATCTTCAACCCAACAGCACAGTTTCAAGGTGGCCACCCAAGATTAGTGTCACCTATTCAGTATCTGAACAAATGTCTCCCCTTCTGTTCCTGAGATATAATGCTGAATAGTGGTCAGAAAAGTGATTTGCAGAACATTATGATGTCACAGAAAAGTTGCCCTTTAACCTTTTTGGATATACTTTACCATTTTATTTTCTCTTGTCATATGTAATGTATGAATTTTTGAGTTGTGACCGAAAACCTGTTTTGTGAGGTCACACAGACCATTCGCCACCAAGCTGTAATCAGTTCATGGTTGAGTCCAAGTGAACGTTTGTGCCAGATTTGAGGAAATTCCCTCAAGATGTTCCTGAGATATTGCATTCACAAGAGTAGGATGGATGGATAACCAGAAAACATATATTACCTCCGGCCAAGGCTGTTGAGGGTTTAAAGTATAACACTTAATTTATGCCTTTTAATTTAAAGTAAGACAAGATGTGAGTCAGCGCCCTTCAAGTCTGACACCATGATTCTTTGGTGGCAAATGGTGGAATGGTCCACCCTGGGTTAGGAGACTGCCACAAGCGAAGTATCTTGGGGTCTGGTTTACAAGTGAAGGTAAAATGGAGTGTGAGATGGACAGGCGGTTTGGTGCAGTGTCAGCAGTGATGAGGGCGATGCGCTGGACCTTTGTGGTAAAGAGGGAGCTGACTCAAAAGGCAAAGGTTTAAATTTACCAATCTACTTTGGGTAGTTACTGAAAGAATGAGATTGTGGATACAAGCAGCTGAAATAAATTTCCTCCATAGGGTGGCTTGGCTCAGCCTTAGAGATAGGGTAAGGAGGTCAGTCATCTAGAGGGAGCTCAGAGTAGAGTCGCACTGACAAATTAAAAAAGGCTGAGTTGAGGCAGTGTGGGCATCTGATCAGGATGCCTTCTGGGCGCCTCCTGTTACAAGTTTTCTGGGCACATCCAACTGGTGGGAGACCCTGGGGCAGACCCAAAACACACTGAAGGGATTATATTTCTTATCTGGTGAGGGAACACCTCAAAATCCCCCCCTGGAGTACCTTGCTCAGCCTGCTGCCCCCAACAACCCAGCCTCAGATAAGCGGATGAAAATGAATAGATGGATGAAATCTCATGAAATAGCTACTGGAACCATCCTGAATCAAACAGTGCAACAATGTCTGATTGTGCATTTGTACTACATTCTTTGCAAAAGCAAGAGTAACATGTACATGCTCGGATTTTTGTAATATATTTTAATGTGTGTGAGTTCATGTATATATATACATATATGTCCTGTTTATCCAAATCCCTGTTGAGTAGCCCAATGTTCCACTGCGCTATAAGGGAGGAGCGTGATTGACTGAGGATCATATGTACATTGAGTCTGGGCTTTCCTCTTCATCTTTTCATCCTTCTCTGAGAAACTAAAGAATATTAATATTTAGAACGATTTTTGCATTGCCTCGCCCCGGAGGCACTTTCAGCGATGCGCAGCACGTCGGCACCCGTCAGTTTAGTGCGATGTTAGACTGCATCTTGGGTGCTAATGTTCCCCTACAGTTTATTGCTTGGTGAAATGGCTCCATTAGTGTCGAAACCCACAGTAATGGCATGCAGATGGGCTGTCATATGCTAAAGCAAGAGTTGTGAGAGGGAATGTTGACTGACAGGTAGGAAGAGAAAATGTCTACCTACCCTTATACTCAATGTGTGTATGTGTGTGTGTGTGTTTACGAAGAAAATGTAGCATATTTGCGGGCGTCTCTAAGTACAGGTATGCATATACAGCCTTCACACATGTCTCACAGTATGTGTGCTCATTATCATAGTTGTGTAAGTGTGTTAATATGTGAGTGTGTGTGTACATGTATTAAAGAGAGAATGAGTGTGTGTGTGTGTGTTTGTGTGTGTGTGTACAGTCTCCTCTCAGGGGATAGCAGGCGGTTTAGAGACGTGTTCACTTCTATTCAGCTGTTACACTCTGCTGCTCCTTGGGGGTCTTATGGAAGCGATGCAGCAGTGAGGGGAGAGTGTTGTGATGACAGTGGGAAATGGCCGCTATGCCACATTGCAAATTGCTCTGCTGGCTAAAAGAAACTTTAAGTTGGTTAGCGTTCGCCCGCAGGAACTCTGAACTTTCAAACTCAGTGGGCACATTCCAAGTACCACTGTGTGAAATACACCTGACTGAAAAAAGACAGAAAGAATGTAGTTACATCATCTTGTTCCTGGCTAATGATGCAAGGCTTTTTGTAGGAGTGAGGGACAAATATGCTCATGATCTGATTTTAACATTTTGTGGCTTTGAAAGATAGAATAACATGTCCCATGGATGTATTTTTATT
Source organism: Epinephelus moara (assembly GCF_006386435.1). Lineage (NCBI taxonomy): Eukaryota > Metazoa > Chordata > Actinopteri > Perciformes > Serranidae > Epinephelus > Epinephelus moara. The sequence goes on along the minus strand of NC_065518.1, from coordinate 24,755,256 downwards.
TATGGATGGATGGATGGATGGATGGATAGATGGACCTTTATTGACACATTAAAATATGAAATAACTCCATAATGCACATTGGTTCACATGATATTGGGAATATGCAAGGTGGAAACTTTCCATGGAAATTAACAGGAATAAAATAGGGTTATTTGCTCAGGCTCTATTAACCATATCATATACAGATGAAATTTTTAACCCTTCTAATAGAAAAAAACAAAGGTAGATATCTTCTTGCAACTGACGAGATTTACTCCCACTCTCTGGTCAACATTTATGGACTTAACTTTGATATTAACTCTAAATTAATAATTGGAGGTAATTTAGGTAATTTGTCTGAGACCTCGTTTACACTTTGCATTACAATGCATTTTGGGTGATTGGATTACAATTGGCTAGTGCTTGACCACATAAAAGCACAGGTGTAAATGCACGCAAAACGCATTGAGGACGGATTCTGATCTGATCGGCCAAACTACCTCTGGAGGTGGTCAAGGACACATTATGACCACATGGAACTTTTTTTTTTCAATCAACATACAACTAATAGGGCGTAAAAACGAAATCCAGTGTGACTGTTCCAAACCAGCGAGGCAGCAGCAAGCTAAAAAACCAGCAAGAACATTTAAGAAATATTCAAGACACTAGTTGACAGAGTCAAGAGGAAACCAAGTGTCTGTTTTTAATTTGCACTGACAAAAGTATACAAGTGAAACTTGGCCGTATAGCCATATTTAGACCATATGCTGTACAAAATAATGGATGTAGCTACCCTGACATCACCCACTGGTTAGTGGAAGCCTCAAGTTCGGCATTCTGGCCATCGCCATCTTGGTTTTTGTTGCCCGAAGTGACCAAATTTGGATGAGAGGGTGGAGGTGTGGAGGAGTGAGGGTTGGATCTGACTTACGGACTATGGTGACGCCTTGCAGCCAGTTACTCACTCAAGAAGCCCTGCCCTTAAATATGTATAATTTCAAGCCTTAATGAAATGTGAATGGGAGAGTTCTAAAAAGAATTCACCCTCTGTACAGTTGTCATGAATGTTGAAATTAGCTATAAAGACTAAAACTGTTTTTTTTTGTTTGTTTGTTTGTTTGCTTGCTTTGTTTCTTTGTACCAGGCTGCAAACATGTTTACTTTTTGCTGTAAAATTGGGCATTTTAACATGGGTGTCTTAGGGGATTGACTCATCTCTGGAGCCAGCCTCAAGTGGCCATTTTAGGAACTGCAACCCTAGAGGTTGCCGCTTGATCTAGATTGACAACTAAATCTGAAAATATAATTATTATTTTTTTTAATTTAAATAAAGATTTGAACATTTTTAAGCCAATGGTTTCCACCTTCTAGCTTATGACAAAGGAATACCAGTGATTGCAGCCTTACATTAGCAAAAATAACCACCTGAAAGCATCCTTTGTTCATGTTAATGTATGTGTGAAAATACTGAGATCTTTAACATGACTCTGTTAGCTCTACAGTAGGTGGCCTTCCTGGCAACTGAGCTAACTTTAACATATAACTGCGGTGTTGTGATCACAGGAATCGCAGGAGAACATGTCAAGTTCACACATTAGATGGATGCAAAGTGTGTATAACTGTAGTACGCTGGTGTGAAATTAGTTTTACAAAGCCAAAAAATATTTCTGGTGTATAATGCCTTGCAAACATTGATCAAAGGTGTTGAATTCTGGTCTTCAGTACAGCCCTCAATGTGCACTAGTAATAATATATCTCCATGTAGGGAGTCATCCAACAGTTTATACTCTTACAATGTAGGCACATAATTGTCCTCCCCACGTCCTCACAACCTAAGCTTTCACTGCACACACGTAGTGCAACACACACACACACACAAACTGTGCTGTGTAGCTGGGTGGGCGCAGGTGCTCCTTGTTGTCCTGATGAACCACTCCTGTCTCTCTCCGCCTCTCAGTCACTACATTCACATCCTGTGTGCTGGTAAATAACAGCATTCGGCCATTTTTAGTCAGCAGGTGGCTAGTTGTTGGGGAGGTTGTGTGTTGTACGTCCAAACAAACTGTTGAAACAATCTTCCATCTTCACTTTGAGAGAGTGGGAGTCCAGTTGGTGGTGGTGTGAAGAACAGTATTGTGGGTAAATGTCACAGAGAGCCTTCTGTTCCATATCTGACTAAGTGAACAAAAAAAATAAATAAATAAATAAAAAAAAATCCATGGGCAAATCCACCACTCTAACTAGACTGAGAGAACAAGACTGAAGAACTGGAGGATTTCTGCAGAGTAATGACTGTCAGTGTCATCTGTTTAGTATCAGGATACATACGCGCAACCATAATAATCTTTTTCTAAATGTTCATGAACCAAACAAGAACACATTTTTTCAGAAAAATGACTTTGGCTTCCTGCCTAGAGTTCAGGTTTTGTAATTTTACATTGTGTTGTAACGTATCCCTCTCCATTTTGTTGGCACACAGGCATGGTGAGGATTTGTCTAATCACTGACTGTTGGCTCACTTCCTGTTTCTACGTACTGTATCTTGTGTCATATGGGATCTATATTTGATCTACATTTCCATGTTTATGACTTGCAAGCATTTACATCACTGGACAGCTCAGGTAGTAACCTATAACCCCTGAATAACAATGTAGCAGTATATTCATTCAATCTGGGTAATCACCTTGAAATACAGACTTTGTCTGAGTATACAGACTAAAAAGCAGCTTTTCCCTTGTGACTTTTACGCTGACGTGAGCATCATTTACAAGTTGGATATGACATGAATGTGACAACACAGAACCTAGTCAGATAGAATAATAAAGGATAGGGCCGTAACGGTACATGTATTTGTGTCGAACCGTTTGGTACGCAACTTTCGGTTCGGCACGACCCTTTACCGAATTATTGGGCGCAGAATATTATTTTATTTTATTTTGTTTTATTTTAATTCCATTTTTGCGAGCCGAACCATTTAAAATATCTAGTTCCCCGACGGACATAATTGAGTGACAGACCGAGTCCCGTAAATCTCCGCTTTCACTTTGTGCAG
>NC_065518.1:24736878-24751481 GCF_006386435.1 Epinephelus moara | reverse complement strand
CTACTAAGTAATATTCAAAGAAACACTGGAGACAGGCAGAGTCCGATGCAATCGAGTTTAATGTGTTCACAGGCTTTAACACATACAACTCATCGAGTCAAGCCCCGGGACTGGACTGAAAATCAACTCTTAGTGCGTCTGCTTTTATGCTGGTGGAGACTGGAGAAAGTCTCCACCTTCTTTCGCTAATCCATCCCACTTCAATGCAAAGCTATTGGTGGCAACCGTTTTCTTTTTGTCCAATCGTGAACAGGCCAGATTTTAATGGTGTATCACTTTCGTTTTGAGTTTTGGAAGTCCCCAAATTTCCCACCCTTAGCTTTGGCTTTGCTTTCACTTTATTTTTTAAAAAACATGTGAGTTTTAGGGACTTTCCTTATGCAGTCCCTTGTGCTCTTTTACAATACAGACCTTTAAATGTGTGTTAGGTAATACAAGCATTTGAGTGTGTGTTTTCATTATACAGAACATGGTGTGTTATATGTGTGTTCTTTTAGTGTAGATACAATATCAACTCATAACTCTGTATTATGCATCTCAATCAGTCTCTTAACCCTTTTATATTGTTTCTCAATCAACTCATGCAGTATAACACTTTTACTTGATTAGGGATTAACTCTTTACACTACAGTTTTCAGTCACAGACTGCAAGACCAGATCCCTTTTAAGATTATTTACCATCCTATCCCTGGTGGAAAATATTACATCAAACTCCCTTTAAGAAATATTGCATATTATCAGTTTCTTCCGTGTCTGCAAAAACACATAACTCTAGAAACACAAGATAAAAGGTATCATATGTTGACACTATTCTTTTCAAATCTGAACCAATATAATTCATATAGATAAACTGTATTTGCATACAGCGTTACATTTTGAATTTTGTTGCCTCAATTCGCCAATAGGTTAACTGCATTATTTTAGAGGGAGGAGGTCAGGGAATGAGAGGTGAACTGTTCCAAAAAAAATTATGATTTCTCACTAGAATAAATGTTGGTTGGTGGATCAGATACACAATGAATTTAACACCAACTCTTATTCGCTCTACAATTCCACCAGTTTCTCCATAGTCAGAGAGAATGGGGACTTGTTCATGTTCTTGCACCTTTCCGGAGTCCCTTCTATGTTTACTGTCCACCCAGTTTGCTGCCTTCTTGTTTGGTGCTGTAAGGAGCACACCTTTATGTTGCTGACAGTGTTGAACTCATTGAACTTCACTATTTGCATGAGCCAAGACAAAGAGGCCACGATAACAATAAAGTTGTGGGATTTTACTGGAGCGTCAGGATGATAAAAAAAAAAAGAAAAGAAAAAAAGCATGACAGTTTGTACTGAGATTTTTTACCACCTTACACCAACAACAAGATCAAGGGAGTGCACCAAAACTCTTCTAAAGCTCTGATGATTTCATTCCAGCATTGAAAATTCGTCTGCAACAGTGAAATTGCTTGAAAAACTGTTTGGTCTAAGGCAGAAATAACAATGTGTTCTTGATGAAACTCATAATTGTGGCTGATTTGTTAAAATTAAACAGCATTGTAAGGAACATTTTCACCAAGAAACTCAAGGAAAGAGTCTTTAGCCATGTTAGCAGCTGTGTGAGACTGTCCCAAGCATCAACCCGTGGGGCTAAAATATGAAGCTAACACAGAAGTGCCGCAAACTGCAGTTTCTTGAAGGCCACTTGAGGCTGGCTCAGGAAACGGGTCACTCCCCCATGTTAAAATGCTTGAGTTTACAGCAGACATAAACATGTTTACAGCCTGGTACAAAAAACGGTTTTGGTCTCTATAGCTAATTTCAACACTGATGACAACTGCACGGTGGGTGAATTTTTATATAACTCACCCATTTACATTTTAGTAAGGCTTAAAGCTACTCATTTCTAAGGGCGGGGCCGCCTTCAGTGACAGACTGTCTGTGAGGCGTCACATCCACCCCTTGCTTTTCCACAGCTTCAATCTCTTGTACAAACATGGTCACTTCTGGCTACAAAAAACAACAAGATGGCGACAATAGAAATACCAAATTCAAGACTTCAAAACAGGAATCCACAAACCAACTGGCGACGTCATGGTAGCTTTGTCAATTATTTTATACGGTGGTATATGGGTTGTACTTAAGGTAAATGCTAACATCAGCATGCTAACATGCTCGTAATGAAAGTGCTAACATGCTAATGTTTGGCATGTATAATGTTCACCATCTTGGTTTTTGATGTTTGCATGTTATTATTAGCACTAAACACAAAGGCTAATGGGGACATCATAAATCTTTGAGGTATTCAGTCACAAACTAAAGTATTGGACAAATTAAAATTTTGACTTGACAATAGCACTAGATGCAAGAGCAGCGGATCAACAAGGTTATAACAATTCACCTTAAGGGCGACACAAATGTCTGTTCCAAGTTTCACTGTAATATCTCTTCAAAAACAAACAAAAAGGGATCACCAAAGTGACAGGGATTCATCCTCTGGGGACCAAGCATGTGTGTACAAAATGTAGTGGCAATCCATCCAATACTTTTTGAGATATTTCAGTCAAAGTGGTAGACTGACCAACCTAAACGACACTGACATTGCCATCCACAGAGCCATGCCACTAGCTTGACTAAAAAGTTCGACAGATGAAAAAGTTCAAAGGTCAAAAAACTCACCTCAGCTTGGCGGGATCAAAATTCAGTTTACTAGCTGCTGTGTCTGCAGGCAGTTCTCCTGCAGGTCAGTGCTTGGTCACAGAAAAAATGTCTCCAGCAGGGTGGGTAGCATGATGCCATGAATGCTTAAACACAGTTCCTCTATGGGATGCTCGCCGCTTCAAGTGTGACATTTTAGCTGAAAACTTTTCTCTGGAATTTAAATGAGGAAAAAAGAGGAACTTTTAGTTCAAGCAGGAAGACAATTATCATTTTAATTTTCTCATCACACCCGGTCTCCACCTCTCAATTATTATCCGCTGAACTCACTAAGTTATGTGCATGTACTTTTCTGTCAACCATGATTAACCTAGCCGAAGGGTATTAAAACTCTCTTGCATGTTGTGTCTCGTTGCTATCGTTGCTGCCTCACACCTCCACCAGCAGTGTCTCCCCCCGGCACTGATTTTTGGTTATGATGGAAATGTAAGAAAATGTGTCAAGATGAGAAAACACAGGAGAAATGTACTGGGAGATCACAGGTCAGTCAAAACGTGTACAGACGAATCATGACTACTTAATATCTTCTGGTAATGGTGAAAAAACATATACATATTTATGTGAAAATATGACGAGTTATTTACGGCCTTAATGCAACAGTTGGGATACATCTGTGACCAGTCAGACGACGTGGCTGAAACCAACCCACTGCATTAAATAAAGTGACACATGCACATTTTTGACCCCGCTGAATGCTAGAATCATCAAAACATGCTCCATCTTGGCAAGCGAGCGAGGAGCGCTGATCCCCGCCAGCTCTCCCAGTCTGTCTCGCTGGCTGCAGGCCCAGAGGGCAGGGCGCAGGGATGGATGGGCCTGTCGCCGGCTCTCTGCTGCCCAGATGGCTCGCTCTGTCAGCGGGCTCACTACCAGAAGGGGTGGCTCCCTGACGTCAGGCCATGATTCGATACGCCAACTTTCATTTGCTTCCCCCCAACACCTGTGGACTGCGTGGAGAAATGAAGGGGTGACGGAACTGGAGCCTGGCTGAGTGTGTCTGCATGTTCTTGTACTTCAATCCTTTAAAAGCCAATTTTAATTTAATATTTGCAGGGCAAGGATATTCATGGGATAGCGATGGTCACTTTGGCTGATTTTAAATGACTGAGAGTTTATTTTTAACATGAGTTGACAAAACAATCTAACCACGAAGTCCAGTTAGTAGCTAATGCTCTGCTTTTGATCTTACCCCAGCATCTTCCTCAGCAGATGGAATTTATTTAGTTGTCATGAGTTCAAATCTCCATTTCTCTGAGCACTTTAAAGCTGCTATGATCAACATTTTCATATCAACAATAGATGAAATAAAAAATGTGTAATGTGAAGGCGGAATGTTTAGTGACAAACCCACAGAAAATAATCACCAGACTCTGGAGTTCCCCCTCAGCTCTACAGTTTGTTTTAGTGTCTTTTAGCTCAGTTTTGGTCTGACACCCTCAATATTACTATTTTGGAGAGCAGTGGGCGTGAACCAGCTGCAGCTAAAACCTACAAGGCTATAAATAGGGATGTCAGTTTCAGTTCATTTAGCCTTCGATAGCCTGACAGTCAGCCTTTAACATGCATAAACACAGTGCTCACTGCCCACCATCCAGGCTCCATTGGTTAGCAAACGTTAGCCTTAGCCACTGCCTGGGCCAGGTGGCAGCTTATTTTCAGTGCCGCTTATTTTTGATTACTGCTGGTAACTTGCAAAACTGTTGCTGTGGAAACACTTTGCCTACCCTCCAGCCTCCCCTGAGGTAACCCCAGTGAGTAAGCGGCTTCATTTTGACCTGCAAAACCTCTTTAGCATTAACTATGTTAGCACCACTAGCCGTGCTAACCCTGGTAACAACACACTTAACAATGCTGAAGGGGTCCGAGCATAGATTTATTGTAATGTAAGGCACGGTGGTACAGTGGTTAGCATTGTCGCCCCACAGGAAGGGGGTTCCTGGTTTTAACCCTGGGGTGGGGGAGCCTTTCTGTGGGGAGTTTGCGTGTTCTCCCTGTGTCAGTGTGGGTTTTCCAGCTGTGCTCCGGCTTCCTCCCACAGTCCAAAGACATGCAGGTTAATTGGTGACTCTAAATTGGCCATAAGTGTGAATGTGAGTGTGAATGGTTGTCTGTCTCTATGTGTCAGCTTGATTGTGTGGTGAACTGTCCAGGGTATGCCCTGCCTCTCGCCCAGTGTCAGCTGGGATAGGCTCCAGCTTCACTGTGACCCCCAACAGGATAACCAGTTATGGTAAATGAATGAATATTTATACTAGATGGCGAATGCCAAGATGGTGCCTAATTATTCCACAGGGGTTTGATCGCATGGCATATATGACAAAAAGTTTTTAGCTTCCAGGTTTACATTTACAGTATGCCACTCATTGAAAATGCACAGTAGTGCATCTTTTGCTAGCCCGGCCCACAAGTTCCTGCTCGGCTCATGAACTTTACATTGTGATGTCACAGATTTCAAAAATGCCTTTCTCGGCTCCAGGAAAGTTTCACAAATATAAAACCCTCCATGGATTTAAAAAAAAAAAAAAAAAAACATAATAGAAAGAGTCATAATTGACCTAATTTGCAGTTTTAAGTTTCCTGTCAGCAGCAACTAACTCATCGAAGCAGACAGTGGGAACAGTCTTTCCACAGCAACACTTTGGGTCCTTACTAACAGTAATCACCGAATGAGTGGCACCATGAGCTAGCTCCCACTCGACCTGGGTGGTGCGCAGTGCAGTAAACTGAAGAGTAGTAACATTAACCTATAGACTGACATGCATAACCGGTCAAAACTATCCTCTGACGTTAATTAATAAATAGTTAACTGTTGACATCCCTAACTATAACCCACCTGCAGCACCAAACTAAAGACAGATATAGTTAGCAACGAGCTGCTGAAATAGCAGAGCATTTAGCGGTTAAAGAGAAAGATTGGTGAAGAGCAAATAAGAGCTAAAAGGAGAGAGACATGAATACTAATGTTACTGTGTATCTGCTGGGTGGGTTAAAAAGCAAATGTTTGCTAACATGCTCAGTATATTAACTCTATGGTGGTTATATGTCTGAGCTCTGTTTAGGCCTACAACTTGTTTCCACTGCCACAACAAAGCAAAGAAATGTACGTGATATAGTATGATCAAAAGCTCCAGAACAGCTACCAAAAGGACCTTGTCATGAGGGTGTTTTGTGAACTACTGTTTCCAAGCTCGAGAAAGAAGCTATTTCAACTTAAAGCCAACTTCAGATAATATTTTTTTTCTTTTCACACCATTTGAAAAAAATCTTTACATTTTTTGTCTCGAGACCTTCTTGAAGAGTTGGTCTCGGTCCGGTTGTTTTGGTGCACATTGCTGTGTTCACACCTGCCCAAACGAACCGTGATTAGGGGGCAAACAAACTTGAGTTCAACTAAACTGAACCAAACAGGGCAGGTGTGAAAGCACCCTTAAAGTCATTTTGGCAATCTGATTATTGCAAATTGTTTTTGTGAGTGTGTGTATCTATGCACGTATGCACCTGTATTTATTAATAAAGCCTGTCATAAACATGATGTGACTGCGTGACTGGATACACTGCTAAATAAATTGTTTGGAATTATTGCCTCACACCTAGCTCTTTCAGGGCAGAGCAGCCTTGGCCAGACATTCAGTTCAAGCAAACCTCTCTACAAAAGCTGATAATCATATCATTAAATTATCAGGGATTTTGTCATAACTGAATTAATCCATTTTGCAAGCAATTATTCATTTGAGTATAATTTTGTTTACAGCACAAATCTCTTATTTACTGCAAGTCCTCTCAGATGTCAGGTCTGTGGCAGGCAAACCATTTTAATTAATGATTCTATCAAGCACAGTCTTAATTTTAAGTTTTTAACTGAACCTTGGTTAGACCAAGATAACAGCAGTCAACCCCTCCCAACTTCAATTTCATGAGCATTCCTTCCAGAACAAGCAGAAACTGTTACTACTGACTATTTCTAATATTGTTTTTTGAGTTGACTGTGCACACAAATGGTCAATCACAGTTAATCACATGATGATATATTACTAAAAACACCAGTGAATTATTCATTCAGGCTTTCTCTTCCACACCTGCCCTCTCTTGGGTCTCAGTCGATGATCTTGCAGATAATTTAAGTTCTAAAATTACCAATCTTATTAATGCCCGTTGCCCCCACTGAGGTGAAGGCAGTGTCTGGCAAGAAAAAAGCATTGGAGAAATGCCATGCTGGTGAAAATTAATAACATAAAGTGTCAAAAAGCTGAACACAGGTGCTGAAAAACAAGGTTCATTATAACATCTATAAAGAGAGACTTCACACTTTTAATTTAGAACTTAGAAATGCAAGGCGGTCCTTCTTTGACATCATTGCCAAAAATAAGAATAACGCACGTGACGTATTTGCCACTGCTGACAGGCTGACAAACCCTGAACTTATAAGTCATACAATAAATTTGCCTCATTCTCTGCTGACAAATTCAGAAAACTAGACCATTTGTCAGTCTCTCTATATGGGATATGGGGTCTGTATTGTGTCTACTTGAAACTAATTCAAATAGCATCACGCAATTTGATCATGCCAGCCATAAAACAACTGAAGTCCTCTTCCTGCTGCCTTGATATTCTCCTTACAGGCTTTTTCAAAAGTGTTTATCTGCACGGTATCAGATCTGCTGCAAACACTCAACACTTCTACTCCCTGGCTTTATGTGCACGGAATCCTTCACTCATTAAGCCAAGAACAATGTAGAAAACTCACTAATGAATAATTAAAGACCCAAATCAAATCTCACATTTTAAGTAAAAAAAGTGAAAAGGCTTTTCAACAGCGGAACACCTCCCTAGTTCTAAACAATTGTTTCAATGTTTTCCAGACAGGATTTTGACTACACCCCAGCACAGACTGCTCTTGTCAAGGCCTTCAATGACACTCACTGAAACACAGTGGAAGTTTCGTCTTAGTCTCAGTAATATTAGCTCTCAGCAGTACATTTAACATGGTCTACTGCAACACATTACTGGACAGGCTGAAAAACTGGGACTTTGACAATATGATTGGTACACACTGAGTATGAAAAAAATGACTTGGAGTTCCCCAAGGCTCCATTCTCGGGCCTCTTCTGTTCAGCATCTACATTCTTCCACTGGTTCAAAATATATAAAACTAACAAACAAAAACAATCGAACCATAATCATGCAGACGACACAATATCACCGGGTGACTGTGGTGCCATAGAAGCACTGAGCGCATTTAACAAATCAGTGATTGGATTTGTTTTTGAACCCCAAGAATAAGGATAGTCAGCACTCAGCTTCAGTCCCTAATGTTTAAGACCACAAACCAAGCCAGAAATCTTGGTGTAGTCATGCTTTAGAGCGAATTCTATACTGCTACATTAAGGACAATCAGCCTACTAAAATTATATCAAGTATTAAAGCTCGGGTAGGCACTTTAATGTTGGTGTCACGAGCAAAAATCCCACAATAACCTGAGCATATTGTAATTCAAGTGGTCTGCAAGAACACTAGATTTCTACATCTTTGCATGGTCAATGTGGCCCATGATGGGAGAATTTGGCCAATCACAGGCCAATTTCAGAGATCACTGCTTGGGAACTGTGGTCAAACTGCCAAACTCGGCAGTGCGGATCAAATATGAATCCAGATTCTGTTACTGCATTGCCTATTTCTCCCCTCAGATGTTTCAGAAAATGAAGCTTCACGTTTGATCATGCAGGACACAGAAGGCGTAAACCCCAGCTGTAATCAGCTGGCAGTCAGCTGATTGGATCACTGCTTCTAATCAGTCACACACCAATCACAGCCTATTCTCACAACAAGACTGTCCATTTAAGTATGGCCTCCGACTTAATGATCCCTGATACACCAATGATGCCACACACTGCTGCTGCTGGCAAAGCTTTACCTCCTCGAACCCAGCCTCCACCTTCCTAATTCAGAGTAACATGGCTCAAAGGTTAAAAAGGTATTTTATGTCTTGCTTTGGGCTCAATCTTGTATTCCCAGGGGGGTTGCTGCATTGTGCTCCCTATCTTGATTTAGCATGCTGCTTGTCTAATCCAGAGAGCATCTTAAGTGTGGAGCCATTAGTGGCAAGCATAACTGTTTCTCCATTTGTTGCAATAAACAGTTAAATCTATGATGAGAGTGTACCTGACTGAACATATTTTAGTGTACTGTTTAGCTGTAAAATCAGTATGTTTGGGACTCTACTGTCATGTTGGATAGTTGACCCAAAATGAAGCACCGCCAACCGGCCAGAGCAAGCTTTGTCATTTTACAGCTAAACATCACATTAAAACATGTTTCTGAAAGAAATAGGTTTGACAGTTTGACTGCAGTTCACTGACAGCAGTTGTGATTTTCATACTAATTTCATACTAAAAAGTTACCTACCATAGCTTTAAAGGGGCAATAAGCGAAATCGTTTCACCGCTAGGTTCGCTGNTATACCCGCTGCTTCTTCCCACATTAACCTGAATAACAAACCAGGGCTTGGTGCTCCGGTTGGATCCAAACAGAGAGCCGCTAGCTGGTAAGCTAGCGGAGGCTAACTGGCTGTGTTGGCAGCTGAGTGAAGTGGAGCCTGAGGAGGAAGCACCGGTTAGCCCCCGCTTTCACTGCAGGCAGATTCACTCGCCACAGGGGCGAGGAAATAAAACCTACTGGACCGGCTTGTAAACAATGGGCTGGAGATCAACACAGAGAGAGGGTGTGTGAGGTCATGCTATACCCCAGATGAAATTACACCTCTAGTTTTTCACATAGCAATTTTTTAATTCCTTCCCAAAAGTAACCCCTACAGATATGTACCTAGACCCTAGATCCATTTAGCAATTCCACTGCAGAAAGGACTCTTAAATGTGGGCGGGGTTGTTGTCGCTAAGTTCTCCATCCAGAGCTCACTGTATTTCCTCTTCACCGGTGATGCAGAGGGAAGTCTGTACCCCATTTATTGTCAACAGAACAGAGTTACATGCTGACATTTTCAGAACAAAAAGAACAAAAAAAGGCTGGAGTGAGATGTGAGGTATACTGATGGATTTACATCGATAACTCGTGCATTGAGTAACATTACAAGTTAATGTTCCACCTTAAAAGTCACTGGCAGTTGGCCCAGTGAATTACGTTTTTCTCCCCCAATCTATAGCTGCTGCTAGAGGCAGCAAAACATCCTTTCATTTTATAGTTCTGGTTTACTTATATATGAAAAACCTACCACAGTATGAACAGTGATTACATGAGCTTCAAAACCAGCCACAACTCAGCCCTGAGCAGAGTGACTGTCCACTATTAACCAATAGACAAACTGCAGTGTTCACAGCTCCACCTTTTAGTACCAGATCTGTGTGCTAGGTACCCCAACGGTTCCATTGGTACCACCGACAACTTTTCACAGTGTACCAAATTGAAGTGAACTGGACTGCTTGGTGTAACAAGGCTTACTACTCCTGTTACTACCACTGTTTATTAAGCCATACAAATAGAACAGAGCACTGATTGGTTCAAAGCCATAATATATTTCTAAACTGCTGCTCCCAGACCTCTCAGATGGTCTGGGACAAGTCTGTTTACTGTCCCCGGAGTCAAAACTAAACACAGAGAAGCAGTGTTCAGTTTTTATGCACCACTGGCTTTTATTAAATTAACCCTGGGACTACTTATTCATATCTTGCACTCCGCTGTAACTGCACTGTCATTTTTAGTCTCTTTTTTTTATATTCTGTTTCAATTTACTCTTTTAAATCCTATTTAAATGGGTCTTTTTACATTTGTTTTTTTTTTTATATTGCCTTGTGTTTCTTTTCTTACAGCCTCTGTGTCTGCAAAGCACCTTGAATTGCCTTGTTGCTGAAAGGTGCTATACAAATAAAGTTGCCTTGCCGAGACTCCAGCACGAAGTTATTTGAGTGAACCAAACAAAAGTGGATTTAAGTCCTCGGGCATTATACCGCAGAAGATTTGTGTTGTGAAATTGCTTTCTCTATTCCAACAATAGGAATGGGACTCCTAACTCATGGAGCATGTAATTCAACTGCCTCAGCTGTCATTACTTTGAGTTTGAAAACTTTGATGAAACCTTGGATGAGTAGTGGAGTACATCAGAGCGGTCTTTTCTTTTTAAACTGGATGCTTCACCTACAGTGTGTCTTGCAAGTTTCCACAGATACCCAGCGCACACGGCTAACAGCATGGAGCCAAAAATATCTGATGGCCAAATTGATCTTGCCACCATGTAATGATCACTTCTCGGATTCCATTAGGAGCCAAAACACTCAGGCGAACTTAAAACAAGCTCCTCTTTGTGTCTCTGGTGGAAATGTTTTCTTCGCGTTATCAGTCTGTACATAGGCCTCTTATGTACGTCAAAAGCTGGTGACCTCTAACCTGAGTACCCTACGTGTAGCTGAAGTGCACACTTGTGTGAGCAAAAGCAACAGTATTGTGGTCTCGACACCTCAGCAGTGGGTGAAAGTGATGCACAGAGATGAGTGTGTCTTTCATGTGTGTGTAGCGTGTTCACGGACACGTGTCTATGTGTATGTCTATATCTTTACATGTGCGAGCACTGAGAGACACTGCATCAGCGCTTTGGATCAATAAACAGGAACTAGCTTTAATCTGTCACAGGAGAATAAATCGCCTGCAATGATTGAGCAGGGAGCAAAGGCCATGAGACTGACCTCAAGTCTGTCCAGAAAGCGTCCATCTTGTGGGGACATTTATTTATATCTGCAGTATCACGACAGAAATGGTTTACAAATCACATTTCTGCAGCGCTAAAGTTTAAGACTCAATCTCAATTTCAGAGCAGAATAACTCTAAATGTGTGTGTGCCCCGGTGTGTGTGCGCTTTAATGAATGAATTAATGTCCTGTAAGCAGTCAGTTGCACATTCAATGTCTGCTGTTGCACCCAATAACAGCCGTTTGACTGCAGAGTCCTCGAGCAAACAATCCCCACCTGCTCACCCCCCTTGGCTGTGCTGGAGTCAGCTAATCTCTGATTTAACAGAGAGAGAGTGGGAAAATATGAATACAAAATGCAGTGAGTGAGTTGGATTTAGTTGAAGATGAACGTGTTGATATTTTGATGTTAAAATGCCACATCTTATCAGCAGCCTCAGCGGTTTGGCTGTTTGTTTTTCAAAGCTCATGATATGCCTCACTCCAGATTTGTGTCTGTACTGACGGACAAAATTTTAAATTTGAAGTGACTGATGCACGTCAGAATCATCATCCATTTAGCACACAGAATTGAGGAGGTGTTTTTTTTTTGGAGTCAGACGGAGGTGGATACACTCAACCTGCGTTACATGAATAATAAAATAAACAAAACTGAAAGCCCAACAGTCCTGTTAAAATGTCATCAGTGTACATCATCAAAAACTTGGATTTATTAGGATTAATACTGAGTGGTGTTTTCAGAAAAGCAGGGTTTGTTGTGCCTTGGTGGCTGAATGATTACAGCGCATGCCACATAAGCACAACGTCCCCAGTTCGGTTCCAGCCCAGACCTTTGTTGCATGTCATACCCCGCTCTCTGCTCTGCCTCTTCAATGTCAAACTGTCACATTAAGGCAAAAATGCCAAAAAAAAAACCCCTGAAAGAAGAAATTAGTCTAGCAAAGTAATACTGTACAGCATTCTACACACAAAGATTGGTAGAAACCTCAGGAAGAGCAACAGAGCAGGGGGCCTTTTCGTATGGATTATTACAGTGTACAGAGTGGAAGAGGATGAAAAAAAATCAGATAGCGAAGATAGGTACAGAATATCAAGAATAGATCCGGGAGGACGTCAAGCAACTTCAAGCCGCACAACCTTCTCTCCACCATAAGAACCTGGAACTGAACAGACTACCCAAACACACAAGAACAGAGCTTGAGCACACGTCATTCACACAGATAGGAGAATGAACAAACACACACACAGCAAAGAGAGAGAGACAAGAGGAGAGGCTGGAGGATGAAGATCTAGATCCAAACATCTGGAAAGAGGCACAGGCAGCCAGGAGAGAGCAGTCCCAGTACAGCTGATGGTCTAACTCACCATTGCGTGGCGACATTATTGCTCTTGTTTATGCCCTGAAGAATTACAAGAACTTTACAATTTTATCTCCAGGTCACCCACGATGTCAGACCCTGAGAACCTTACTTTAGACCGAGAAAAATATGAGCTCATGATTTCAGTTATTAAGTGTCAAAATGTGATGACTCTGCCCTACTGCAGATTCACTGATTATAGTGCAGCCGTGAAGGGAAACCTTCATGAAGGAACTGTGGAGAAAATACTATGTTTCAGTTTGGCAGACTGATTGCAGCAGTGATTAAAGGTCCAATGTGTAGGATTTAATACATTGGCAGAAATGGAATGTGTTTATTTTTTAGTACATAATCCCCTTAAAAAAAGAAGCATCAATGTCTTACCTTAGAAGCTGTTTATATCTACATAGGGAGTGGTTCCTTGTCCATGAATCCACCATGTTTTTACAGTAGCCCAGAATGGAGAAATCAAACACTGGTTCTGGACAGGGCCATTCGTTTTTCATGTCGGCCACTGTAGTTAGCAGTCCCTTTGCGACTAGCTGAGGAAAAACACTTATTTTTAGTGAAACTGCTTTATTCAGTGATTTTATGAGTTTTAATCACTGGGTCTGTTTGTTTTAGAGAGGAAGAAACCTCTGCAGATAATTTCGGCTCTCGAAAAAATATCCTGAATGTCTGGATCTTAAGTTATCAGAGAAAATAAGGGAGCACAAATTAGCAGGTGATCGGCTAGCAACCCATCTGCCAGTGTTAATTTCAGGCTAAAAATAGATCTTGATAATAAAAACTAAGACAAAATCTGTGTTTCATTCTCGTTGATGAGGCGAGACGTGACGAAAATGTTAGTGGTGGACTATCGGACATTGAAAGCTGAGAGCGGCTGTGCTTGTTATTATCTTCAAATGCTGCATGAGCGACAGGCTGGTGATCTCCAGTAAATAGTCGGTGCCAGGATGTTTCGCTAGCTAGCATAAACACTCACAACAGAGCGGCTTCAGTCGTTGGTGCAAGTTGTGAGCTGTAATTCAGTAGTAAGTAATCAGCCGCATGTGTCTGACTGTGAATAGTGAAGTGTTGAATTGATGTGTGGAGTTTGTTAGTTGCAGCGGTGACTGTTAGCAGTTAGCTCTGCTCATTAGCCGCTAAACAGCAGTGGAGCAAGAAGCCACCTGACGCTGGTCTTCACAGCTGATCTAAAACATTTTGAATTTTCGGAAGCATATTGCATTCACTTGACAAACAAAAAAAGCCCTGTTTTTTTCTGTTTTTCGGAGTAATTTATTTATTTTTCTGTTTTTTGGTGTAATTTTTTCTGTGTGTTTTTCTAGTGTAGGCCTATCGCTCAGTGTAACAGGTTAGGTTAGTAACAGGTTTTAACAACGTTAGCTGACAAACGTGTATGGGCATGATTTCAGTTGTCAGGTAACTTTAAGCTAACAGTTTTTTTCCATCATGCTGGACATTGTTACTCATCACAAATTTGTCAGCTAACGCTGTTACAACCTGTTACTAACCTAACCTGTTACATTGAGCAATAGGCCTACACTAGAAGGATGCAGTCTTAAACGGGTCCATGTCATTGGTCCCACAGCCCATTGGTTTGACATCCCATTAGTCCGACTGTCCGCGGTGCTGAACGGCTCGCGGCGGGCGTATGGTGCGCCGCGACCGGCTCTGGGTCAGCTGGGAAAGGCTTGAGGTGGAGCAGGCTCACGGCTTATGTGTTTGTCACTTTCTTTTTCATTTTAACCCACACCATGATCTTTTCCTGACCCTAACCAAGTGGTTTTTGTGCCTAAACCTAACCTGGGGTCTGTTTCACAAAGCAGGTTCAACAAACTAACGGACTTCG
>NC_065518.1:24722944-24735768 GCF_006386435.1 Epinephelus moara | reverse complement strand
CCTTACCCTTATTGATCCCGTAGTTGAAATTGTCTAGGAGCAGGAGCACGGATGCAAAATACATCCATGAGCAGGAGTCACCATGGATGCAGGGGTCACTTGCAGGTGCCAGGTGGGAGCTTCTCGCGAGATTTTGAAGTATCTCGTCTCCTCGTTCAGGAAAAAAATTGACCATGATAAACAGAAAAAAATTACCACAAAAAACAGAAAAAAATACCCCGAAAAACAGAAAAAAATTACCCCAAAAAACAGAAAAAATTACACCAAAAAACAGAAAAATAAATAAATTACTCCGAAAAACAGAAAAAAATACTCGGAAAAACAGGGCTTTTTTAATTTGTCAAGTGAATGCAATAAGCTTCTGTAAAAACTAGACTAAAACTGCGATGGAAAAAAATGACTAAAATGTTGCTAAAACTAATAAGCATTTTTGTCTCAAGACTAAAACTAACACTGTGTCTCAAATCACATACTTCCGTTAGTACACTTCCATGTACTATATACTACGTGCACTATGTACTCATTGGCGTAGTGCGCGAATTTGGACAAGGTAGTGTTGTCTCAAACCAAACACAGGTTGTGCACTCACCGGAAATGACGACCGCAAATGAGCTAGTTAGCAAACTAGCATTAGCATTTGCATTGTCATTCGCGGTACGAAATCATTACAGACTGCTAAATTAACCCAATAAACATACTGCTGGCTTATACCCGACAACAGTATAGCGGTGCTTAGTGGTCCCTCCCCTTCTGCAATGTAGTCAAGATGGCGACCATTGAGGGCGAGAAGTGTCCATAGTTCCACACTCAACTTCTTGACCGTTTTGAACGCACCATCTGGGTACTCATAGTGCACTGCATTTTTCCATACTTCTCAGTGTGAACACACTTGTGCACTCAAAATATTAAGTGTAAGTACAGAAGTATGCGATTTGAGACACAGCATAAGACTAGATTTACACTGGCTGTCAAAATTACACTGCAATCTATAGTGAGCTAAACAGCATCACAGAAACACTGATTTGTAATGTAAAACTGCTTTATTCAGTGTTTAAATCACCATGTCGCTTTGTTTTGGAGAGGAGGAGACCTTGGAGGATAATTCTGCTCCTGGTAAAAACCTCCTGAACAATGAACACTAAAGGAATCCTAACCAGGAGTTCATGCTTGGCACACAGGAGTATTAGCTAGTTGCTATCTGTATTCCTTGCTGCTAGATGCCACTAAATCCTACACACGTCTCCTTTCAGCCTGAAGTGAGGCACCTGATAACTATCCTGACCTGGACACGATAAGTGGGGGAACAGGTTTCCATGGTAACCTAGGTCATTCTTATATAAACCTCCTTCATGAAACATAACTTCCTGAAAATAAGCCTGATTTACTGAAGTAAGCCGGGCTAACTGGTGATCTTGGTTAATGAAACACTCCCCTATTTAAGTATGAATGACATGACAGAGCAACAGGTTGATATAAGAATTCAGAGTGCAATTTAATGTTGTCATATCTGAGTTGTGAAGTTCAAAAACTTTCAAGAAAGTCTCATAACTGTTTAGAAAAAGAAGTGCATGAGAAGTTGTTTGTCCAAGTCCACATTTTATAGTACTAAGAGTGGCTAACACAGTATAATAAACAGAGTTACACACCGCCATCATTAGATAAAATCAACATTTATTATAAAAATACAACCAATTGTGTCACAGTCATGGCGTCCCGTATGGTCCTTCATCACAATTCAACACGGGAACGTGTCAAAGCGTGTGATGTTCCCCGATTCATAGAGCAAATGTGCTCTAAAACAAAATTCACACACACATACACACACACAAAAAAAGATAAAGAACAATGTGATTGAGCTCGGCTACCATGAGGATATAAAAATAGATAAGGACATAAGGTTCCTTCTCAGACAGGAAATGAAGGAGATGGACTGAGTCGTCTTTCACACATCACACTCATTATCCATTCCTCTCAGACGCCCCCCCTCCTCCCTCCATCACATGCTGACTTTTTGGAAAAGAGACAGAATCCGTCAGTGTGAAATGAGGTCAGCGATCGCGTCGCTGATGGAAAATCACCTACAGTACCCTCCAGACCACGGACGGACACATGCACACACACACACACACAGCCGGGGAGTACGTACACTTTCTCTTCCGCGCTCTCTCTCCGACACACACAGATGTGTTGCTAAAGGGTTGCCATGACAACTCCCTTAAATTCCCAGTCGGTCAGAGTGAGTGTGAGAGTCTGTGTGTGTGTGTGTGTGTGTGTGGATAGTGTAATCGAGTAGAGTCATTTAGGGCTCAGAGAGAAAGTCATTTTGTTGCAGAAATGTCGATTTTTAAGACAATTTCAGGACTGTGAGCTTCCAAATAAGCCTGCAGCTCGCAGGCTGTAACACTGAGAGGTTGTTTCAGCTATGACTAAACAGTCAGGAAATACTGTGCTCTCCCCTCCATTAATCACATCACTATCACTACGATTTATCAGCCTGACACCAGTCCTTTAGTTTGGCATTTAACACAATCACACCTCATTCATTTTATTTACAGCCAGCATCCTAAACAGATTAAACTGATTAGACGTGATCTACAAGTTAAGTGTTGCATCATAGATTTTGATTTCATCTCTGGTCCTATGATGAAATATCTCCATCGCAAAAAACACAACAGTCTGCTTTCATAAACAAGCAGCTAGAACAAACCACATGGATATTGCAACACTCGCAATACAGTAATTTATCTGTATTAGAGTAATGGGTTCGGGCACAAATAAAGTCTGATCCCCAGCAAAGGATCTGACATTAAAAACCCAGTGAAATGGAAAATAGACTTTCCCAGTTCTAATCTGGTGTCCCTGTATTAATTGTTCATTTATCTCGTTATGCCAAATATATGGTAAAAAACAAAGAAAAAACAAACAACAAAAAAAACTCCATATCGGAACGTTTTTACATCCAAATCCCTGCAATATCTTTTATTTCAAAATTGCTTCAACGTTTGATGACTCATCCAGCACTCAGGCGTTAAGCTCATCCAATCAAAAAAGAATTTGGGCGATAACAGTCATATAAAACTACACTTAATCATTTGCGGGTCGTTGTATCTAACGAACAAAATGAACAGAGATAGGAAGATATTTGTGTTTGGATATCAGTGGGTAAAACCTTTGCTTTCATTTCCAAAACTATTAAGTGGAGGTCTAATTCATTCATCTCTCCCATGTCCTCCTCTTGATCTACCAATGCAAACACAGTCTTTTAATATGGTGGGGTTTATATCCTCCTGAGTCCCTGTGTCTTCACATTTTGGGTTTACAGGACCTCATACTTCATTCTACTTGACTTAGACCTGTTGTCCTCCTTTGTGGACACTTTTTTGCGCCATCTAGTGGTGGTAAGACCACAATACACTAATCCATGTAAAAACAAGATGGCAGCCATCTCTGCCAAGTCAGTCTGCAGTTTATCTTGACACAAAAGGTCCAAAACCTGATCAAATGTTATGGTTGAAACTTGTTTCTCTATGATTAATAATGTTTGTAGTTTGATATGGCAACACGTTTGACTAATCTTAGTAACGGTAACAAGCTAAGACACTGTTAATTAGGATGCACTCGTTTGAGGACACTGGGACTTAATTATCGTCAACAATGTTTCGTTTTTTATACTTATCGTGTCCTACTAACCCCAAACAGCTAGGGGAAATTAAAAATGCATACCAGGTCAGGTCTCAGGAGGATATACACATTGCTGCTAATTTGGTAACACATCTGACACACCCACCAAACGAGAGCAAACATATCCATAAAGCCCTGGCAGATAGTGTACTAAGATTTCCAGGAAACATGTTTTCCAACCCAGAAACTGGAGCAAAACAGTGCAGACTGTTTTCAGACCGAACATGCCCCAGGTAAGGGAGGTGTGCGTGGAGCCAACAGTCTGCTGTAGCTCCGTATCGTGCTTAACTTGAAGCCCGCCACTTTTAAGTGTTCCAATCAAATGCACCAAATGCAAGAGATTTGATTAAAATCCTTCTTGTAAGTGTACTTGGCTCAAATATTCTGTTTAACTGGAAAATACATCACAGCACAGTAGCTAAAGACACTCTAAATTCTGTTTCACTGAGACTTTAAAATGATAATCCTGGAGATTTTCACAAAATAAAACCCATTATTTTCTATAATTATTTCCATTCTGGCAGTACCTCTCCATATAATACTTTTCATTCTTGGTGGCGGGGTCCGCCATTCCTGCGCTGGCTTTAAATTCTGTTTTTCAGCCTTGCTGTTTTATCTGATTAAAATTAGCCACGCTGTTTTCTGTCTAACATTATATCAGAGCTGTATTAAGTTACTGTTACCTCTCATGAAAGCTGGTAATTTTCTGCTGCTGCTGCTCCACATTAAAAGTATAAAACTGGCAGTACATGGGGCAGCTTTTATTGTGGAGGGAGTCACAACAAAGGCTTTTTAAAATAGTAGATCAGGTGTAACTATTGCCACAGATGTCACCCTGGGAAATATTTCCCTGTATACCATATAATGACTGGACAGTAAAAAAAAAGCTTCTCAGGTCCTGTCATTTACCTGTAAGGGCAGTGTAAGAGGCTATATACAGATAGCTCATAATCTGATCAGAGGTCAGCAGTCAGCTCCACATTTTAAACACTGTACCACGTTAAACATATAAAACACACACGATATGTTTATGTGAATAGCTTGCATAGGATAGCCAACGAGGCAACAGACTGTAGCAACAGCAAGCTTAGTAGAAATAGCTACAACAGCTGGTTATTGTAGGATCATTAAAGGAAAATTCCACCCTTTAATTCTGTCACATGTCAGATAACATTAACATGCTACATTCAGTACAATAGACATTTTGGGATGACACTGAAATATATCTTTTCCTTATCCACACTTTGTCTCAGCCTGTCTGATCTATTTTTATATCCCTTTGTGAGTTCCTACATCTCCCATGATGCTTTTCAAAAGCCTTTAAACATTGCTTAAGTGAATTTCGCACACAAGCCACATCTGCCTTCCTGTCAACGGTTGGTCAAGAACTTCTTTCTGTTTCCTCTTTTATGTTGAATCTCTGTTTGCACTGTTGCCACGGTTATCTGCAGAAATAGGGAGAAAATGCAGAGGCTGCCTGCAGGGGCTGTTTTCAATGAGGTTTCAGTGTTTCAGGGTGGAATTTTACTTTAACGATAGAAAAGTTTGGATACATTTAAAGTTACACTGACAACATCTGACTTAGAACACAGTTTTAGAACACATTCAATGATCTTTATGTGCCCCTGTTGGGTCGCCGGGGGCAGAGATAATAACAACCAGTCTGCCAAGAGATGCTCCCAGGAAAACATTCAGCAGAGAGAGGAACTAAAGTCAAGGCTCCAGATTCTGTACACTTTCTAATGTGTGGCTGGCATGTAGTCTCGTCTGTGTTCGTTTAAATTGACCACTTTTCAGTCAAACATACATATTTTTTTTTCACTTTAATGAATACGTAGAATTTTTGGAGATTGAGCCATTGGTCAACTTTACCCTTTTTAAAGACTTGTTTGCTGGTAGAAATGATTTACAAGAAACATATTGTATGACTGATTTAATATCTCACATTTTTATCTGCTGATATGAATTGACCAACACGCCAGTCTCCAAAAACCTCTTCTTGTGTGCCTCTAAGAACAGGGGCTTGAACTGTACAAAAAAAACAAAAACAAAATAAAACAAAAAAACAAGCTACATGTTTGTGATTTTTCCCTCCTTTGGCCTTCAGACCTGCAGAAGCTTCCTGAGGTCCTCGTCCATGCCTTGTGCACTCAGCTGCTCCAGGCTGTGGTAGCGGTGGATGACATTGTCGGCGGTCACTACCACCACCCTGACGCCATGAGTGTCCTCGCCGAGCTGGCATCCGATGGCAGAGCTCACGACCATGTCCAAGCCGCCGTGGCAACCGCCAGCGTTTCGGTGGTAATGGCCAGAGAACACAGCTTTCACCCCTGTGGCAATGAGAGAGGTGTGAGAGTGCTAGATTTCATCAAAGAAGAAACTACACAAATCCAAACATAGAATGGGTGGAACACAAGAGCTCAGAGCTGGGATAGGCAGAAATCTGGAAAAGGCAACAAAAAAAAAAAGGGTGAAAAAACCCCCCTGGCAAAATCTGCAGCTCTTCCCTCTGTCCTAAGCCCCTCCCACCAGACAACCACGGGCATGTACTCGCTCTTCATACAGTGACCCAGTGTTTCCCATACATTTGGATTTATTTCATCCTATTCCTTTTATCAGACCAAAATGAGATAAGAATTAGCTGCTATCCACCCTATGGTTCATTTGCCTCACTCTCCACCTCTGTGGACTGCTTAGCGGGGGGAAGACAGGCAGCAGTTCTGTAATAGACCTCTGGTTGGCAGCTGTAGCGTCCTGAATTTGGCCAGTGCAAACCTCACCAGTGCCAGGTGTCACAGCAGGCTGGTGGCCAGCGGCAGCACTGGGTCTAACCTGTGTAATGGCAGCAACATAAAGTTTTCATATCCGGTGAAGAGTCGGGGCTGTGCAGTTCCCTGGAGCTTGGGTTCGCACTGGCTGGATTTGGGTTGCTGTGGCTGATGACTGGGGGACCATTTCCGAAGCTGCTGTCTGCTCTCCCCCCAGTGAGGTGGTCTGTTGCGGCGGAAAGTGAGGTGGAGGACACATTGTGATTTGAGGCTCTAGCTAATGTTAGCTACATAAACTTGAACTTGAAGATGCAGGCATAAGCCTTTGGCTCCGGTTAGCAGAAGGCTAAACTATTAGCATAATTTTCTCTCCATCTCTGAAACACTTCGCCGATACTGACACATTTTCTCTCATTTACTGTCAGACTATCTTTTTGATAAGTCCGTCTTTTTTTGTTTTTGGGTTGCTTTGCAGTGTAGGCAGTTGGTGCTAATGCTGGAATAGCAACTTTCTCTGCAGGAATTTCCGCAATTGAATCAGGCTTTCATCAAAGGGACGTGCATGTGCATCTACATTTGTAGAACAACCAACAGGAACGCCCTCTCTCTGAAATGACCTGTGATTCCCCAAAATCTCCCGTCATGGCCTAGATTTTCTAAAGCCTGAAGGCAGAACAAGGAGGGGTGCAGAAGTTAGTGTTCTTTTAGACCATTAAAATACGCCCAAGGTTTGTTATGGGCGTTTTTTCCCCAATGACACCAAAATAAAACTGCCTACCACAGCTTTATAGTTGTTTTTTTTAGTGGCCTGATTTAGTTAGCCTCTGCTTACGTCACTGATCTAATCTGGGATGTTACTATGAATAGGCATCATGCTCTGTAGGGTGCCATGTAATTCACACCACATATAACCTCTCTGTCCCTCACGTATCCCAAATAAAGGTGCACAGCGTACAATTATTAACACCTCGAGGCCCAAGATGACCAAAATATGTCCACAAGGACTTTACAGGGTTAGTCATCAATGTTTGCTCAATGTTTGCTCCACCGGGGGATTCCTGGCTTTAAATAACTCACTTCACAGCCCAAACAAGAACCTGCTGCTCAGTTTCTGATGGATGAATGAATAATTTAGTTATACATTAACATAATACCATTATTAGTCACACCTGTTCATTTTATAAGTATACGCAACAGCAGTGCACTGCTAAAGTGTAATCTAAAATCATTTCTTTAATGCATTAGCATCTACTACAACTGTCTGGACAAAATGTTTTACAGGTAGAAGGGAGGAAAACAGAAACAGGAAAGTAGAGAGATGGAGAGGAAGGGACGGAAGGAAGTAATGGGAGAAACAGAAAAGAGAAACTAAAAAAGAGAGAAAATGTAAAGATAGAAATACAGAGAGTAAGAAAAAGATGCGATGGAAAGGAAGGATGGAAGGAAGGAAGGAAAAAATAAAGAGAGGAGAGAGAAGAACAAAAAAAATCAGAAAGAAGAGAGGAAGGAAAGAAAGAATGGAGGAAAGAAAGAGAGGATGAAATAATAAATGAGTAAAGACAGAAAGAAAAGATAGGAAGGAAGGAAGGAAGGAAGGAAGGAGAAGATGACAGAAATAATGAACATAAGGGCCCTGACATAACAAGTCAATGGTCGGCCATCGGTCAATGTTGGGCCTTTAGTGAGTTGGGCCCGAGTTAGTGCGGTGTGTCCTGCACTGTTGGCCCTCGTTGGCCCCTGCTGGCTGTTTTTTGGCCGATTCAGCACGTCAGTGAATAAAATCACTCTGACTGGCAGTTCAGCTCAGCGCACCAGAATCAAAATGGAAGTGAGGAAAGTAAACAAAGAGCTGAAGTCATGAGGGAGTGAGCTCAAAACAAACTCCTTCCATAAGGTAGGATTATTTTTCTTTATCCAAGGGGTTCTTTAGCCGAAACATTATTGTTCTCTGGCGCATGGTAAAAATGCTCTGTTTCTTCAACATCGGATTGCATTGTTAATGTGCTAACTGGCTACTAGCAACTTGAATCCGTTCCGTTGGTCTTCCGGTTTCCCTTTTGAATGACAAATACAGACTGCAACGTCTGCTGGTGTAGAAAGCTATTTCCTCTCACGCAGGTGCAGAACGTACGTGCTTGTTGGCTGTTGGCTGCAGTCATTGCGGTGTGTTCTTTTGCAACTTTGTGGCCAAGACATGCCGATGTCACGTAACGCAGCAGGGGACGCAGCAGGGGGCGTCGCTAATTCTCTGAAGTCGGTTTGGTGTGTCTGGGCCTTAACCTAGGAAGGAAAAGGAAAACTAGGAACTAAGAAAGGAGAGAGAAGAGAGAGGAGGATAGGGAGGAAATAAGGAAGGAGGGAAGGAAGGGGGAAAGACAAAAGGAAAAATATGAAAGAAAGAAAAAGAAGACAAATGGTAAGGAAGGATGGACGGTAGGAAGGAAAAAATAAAGAAGAGGACAGGAAGAACAGAAAAAAGTTGGAGGAAAGAAAGAAAGAAAGAAAGAAAGAAAGAAAGAAAGAAAGAAAGAAAGAACAGGACATACTTGGGAGCCTTTCACTTGTAGCATATTTTGAAAAACCTGGGGAACTTTCATTAAGGGAGCCACGATTTTCAATTTATTTTCAATTACACACAACATCATTAATAGCACGGTGAGGGTATGGCTCGGCCCTGCGGCACTGGCGCTGTGTCACTACAGTTGAAATGACTGCACACTTAAAATGGCATGCCGAAACAAGCCTCACTGTGAATGAGGGGTGCAAAATGAGTTATTCTGCTTTGTGTGTGAAAGTAGCACTTCTGACTGTGTGAATTTGTTTCTTAAGTTTTAGGGGAACAAATTCGACACTCTGATAAGTTGGTGTCATTTTTGGCCAATTTACACTTGAACGAGGGGTAAACAGGAGGTCAGGATTTGGATTAAAGAAAATACTTGGTCAGGCGTTTTATGCTTTAAGATAAGAGTATAAGGGAACGACACAACAGTTTCAGGTTATATTATTTGTGAAATTTCTTCGTAAAAATAGTGATACAGTACATGTGTGTATTTTAACTCTGCGTGTGCCTGCATGTTTCAAAGTGCCTGCGTGTAAAGGTGAGGGGATTTGATTTTAAAATGAGTCTACTGCAGGCTTTCGGCAGAGAAAATGAGCTGCTCTATTTTCCAATGGCAAGTGTTTCCATGGAGGGAAGTCTGGCTGCTCGCTGCCTCGTCTCCAGAGAGACACTCAGCCAAAAAAAAAAAGAAGGAAAAAAAAAGAAAAAAAAGAAAACTGGCAACAAAAGAGGATGAATTGCAGTCTGAGCATGAGAAAGACATCGGTCTGTCCCAGAAATCTGCACAACAAAGACGAGGAAGATCCCTCCAAAAAAAAAGGATAACAAAAACTACGTATCCGCGTGCTGTTACTACTTCCATGTCAGCACCGTGAAATTGCCCCGAACCATCAACTCCGCCACTCTGCATAATCAAACAGCACCAGAATACAAATGTGACCTAAATTTATTTTAATATTCAGAGCTATGTGAGGACAGCGGTTGCACATGCCGGACCATTAAATAATTAATCTGCCATAAATGGAAATTGATGGTTTAGGCCTGTATGTGTGTGTATGCCTGGGTTAAATTAATTTACAATCAAAACCTGGGGCAGCGCTGTATGAAGCCAACCCTC
Source organism: Epinephelus moara (assembly GCF_006386435.1). Lineage (NCBI taxonomy): Eukaryota > Metazoa > Chordata > Actinopteri > Perciformes > Serranidae > Epinephelus > Epinephelus moara. Next base: position 24,725,642 of record NC_065518.1, on the reverse strand, counting down.
TCCTGATGTGTGGGTGGGCCTACAGCTATATCAAATTGGTATTTGTGGGAACGCCCGCAAAAAGTCACATTCTTTTATGCCGAGGGGGAAAACAAAGAATTTAGAAAAGTTGCTGTGTGGCTGTTTGCATGTCAAATAAACTTAAAGATACAGGGCTCTAGTTTCCCGGCACAGCGCAGGGTGGCGCAGGGTGGCGAACCCTGCGCAGAGCTAGTTTTGAGCAGCGCAACCCGAGGCGCGCTCAGTTTGGTAGTTTGGCAGACCGAGGTGCGCTGAGATGGGTGTTGCGGCGCAGCAGGGGGAGGTGTCGACAGATGCAGCTTGGCGCAGTGACAGTTTCGTGCCAAAAGGCTTTGCCGAAGCTGTGCTAAAAGCTCGCCATCTGAAACCAGGTCTACTGTCAGCGCAGGCGGAGCGCAGCCGGTGTAAGCCTAAGTTTGGCTGACCGACGGACAGTGCGCACACGTCACCAAAACCTCACAGGCAGGTTTCCAGAATGTCAGGCACATTAACGATGCAATAAATACCCAAAAAAACACTATTCAATGCAACTATCTGCAATCAGCACATAAATGTATCTCTATATCGACTGTCCCGTCACATCTGATGTCAGATCAAAGGGGATTGGCACCGTTTGGCACGTTTGGCACGCGTAATGGAAACCCAACCTGATTTGATTAACACAGCTGCAAACTAATGAGTTCACATCCCTCTCAGCCAACCACAAACAGCCACAGCATCAGATAGGGAGTATATATTCAGCATCTGTCATCTTAGAAAAGTCAAAAGAAAAGAAACAGAGTGAGACTGCGAGAGAGAAAGAGAGAGCGCGCGCGCACGAGAGAAACGCAACATTGATTTACAATTGTGGTGACCTCCTCCCAGGCTACCTTTGCATCATCAGCCCGTGGAGGTCTGCTCGCAGTTCCGTATATTCGGACACTGCGAGCTTGGACCTCCCGGACCAAAACATCAGTTTCCTCCTGGGAGAAGTTTGGCCGTCTGACGCTGCTGCTCTCTTCTGCCATGGCGAATTGAGTAAACTCTCATTACGCCTTCGCGCGGCGCATTTAAGGGCGAGGAGAGGGGCTCATTTGATTGGTGTGATGTGTGTAAAACCCATTCCACGCCTTCTCTCCTCCTTCTTTCCAACTTGCACAGGTAGGAGGGACGAAGGTGGGAAAGAGGAGTAGCTGCGCCAGGCGCATGGTGTGCCAAACTTGCAAAATCCGCCTGGCCACACCCAGTTGGCGAAGCGCAGGTGCGCTGCGCCCCCGCCTCGCCCGGTCTGCAAAACTAGAGCCCACAGACTTAAAGGGTATTTTTCAAAGTGGACCCTATTTGTCATGTTTTTGTGTCTAAGTGATTAATGGGAGCAACGTTTTTTGAAATTAGTCCAGTGTTGAGCAAGAGCAGCGGGCAGGTTGCAATATAACCACACAAGGTATGTTCAAACCTTCAATTTACGTCCACTTTATTGCTTTTTCCTTCCACAGACTGTGAAAATAATGGACGTAGCTACCTTGACAACACCTACTTTGATCAACCATAACAAACTTTGGTTTGGTTGAAATAAACCCTTAATTCAACAAGTCAGATGTAAAAACATGCTGGTTTTACACATGCTTAAATGTACATACACAATTTATGTCCACTCAAAGAGCTTGTTTTTGACATAGACTGTAAAAGAAATAATGGACGTAGCTACCATGACGTCACCCACTGGTTTGTGGAGTCATGTTCTGAAGCCTTGAATTTGGCATTATGGCCGTTGCCATCTTGGTTTTTTGGAGTTAGAAGTGACCATATTTGGGCGAGAGGGTGGAGCTGGAGAGGAGCGAGGGGTGGATCTGTCGGGTAACTCAAAGTGAACCACCCTTAATTATGCGTACCACACCACTGGGCTATCCCATGATTGAATTCACCACATATGTTAGCTACAGTAGCTGCATGGGTAGCCAGCTCATCTAATGCTAATGGTAAGTTAGCAAGTTAACGTGACTAAGTTTTGGCTATTTCATTAGAATGAAATGACAAAACATAATTAAACTTAACATGAATAAAACTTGAATAACTTAAATCCTACATGCACATTATTTCTGCCTGAGTCACGTCAGATAAACTTTCACCAGCAATGAATGATCCCACACTACTTCACAATGTCAACAAAGTCCATCTTCTGTTGTTTGCTGTTTTGATTGAGAAACTACAGAAATTACCTATTGTGGGTGTAAAACATTGTCTGTTGAAACTCTTACAAAATGTTTGAAACCATGTGCACAGAGTCTGACATGCTCCTGACAAGAATTAAGATTTCTTTGCCTCTGTAAATTGTTTTATTAATTGACATTACTTTGATTATAACTGTTTTGACTCCATGTCAGATTTGTGAAATGTTCTGCTGTCTGGTAAGTGTTTGTAATGTTCTGTCATTAAGTAAGAGCTTAAAATAGCTTAAGTAACAATTAACAATTTAGTTTCTGCAAACTTTCACTCACAAAAATGAACTTTAAAACTTATATATATATATATATATACACTGCTCAAAAAAATAAAGGGAACACTAAAATAACACATCCCAGATCTGAATGAATGAAAAATTCTTATTAAATATTGTGTTCTTTACATAGTTGAATGTGCTGACAACAAAATCACACAAAAATTATCAATGGAAATCAAATTTATTAACCCATGGAGG
>NC_065518.1:24705490-24722085 GCF_006386435.1 Epinephelus moara | reverse complement strand
ATCAGCCAGAAAGCATAGGAACTGAGAAGTGGTCTGTGGTCACCACCTGCAGAACCACTCCTTTATTGGGGGTGTCTTGCTAATTGCCTATAATTTCCACCTGTTGTCTATTCCATTTGCACAACAGCATGTGAAATTGATTGTCAATCAGTGTTGCTTCTTAAGTGGACAGTTTGATTTCACAGAAGTGTGACTGACTTGGAGTTACATTGTGTTGTTTAAGTGTTCCCTTTATTTTTTTGAGCAGTGTATATCAACTATACTATCAACTATATCAAGTTTTTCATTGTGATAATATTTTTAGCAGTCGCCCAGCCCTACATTTTGGTTTGTCTTTCCACTGTTCTAACCATAACCAACTCTGGTTTTGTTGAAATACACTCTTAATGATGTGATAAAATGCTGGCTCTATACACGCTTAAATTAATATTATTTAGATGGAGTCTGGTGGGTTTCCTGATTGCGATTTCAGTGCTGTTTGTGGTTGAACAAAAAGGATCTAATGCTGTATCCCGACAGTGTTAGACTGTTTAGCTACTGGTCAAAACCTCTGAGGACAAAACATGACTAAACGTAATGTGACTAAAACTTTAGTACATTAACTTGTCTGTTTCTGCCTAAGTCATGTCAGTCACTCAAAGTGGCCTGCCCTTGATTATGCATAACTATAAGCCTTAAAAAAAAAGAAAACGGGTGAATTATTAAAAAAAAATCACCCCCTGTGAAGTTGTCATGAGGGGCGAAATTAGCTATAGGGACCAAAACCGTCTTTTTGTACCAAGCTGTAAACATGTTTATTTCTGCTGTAAAGTTGGCATTTTAACATGGGTAGTTGTGGTAATTGACTGGCTTCTGGAGCCAGCCTCAAGTGGCGATTCGAGGAACTGCATTTTTTTTGCACTTTTGTGTTGGCTTCATTTTTCAGCCCCAGAGGTTGCTGCTTGCTCGAAACATGCATGGAATTCATTTAATAGCTGTAGGGTACTGATATTATAAGTTTAATTAATCATATCTATAGTAAATATAGTGCTGTCTCTTATGTGGGCTAAAAAATAATGTGTTTTCCAGCATTTACAGGGACTGTTTTTCCCCTCGCTGACCTCGCTCCCTGACCATGACGAGACACTGACTGTACCTATTATGGACACATTCCATGAGTCTGTTTGTGTATATGTGTCCAGGAATAATAACCTTCCATATAACCTTGCCACTGCTCCAGGTGACTGAATAACTGGCCTGGCTCAACTTTGGTCCAGTCACAAATGTGTGTACATGTGTGTCCTTGATGTTATTCCTAGATGAGGGCCACAAATGCCCTCCAGGTCAAAACATGTTCTCATTATTCTGTATGACTGTGTGTGTATAGGCATGTGTGTGTGTTCTGTGGTGTAGTCCCTCTATGCTGACAGACGCTAAGTGTTTTTATCTGTTCTACGAGGAATCACACGGCTCATTGACAATTATTCAGACCCTGCGAATGAAAACAAAGCAGCAGCAGAAGTGTGAACCTGGGAAAATGTTTGATGGGATCACCTGATGACTCAGATAGCGACGCTGACTGTAGAAGTGTTGGATTTGTTACAGTATCCGCATGAGGGCTGTGACTTCTTCGTCACCTCAGAGAGATGAGGTGGTGGGAGGAAGACGCTAAGACAGCAATAGTAAAGAAGCGATAGACGGGAATTAATCCTGTAATAATAATGACGAATAGACCGGCAGGAGAAGGACAAAAAAAAAAAATATTTTTGAAGCTGAGATGGTTTTTCTGAACCTCCTCTAGAACTCCCAAAGATGCCGTGATTAATCATGCTGAATAAAGTGTGTGGGAGTGTGTAAGTGTGCATATGTATACATGTGTCAGTGTGTCTGAGTTCTGTCGCCGTGTCTCTGATGAGCCGCATCCCACACGCACACCGCGTGACACCGCCAAGCAGCAGCAGTGAGCTTCCCCCGTATGTATGTGACATGTTTGTGATGCATCCATGTGGCTGTATGTTTCTTGCTCATAGCTTTAAAAATGGAGAAATAAGTCACAAATGGCCCCACTGTTCAGCACCTTCAGAACAGCTACGGGAGAAGGCCCTGGCACACATTAAAGGAATAGTTCGTAATTTTGGGAAACACACATTCCCTTCCTTGCTGAGAGTTAGATGAGAAGATTCAAACTACTCTCATATCTGTTTGCTAAATATAAAGCCACAGTCAGTGGCTGGCTCGTTTAATCATATTTAACATTTTAATTAGTGAGCTTTAGAGTTGCTGAGAGGTGGATATTGTTACCTTTGGGTGAAGCCAGGTTAAAAATACTCACAAGACAAATTTCACACATTATAGCATGCTGTTCAGGGCTCCCACATCTTTGACACCACGTGGCATCAATTTCTGTTCAGTTTTTGCTGATGTCTGCAGTCTGGGACTTCTTCCAGGTGCATGATGTACCATTTTGGTTTAATGAAAATGTCTAAATGATGATGTCTTTCAATTTACACTTTAAAGGGAACACCACCAGTATGTTATTTCCACGGCCTATAAGTTCGATCAATATTTGTGAACATGAGCTACTTTCTCTCAAAGCCAGAAACCAGAAGAGTAATCTTGAAATTGTGATGTCATAGGGTATAAAGTCTGGAACTGCTACATAGACAATGAATGGGAGCCTGATTTTGTGGACCCACAGAGTGTTTTTTTTTTTTTTATATACCCAAATGAGCTTTATTCTACTGTAGTGTTCTCAGTTCTGAAACAGAAAATGTACCCATATACTTAGAGTATTCCCCTGGGTGCTCTCAGTGTCATCTCGAACATCTTTCACCATTCATTGTTTAAGGAGCAGCTCCAGACTTTATACCCTATGACATCCCAGATTTGAGTTTCAGTGCTCTAGTTTTTGGATTTGGGTGAGTTGTTCATGTTGACTAATATTTTTTGGCTGTCTTAGACCATGAGAGTAATGTGTACCAATTTTGAAAATGGGTGTAGTTCCCCTTTAAATGTAGTTTTAAAATCATTTTCCATGGATGCCTTTGATTTATTCACAAAAAGCCAAACAAAAATGGTGCATAAGGGTGTTTTATGAAGCACATAATAAGAATCTACAATATATGAACTTCTTGTGAACTTAATCCAAGGTTGACATGGTTCCTCTGTGTGATTTGATAAAATAACATTTAAGACACCTTATTATTGATGAACAAATGTTTTTTTTTAAAGATACAGTTAATCATTTCGGCAAACAGAAAAGTGCTTATTCACTTTCTTGCTGAGAGTTTCTTTATACTTCTGCATTGAGTTGAACTGTACCCTACACCATAGCCTGACGTACACCTTCCCAGAAATGTAACTACACATTGCGGCGACACAGACCTCCTGTCTGTTTTTGTAAGCTGAAACCATTTTCCCTCAGTGGAAACAAAGCTTTTATTTACTAAGAAACACAAAATTGTGAAGACAGTAAAGCCTCCACTAAAATAGCATTTTAAGTCTTGTCTGTGATTTATCCCGGCTTCATAAGAGTAGATGAAATCTCTGCTCGACACTAGGCTAATTTATTCGATGTAAAATGCCACTCTCTTGTGCTAATAATAGAGTGTGCCAGGGCTGACGTCAAAACCCGGAAGTTTAGCATCGCACTGGTTCCCGGAAGAGAAAGTGAATGTGATTTTTGCATTGCGTTTTGGATTATGTCCGAAAATAAGCTCTGTGGCTAACACAAGTTTATGATACTTACAGGTTTTGTTCAGCGAGATAATCTTCACATACGAACACCTGTCATACTGCATTTGAAGCTTAAATGCGATCGCCAGAAGTAAAAAGCTAACGTTAGGCTTTAACGGACTACATGACTATTCCACGGTCGCATGACTCTTGACGTCACCGCCACTAAGCTTTCAATTGATTTCGGCTGCTTTATTTTAAAAACATTGTATAATGGGGAAATCGGACTGTTTAAGCTAAATAAGAAGCTGTAATGGCGGACTGCCAGCACTCTCGCCTGTTCGGGGGTGATGACGTTTACTGTGCCTGACAGGGTTTGTAGTCGTATTGAGCAACTTGTTAGCGACCGCCTTTTATACGACACGTAAAAGCTTCAAAATTCACAAGTAGGGTATTTACTGACGTGTTTTATGTCGTAGAACAAAACCTGAAACTCGCTTAAGCTTTTGTTAACCACAGACCTTATTTGAGGCATTTTACCAAAATCCCATTCAAAAAATGTATTGACTTTTAGACGAGAGAACCGGAAGTGCTAAAAGTGCGAACGGAGTTCCGGATTTACTGGCACACTCTATGCTAGCATGTTGTATTTGTTTGGAAAACGTGTTTAGTATAAGATGGGGTTTTTTCAGTGAACCTTGTGAGTGAATTTTGTAAAGTTACCTTTGTTAAATGTTACTGTTGTCCCTGGTTTTACATGAGTAGAGGAAAAGTCTGCTAGCTGCTAGAGTAATTTTTACAATGTAAAATGCTATAGGCTTGTGCTAATAATGTTGGCATGTTGTATTGGTTTGGAAAACGTGTTTAGTATAAGACAGCTGTTTTGTTGGTGAACCTTGTGAGTTGTAATGGAGCAGAATTTTGTAACCTTACTTTTGTTAAATGTTGCTGTTGTCCCTGGTTTTATATGAGATGAGGAAAAGTCCGCTAGCTGCTAGGGTAATTTTTACAATGTAATATGCCATAGGATTGTGCTAAAAACATTAGCATGTTGTGTCACTACTAAGCCATGTTTCACATGTTCTGAGTATGTTTTGAATCAACTAAACTTTACATCACTTCAAAGAAACCCTGCTGTTGACTAGTGTTTTGGAGGTGTAACTGCAGAGTGACATAGACACAACACCGTACAAGTATAAATGCTCACAACGACATAGGCTCGAGGTAGGCACAAGTATAAATCCCACTTTAGCAGAGAAGATCGTTACTCCACTCATATAAGTCTGTTACATATGAAGCTACAGCTAGCAACTGGCTAGCTTCAGCTGTTTCCCCATTTTCAGTCTTTGCCCTAAGCTAAGCTAACTTGTTGCTGGCTTTAGCTTCATATTTAGTGTACTGACATGATAGTGGTAATAATTAGTGCTGCACAATTAATATAATCGCAATCGCGATGTCAGGCTGTGCGATTACATAACCGCATAAAAGGCTGCGATTTGCGATTTAATGGAAATAAATGTTAACGTGTGTGCCTGTGAACGTGACTACCTCTCCTGTAGTGTGTGGAGTTTGCTGACATCATGCCCACAAGCTATCCTGGTGTGTGCAGCACGTATGGTCAGGTGACCACCCGGCGTGCAGCAGTGACCAACACAGATGCTGAAGAAGAGCATGAGCACGATCATGACCATGAACAGGCTGAGTTGGTGGCGGAAAAAACGCAACGTCTATTATATGGCGATACTTTGGATTCATGAATGGTGACGTTGAACAGAAAGACGTGCTGTGTAAAAGTTTAAAAGTTAAAGTCGCCACGTCCCGCGGCAACACGACCGATCTATGTCAGCACTTGAGACAGCACAGAGAAAAGTACGAAGCATGCATGTGAGAGAAAGCCGAGCCGTGTAATGTTAAAGACAAAAAGACAATTGAAAGCCGCCAGAGCCTCATAAAACAACAAAGCACAATTACGCCAACATTTGTAAGTGTCACGGGGAAATCACGGACTCTGTAACAAACTATATAATAACAAATGAAAAGCTGAGCAATTTTGCTTGGTTTCGGCCCACTTGACATGCTGCTGTGTTGTGCTATGGCGTGCTGGAATTTGTCATTTACGTGACAACGCCTGAACGCAACACAGGCTTGTTCCACTGTGAGTACAGTGCCAGGCTGCACTGCTGTGTGAGCAGCATGTTTGACTGTGCTCTGTCTGTTGATGGTTATTTACACTGTCTATAACAATAACTATGTCATGTCAGGTCAGTGCCCCCCTAATATAATGTAGGGGAAACACTGAATCAAGCAAGAAGACTAATGATACCATTTATGTATTATATTGTAATCGCAATCGCGATATTGTCCATTCAAATCGCAAACGCACATTTTTATCAAATCGTGCAGCACTAGTAATAATCATGTCATCTGACACTCAACAAAAAAGCAAATAGCATTTCCCAAATTGTGGAACTATTCCTTAAAAAAAAAAAAATAACTAGAATAAATCATACATTTACACAATATAAATGAATAATAATCCATAAGTCATCTCAAAGCTTAAGTACTAGCTTCAACTACAACAGTAACTATAGTAAAACATTAAGTGTAAATGGTCTGTGAACATCTTTCAGCCATCCAGGATTACCCTTTCTTATCCAGTACGACTACTGAAATAAAAGAATGCATTAATCAAGAACACATTCATCTCCCGGTTTTCTCCCCTGAGGCACACAGGTCGTTGGAGAGTTGCGCTTGGCTAACCTGTCTAATGTCTATCAGGCAGAATGGGATCTCTGTTAGGTCGTCAAGACACACTGCAGGCTTTCCTTCAAGGTCTTAAGTATAGCTGACAACTGAAGTGGACTGAACCAATAGACAATTTGTATGTTGTGGAAATGAATCGGCTCCCTTCGCCGGCTTGTTCCACCGGCTCTTACCGAGCAAAACCGATTTCATAGAAACAATTTGGCAAAGGCCCAGAGATAACACCCTGACCTGAATTCATTAGAGCATGTCCCTCTCAGAGCCCCGTCATTATGCCGGCTTTAGAAGTCAAACCACTCCACCTGGGCCCTTGTCTGCTCAAGAAAAAAAAAAAAAAAAAAAAAACTGAGTGAAAAGATGGCCTGTCTGAGAAAGAAAAGCATTTTCAATCTCCAAAAGATTTTCTATATGAATAAAAGATAAACAATTGAAAAAAGAAAAGAATAAAGAAGTTGAAAAAGTGGTCCCCTTTGCAATGTAGTCAGAAGATGACGCTGACCTCTGAAATTGTCTGCCAGAAAATGAATGCAGGGGAAAGCACTCTTTCAAAGCAAGGGGTGGAAGATGAGAGTGCCTGCATGAAACTGAAAAATACACAAAATAAAAAGCAAAAAAACTATTTCAAACCCCCAAATACCCTAGCAATGACATAGTACATAACTATTGATTGACAGTGACCCCTTTTGGACCAAAGAAATAAGTGTCAAATGCCAAGCAAAACTGTAACAGCAGCCTGGCTTCCAACAACTGTTGCACACTGCAGTGATAAACAGCACCATGTCACTGACTCAAGACAACCGCGTCATCAATTAAAGAAAGAGCTTCAATCGGGTAGTCCTATTGCATGGAGATGTAAATCCCTGCCTCACAATTGGCCTCAGTCCTTGGACCCTCACAGCTGATAAGGACCTCCCCTAAAAAACCCTTTACCGGGGGAAAAAAAAAATCTAAGGAAAAGCAACTGAGGAAGGATTTCTTTCATCAAAGTCATTAGGGTTCACCCTCTGGAAACCATAAATATATGTAACAGATTTCATTTCACTTCATCCAGGGGTTGTTGAGTTATGCCAGTCTGGACCAAAACGATGAACCTGCTTGGCGACCGACAATGGCCATGCTGCTATTGAAAAAAAGAAAAAGAAAAAAAGAAAGAAACATTTTAAACGTTTTAAATGTTTTAGATGTTTGAAACCTACTTCTGTTGAAAAACAGAAGCTACTCTCAAGTTGTCTGTATGACATAGCTTGGAAAATTTGCTTCATTTAGACCATAGACTATAAAAATGATGGACTAAGCCATTATTGACAGAACCCGTCATCCCACCCTTATCATAGATAAAATCGGAATTTGTGCTAACGCCCGCAAAAAGTTACCTTCTTTTGTGCCAAGGGGGAAAACAAAGCATTCGCTACCATGCTGAACAGTTGCTGTGTGGCTGATTGCATGTCAAATACTACAGGGGGGGGGCTTTGAGTTTGAACGATGCTGTGCTTTAGCCAATCACAATGGAGGGGGCGGGGCAGAGACGTGCAGGTGTCCCCAGGAAATGTGTACCTACAGAAACAGCAAGCTCTGCGTCCATGGCGACCACTCCACCCAAAATGCCGTCTCATCATCGTGAAAAAAATATTTTTTTCCAGCGGATGTCTTAGTTACAACATGATTGAGCTAACTGGAGTAATTTCATGTCGTATCCGNGGGGCAGAGACGTGCAGGTGTCTCCAGGAAATGTGTACCTACAGAAACAGCAAGCTCCGACTAAGCCATTATTGACATAACCCGTCATCCCACCCTTATCATAGATAAAATCGGAATTTGTACTAACGCCCGCAAAAAGTTACCTTCTTTTGCGCCAAGGGGGAAAACAAAGCATTCGCTACCATGCTGAACAGTTGCTGTGTGGCTGATTGCATGTCANCATCAGATTAGTCTAATCGATGATGTAGTGACGTGAAAAATGTGATATACGGTATATATATATATATATATATATAGCTAAACTCTGCTGGTTTTCTACCTGGAAGTATTTGTAAACAACAAGGCAATTCCCTGGGGGCACCGCCGGAAGTGAAGGGGTTGAGCGATCCCCGAGGCCCCTGCACTTCTGTTAGTCGAAAAACTACGGGCAGTGCCTCCAGAGGTAAAGGAAGAGAAAAAAAAAAAAAAAAAAAAAAAAAATCCTTTTTTTTTTTCTTTAAACCGATGGATTTCCAGATTGTGGATCCAGCTACACCTATGCTCTGTGAATCTGGGGTTCTGCCTATATTATGTTTCCTAACCAATCTTATTGCTGTGGTAGCGGCTTGTCAACAGATAGCATAAATCTGTCACCTGACCACATCCTTATGTATGCGTAACTTCAAGCCTTAATAAAATGTAAACAGGCAAGTTAATTCATCATATCATATCATATCATATCATATCATATCATATCATATCATATCATATCATATCAAGTAAAGCGGTCATGAAGGGGGTAAATTAGCTGTAGAGACCAAAACTTTTTGTAAACATGTTTATTTCTGCCTTAAAGTCAGGAATTTTAACATGGGTGTCTATGAGGATTGACTCGCTCTTGGAGCCAGCCTCAAGTGGCAATTAAAGGAACTGCAGTTTTTGGTNGAAGAGAAAAAAAAAAAAAAAATCCTTTTTTTTTCTTCTTTAAACCGATGGAGGCACTGCCCGTAGTTTCTGCCTGTAGCAGGGGATTGACTCGCTCTTGGAGCCAGCCTCAAGTGGCAATTAAAGGAACTGCAGTTTTTGGTACTTCGCGTTGGCTTCATTTGTCAGCCCCAGAGATCACCGCTTGATTTAGACTTGGTAGGTGTTGTTGGCCAGCAAGTCATTCTACTAAAGATACTGAGATTTTCAAACTTTTTTATGAAACACTGCAGCAGCTCATCTCACAACGTTCCCGCCTTTAACCATAAAAGACAACTCATAAGTGTGAACAGCTGCTGTAGTTCACTGCTGGAATGACAACTTTAGAGCCTGAGGACTGACGTGCACTGCTGTGGGCTACTGCTGCCTCCAGGATAATGATAGCTGGCACCCTTCTGGGATAATGGCCCTTATTCGACAATAAAAAAATACGATACACAACTCATTTCACTTTGCCTCACTCCAATCAAAGTAGCACACCTCGCCTTCTGTGCATTGTTATCCAAAGTGCCTTGCAGTACAATCAGCGTGGGCGGCCCTTAACTGTGGTAATGTTAGTGCCATGGCTCTAGCCATTGAGCTATGTTAAGAATAAAATTCCTGTCCTTCCTCTGACAATACTGAACCCATTCAACCATATACAGGATGGAACACATAACTATGCTAAGTGTCTTTACCCACTAAGCTATACGCAGACAGTAGGCACAGTACGTGTTCAGAGAATGTTAAATGGCAGTATCACATTCAATGGAGGATTTTTAAGTCTAATTTCAACCCAAATTTTGTGCCTTCGCCATGCTTTGCTTCATTCTTCCCTTTCCCTTTTCTTGCCGAGTGGGTGCCCTCGTGAAAAACATGCACTCTCTGTGCCGATAATTCCACACCTTGTCTCGGTCTCTGCGGAAATCCCATTTACCTGTCAGCCTTGAAACAGTGCTGGTTCTTTTGTGCTTTTCTTTGTGATAAAGATTCCCATCAGGGGACTGGCCTTTGCTTTGACAGACAGGGGTGGGGAGGGGTGGAGAGGAGGGAGGAGGGGTTGGAGCTCTCAGAAAATACCCAGAGTAAGCAGTCAGGGTGATGAAAACATATTGAATGCTAACGGAGGAAAATTACCCAGAGTCAAATTGAATTCTGGTCAGAGTTGCAGAAAAATGCAGAGAAAGGAGAGAGGAGTCCCCGCCAATATGCGACTAGATTTTGTTGTTATTATGATATTCATATGCTGCAGACATTTGAGTCATGTTCACTCTAATTGCTGGATGTGTTTGAATATTCTGAAACACCTTTGCTATTTAAATGCTAATAGCGGTCACTGAGGTAGAGCGCAAAATAAAGGAATAAAGGAAGTAAAGAAACGTCCGTCCACATCTAATCACGTTTGATGTTCCTTCCTTCAATCTGCCCTCCCCTTCTTTGCCTTCCCGCTCTCCATCATCTCCCTTTCATCTCTTGGTCACTGATTTTGCAGGCTACAAGATTGGATTTGCTAATTGCGAGCTAAGTTCCTATCTTGCCACTAAACCTCCCGCTATCAGTGATTACCTCCCGGAGAAGCCATTTCCCTTCAGACCTCTCCTTCCTTTTCTCCATCTTTCTCTTTGACACAAACTCTTAGTGTAGTTCTGAACAACGCTGTCATCTGCACATCTGTGAAAGCGGGCTGCGGGGGAGTGAACATGGGACGCGTGCGCTCGTACTGAAGGGCGGCTGTCATTAAAGTGCAGGTCTGGGGAAATAATTTATCATGAAATGGTGGCTGTTGATAATTTGCATGACAGAGGGATACAAAATGATGTAGCTGTGGTGAGGCATCTTGCAGCCCCGGCTCACCATAAATCACTCTCAGCCATCAGTCACCATGCAGCATCCCCTCTCTGTGTCCTCCAGTTACACACATGCACACAAACACACATGTATGCGCGCTATCACAGAGGGAGCTGGAAAATGAAAGTTGTCAGCATGTCATCTATCCCTCTGAGAGCATGCATGCCTTTTGGCCATTTGGTACTCAACATGGTACCTAATCATCCTGATTCACCAAGCTATGATCCGTATGTTTCCCTTAAGGCCCAGACACACCAAACCAACTTCAGAGAACTGGAGGTGATGCAGTCACCCTGTTGCATTGCCTGATGGTGCCGTGTCTCAGTCAAAAAGTTTGGTACGGTGGTAGTCTGTATTTGTCAGTCTTTGGACTTCAGGCTTCTTGAGGGACCTCCCCTAGATGGGGTCTGGGGTGCTTCCAATCACTAACTACGCCCCTGTTGTCTTTAAGGCCCTGACACAGCAAACTGACAGTCAGCTGTTGGTTAATGTTGGATGATCAGAGAGCATCTGTCGCCCTAGTTGCCTTGGTGTGTCAGCCCATGTCCGCTTGTTTTTGGCAAATACCGCATGCTGAATTGGCATCGGCAATGTTGGAGGGGCACCGGAAGACTGTCTTGACGCTATTTAGCCAGTTAGCACATTAACACAATTAACAATCCAATTATGAAAGAACAGAGCGTATTTACCGTGTGCCAGTAAACAATAACACAAACCATCAGGAAATGTTTCTGCTGAAGAACTCAATGGCTAAAGAAAAATTACCTTCTGGAACAAGTGTGTTGTGATCTCATTCCCTTTTGACTTTAGCTCTTTGTTTACTTTCCTTGCTTCCATTTGTCATCTTGTGTGCTGAGCTAAACTGCCAATCAAAGTAGTTTCATTCACTGCCGTGCCCCAACGTTGCCGACGTCGATTCAACATGCTGAATTGGCAAAAAAAAAAAAAAAGCCAACAGGAGCTGACAAAAGGCAATGGCGAATGACATATCGAGGCGACTAGGGCAACGGATGATCACTGACGGCCCAACATTGACCCAAGAACCAACCGTCGGTTTGGTGTGTCAGGGCCTTAAGGATGACAGGGGAGTGGTTAGTGACTGGAAGCACCCAGGACCCCAACCTGGGGAGGACCCTAAAAGAGCCTCAGATCAAAGTTTCTTTTTATCAGCAATTTTTAAACTTTACATTATTATTATTATAAGTACTATTACAGCACACCTGCAGTGCATGTGTCTACACAGGAGGCGTAGGAAAAGCAGCAGGTAGCAGAGCAGCAGCAGCAGCTTCAGTCCTCTGACAGTGTCTACAAAGGAGGCGTTCAGGTGCAGTGCCGAGCGTAGGTCACCCACGTTTGGCAGCTCTCAGCTCAGAACATAATCGCTGTAGATATGAGTGTAAAACGCCTTGTGGCACAGCTTAACCCGCAGCAGGGGAGAAAGTGCGAGGTGAGATGTAGTTGCAACAAGCTAAGGACAGAACTGCGAATTAAGTATTTCTGTATTCTGATGCTTCCCATTGTTGGAATCTACGACATTTCAGCAGGAAGTATGTGTTTTTACTATGCTATATTTATTTGACAGCTACAGTTTGTCACTGTGTAGATAAACATTAAACCTCTGGTGATATATATAACATTTTAAGCAGTTATACATTCAACTATCCAACACATATTCATTATAGAGCAGGCAACATTAGCTCCCTTTTGAAAAACGACATCATAGTGCTGGTTTCATTTTAACAGACTGAGAGATGATGATACAGTCATGACAAATATGATAATTTCATTTTGATAAGGGCCTTTCTGCTGCATAATAAGTATGTAAACAAGAACATTGTAGTCATATGTATCTATGGTTACCCATTAAATCTTAATGTCTTCCAACTTGCCGCAGGAAAGAGAAGCGCCGGAATCAGGTGGAAACAAGGCAAGACCTTTCTCAATAGTTAAATAAATAAATTAGTAAATGAACAGAAGCGTTGAGGATTGCTCCACAAATACAAAACAGTACTCATATTTAGAGCATGAAGACATGATGGATCAGACTTAAGACGTGTGTTAAGAAACATTGGGCCTTCCCAATCATTTCAGTGAGGCCACTGCGTTCCTGCGCAAGTACATTCCTGTAAGGTTGGTTGTTGGTTTTAATATTTATCTGTTGATCTCCGCAAGGAAGGATACACTGACTGCCACGGTCATTGTAAAATCAATCCTCACAGTATTACTAACCACTGTGCACTGGTTCAACGTATGATAAGCCTTCAAGCCCCGAGAACCCATTACTCAAACTGGCCTTCCTGGACTGCATCATCTCACCAGTACCTGAAACAATGCACCCCATCCAACGCAGCCCCTCTTTTCAGTCTAAATACCCCCGAACATCCCCCACCTTTGCTTGAAAGCCAGAGTGAGACAAAGAAGAAGAATACGAGAAAGCAAAAGCGTTATTCACTCTCATCATTAAAACAATGGGGTTAAAGGCTTAACCGTGGCCTCTTATCAAATCCCCAGTAGGCGATAAATGTGTCTTCGCTTTTGAACAGCGTAGGACCCTTGCTGATAAAGACAACCAGCGGCAAGAGAGAGAGAAAGAGTGAGAGACAGAGAGGGGAAGACGGAGAGACTATGCAGAGTGGCGCGCGGCTTATCTTCGACTCTAATTAGCTACTGTATGTACAACTCTACAGCCGCTAGCAATGTTGGGAATTCCAATGAATTTCTCAGCCGCACTCTTGTTTTTGTTTTTTTTTCTGTGCATGCACAGGGTTTGGAGGCAGCACGTAAGTGTGTGTATCTGTGCGTGCGTTCACTTGGCCTTGTTTGTATGTGCGATGAAGGTATCCTGAATGTAGCATATTAACCTTGGAGGAAGAGGAGGAGGAGAGAAATCTAATTACAGTACTCCATCTTGGAGGAGAGGAGAGGCTGAGAGCACTGCTGGGATTTCTGCTGCTCTGCTCGCCTCTCGGAAAGGAGACACCGGTCCCCGGCAACTGGAATTCAATCTTCTCTGAAGAGATTCTGGATGTGCGTAAAACCTGCTCTCTCTGAATTCGACATCCTCAACGAGCAAGCAAGCTACAATTTTTTTCCTCTGCTTGCAGTAACTAACTGCTGGCTGCATTCATGCACTGAAAACTTGGCATAGGTTGGGGCAAAGGGAGCATTATTTACTATGATTACGGGTATGACAGTGACGAGGAAGCACAGACGTACCCATGATAACGGTAAAGAACTTCCTCGAGGGTGTTTAGGGCTTTGTGTGATTGTTAGCAACAGACTGGCTGTGTTGTACTGACTGCAAAGTCCTCTACCAAGTTGTAAATATCCCAAAAGAAGTAAGAACAACTTGTCTTGTTGTTTTGTTTACCGGTTGTCATAACAAGTTTGCAAAGCAGCCAATAAATCACAGACTTATTTGAGCATTTAAAACATGTCCTTTTATAATCAGGTGCCTTGGCTTCAACTCAAAAGATATTAAACACACAGAGCAAGTACACAATTAAAGGCGATATTTAATATCAACCAAATCACTGTCAGATCAGAAACCATAGTAATTGCTTGTGCAATTAAAAAGGGGGAAGCAAGGTACTTTAGTTGCCAGAGAGGGGGTCATCACGCAGAGACAGTGTGTCATTAATATGAGCTGGAATGCAGTCAACAGTTCCCTGGGTGGAACTGCTCGCTCTGATGAGCCACAGGAAGACTAATTGGTGTCGCACCTTTCCCATGTGCGCCTGTGCTGCTGAGATAACTTATAGATACTCACTGTAGAATATATCATGCATAGAAAAATGCACTGCTGCCTAGCGATTTATATGCAAAATGCACACACAAAACATGTACAAAATAAACACAATTACTCAAACGTCTCCCTGACACCCATATCCTGCTAGAAGAAGAGGGAGTGGGGAGAGAAATGAAAAATACCTCAGCGCGGGAAAAAAATCAATTAAATGTATTTCTTTGTCTGCAGGGGACTATATTCTCTATTTCCATCATATGTGCTCGGAGTGGTGGTGGTGGTGGGAGGGGGCGGAAGAAAGCAGCAATAACAACCTCACAAATGCTGAGCCAAATCCCAGGCTGCTACAAGTCAAACGACACCACAAAAGACACCTTAGCAGTGGTCTTAGAACTCAGTTACACATGGCGGCATGTACTTACTTATGAGGATTGATTTGATGCCAAAGACACATTTGTGTAACATCCAGCGACTCCATTTAAAGGACGCTTTCAGTGGAATTTTAAATTACAAGACAAAGAACAAGGAAAGCTATCCAATTCTACCTCTTTGTTCTTGCCAGACTGCTGTTTCGCTCTTGCTAAAATAAGCACCAATAAGAACTTTGAGGCAGCCAACTAAGAAGAATATCCTTCAAAAGCTTTCTGAACAACATCCATATGTTATTGCTACAAAGAAACACTGTTAAAGTATCACAAAGAGCTTTCCGGCGCTCCAGTAAGGGATCTTGAAACCAAATTCTTCTTGCGCTATAAAACACGTAATCCTTCAACTGTTGATATAACTACATTTGTCTTCCAAGGAAAATGATATGAGAGCTGCCAGCACAAACATACATAGAGATTTATCCTTGTCAACGGCTTACTTAATGAAAATCTCAGTAGAAAAATGACATTCATGCTTCATCTGTGCTAATGCTTAACTGTTCCTGTGAGGACTTGATACAGAAGTGTGTGTGCGTGAGGTTAATGATGCTGCCCTTTACTGTAACGACAGTAATGATCACCAGAGTATAAGAGCACATCTGGGTGCTTCAGATCATAGGGTGCAGCAGTGACGACAGATCAACATGGGAGGCAGATGATGCGTGAATAACGTAATGCAAGGGGGGGGATTATCGTAACCACTGTATGTCCAGAAGAGACATGATTTGCCACGGTTGAGAGGAAACAGAGCCCTTTACCATGCAGACAGGAAGACAAACAACACACTTGCCCCAGTGCTCTGTTTTTCTTCAATATGTTCTTAACAATAAACCCTAGTTTCTGCAATTCCTCGCTCGTTTCGATTGTTTTCTCCTTAAAAAAAGCCTACAGTCTCTCCATTGAGATATATTTACCAGGCGCTTGTTTGCCCTGCAGGGAACTCCTACTTCTCGGAAGTTCCTACAATTCCTTCGCTTTGCAGCAAACATACAAAAAAACAAAAAAAAAACAAGTCAGTTAGTTTTTCTTGGAATTTTGTTTTGTGGGAATTTCTCAACACACAAAGCTTTTGATACTAGAACTAATGTATCTGCTTCTTTATTAGATGTGGGTACAGCAAGTAAAAAACCTTAGTATTTGAGATGTAGCTGGTTATGTATTAGTGTAGATTTCAAGTTTAAAATGTGTGTAGGTGGAGTGTGAGCCACTTTTGTAAGAATATAGAAATTATCTGAGTTTTACATTAGGGATGCACTGAATATTCGGTAACCGAATATATTGCAAAAAAACACACATTCGGTAGCCTGGTTCCAGACCATAGACCCCGCCCACTCAACTGAGTAGGCTTGCATCTCTGGTCTGGCATACTGCAATGAATTTGCGATTTATCTCGTCCAAACGATGGACGGACCAATGAACGCCGGGGGTTGGGGCGGGTCTAGCGATTAGCCAATCAGCACCACGCTGATGTCAAGCTGTGCGCCGGTGGGTAACTGGTGAGGATAGCAACAATGGCGACC
>NC_065518.1:24686419-24705319 GCF_006386435.1 Epinephelus moara | reverse complement strand
GTGTTTTGATAACGCAATCAAACAGCGTGCGGTGACGGACGGAGTAAAATGTTGGCAGTGTGGTGATATTTTACTCCGTCCGTCACCGCACTCGCATTTGCGACTAAAAATAGTTTTGTGCGGGGAAAATAAATCATTCAGCACGCTGTGTGAGTACAGATTTCAACCAGCAACAGAAACGAAATGGCGAATCCTGCCAAATCTGCAAAAACTAATGAAAAACTAAACAACGGCATTCGGTATTCAGTACTCGATATTCGGCCAAGCGTTTAATATTATTCGGCTTCGGCCACAAATTTTCATTTCGGTGCATCCCTATTTTACATAATAAAATTCCCAAATAATTCATATACTCATCTCTCCTTATCCTTAAAACACATAAATATAAAACAAGTACACAGCTACAGGGCCCGTACCATTCGTTCATTTGAATTTCAATTACGAACGAAAAACAATAAAATGGAAAAATGATTTGTTATTTCATTGTCTGTTTTTCAATGTCGAACAAAAAAAATGATTTCGATCTCTTTTTCAAATATTTAATTTCATGTTCAGGTCAAATATACAACATTTAAAAAACGGTCTCGATGCCAATTTTGATTTTGATATTCATTTATTCTTTTATGTATGACCCGGAAGTCAATCCACAGCTTTTTTCCCCCACATAGCCAATGGTAACGGCTCACATACAAGCTAGTTAGCATCAGCAGCAGCGGCGAAACTCGGACGAAGACAAGATCACTGCAGATCTAGCAGAGCCTTTGAGAGCAATGGCGATGTTACAGAGTCAAAGTTATGTTTTACGTCGCGACAACAAGCGCATAATCCTTGGGACTCCAAGGCAGCTATAATAAACAACAGCCTACTATCAGTATCAGACAGTAAATTAAGTATGCGCTAGGCTGAATAACTTCCGGGGCACAGAAATGAGAGAGATTAAATATGAAAATAAAAAAAGGGATCGAGACCGTTTTCTAAATGTTCTATTTTTGACCTGCACACTAAATGAAATATTTGAAAAAGAAGTCAAAATCTGTTTTTTGTTGGACATTGAAAAACAAATAATGAAATAACAAATCGTTTTCCCATTTTATTGTTTTTTTTTGTTCTTAATTGAAATTCAAATGAAGGAATGGTACACGGACCCTACAGCTCAGATATGCTCGTCATTAATGAATTGGACAAATTAAAACTTTGACCTGATGATTGCACAAAACAAAACCTTAAGGGATCACCAATGTCAGTATGTAATTTTTCACAAAAAAACAACAACAAACAACTGACCAACCAAGTGACATTTCCCTCCACAGAGCCACGCTGTGAGCATGGTTATAAATCTAAAATTATTTTCTGATCAATATCTGGTGTGAATGTACTGTAGCACCTCTATCATAAACTGACACCGGGCACAACGATGATGACAGTCAGTCTCTTTTTCAAGCATGCCTCCAGGATATACTACAGTAGAGTACAAATGCCACAGCATCAGTAACCAAGACACTCCTGGTAGAAGAAGAAGAGAGGAGCATGAAAGAGAAACCGAGGGATCAGAGGAGAGCAGAAAGAACTGAGAGACAAAGGCTGTATAATTCAATAATAACTGGTTTGATTCCTTTTGTCAAGTCATCAAATTTTAATTTTAGATTTAGTGCATTTAGCTGTCTCATCAAAAGCTTCTAATGATGACAAAGCTGTGCTGTATTTCACAGTGTTTTTCTGTAATTTTCATACAGAAGTTTGGATTTCCTATGATCTTAATCACTACCAATCTTTATAGACACACAAATCTGAAGGATAACTTTACAGAAACATTGAGGTCTCCATCCGCGCAGTAGAAATTTCCAGAGAAATCCAAGAGACAGAGCTTGACATTTGTGCCTGAACCCATTGTTATGTATGGGACAGGACTGGACAGAAAGGCGATGAGCAAAATACGACATGACATGATAAATCACGAACCGTCCCAAATCACATCCCTGCTCTCGCAGTAATTGGAAGTACCACATAGCGTACTTGCACATATGTGCATACGAAACATGTGAGAGTCATGTAGTGTGTGCAGCTTTATAGCAAGCGGCTGCATGTCTGTCATCAATTATTAATAACCATGTACATGTACATATATAGTTCATACAGTACATGCCCTGCATGTAGTCTGAATTTATAATTGGAGGCAGGACATGTGTGAACAAGAGTGTGGATGAGAAAGGACACATTGCGCATAGCATGCTCCGCACATACAGAAACACTCTCCGTTCCTGCATATAAAAAGCCTGTACGGATTGCCCTTTAAATCTTTTACCAGTACTCCCTTAGAGGAGCAATCAATTATGAGAGTGAGGGGTCATCAGACCAAAACGGGCCAACATGGTTAAATACAAGCTGGAATAATGGCTGCATAATGAAATTAATACCATTCCCCGACAGTCACCTTGATGAATGATTGAGAAGCATGACACGTGTCTGAATGAGTGGTCCCGTCAATCAGCTGTGCAGAAGTGGCCAGAGAGTGTGATGGGACGTGTGTATGTGTGTGTGCGCTTACTTAAAGACTTATTGTCCTTGTGAGAGTTTCCCAGCCTGATACCCTTGTTTCAGACTCTTCTAAGCCGACAACAATGGATTTTGATTATGGAATTATTCTTCTTATAGGGAGTGAATGCATGAATTAATTCAATTGCGCCCGTGTTGTGTGTGTGTGTGCCAGGAGCTCCTCCTGTGGTTCTGGCTAATGGCATATTAATCCTCTGGGCTGGGATCTTAACTGTGCTTAAGATAGATATGCTGGAAATGAACAGGTTTAACAGGAATATTAGCTAAGACGTCTTAAGACAAGAAATTTAAGACCACTTCACAGTGGCCTAAATCCATCATTACAAAATATACTGCTGATATTTTATAGTTTTGGAAGCTGTGTGACTTTCAAAACAGTAACACTCTGCTTTATTTATTTTGTGACTTCTAGCTCAAAGTTAGAAACAAAGATATACACAAATCTGGATAGACGAGACTTTGTAGTTAGAAGAGACGACGCACACTGTCTGTCATGGTGAAGTGCCCTTGAGCACAATACTGGACACAGTCACTGTAAGGTCTGCATTTGAGCTAGGCAAGATGGCCTGTACATAACATTGCAATATTTTTAGGCTATATCACAATAACAAGCCTTGCTGTCCTACCTGCCTTCTTGAACCTGTCCAGCAGGTCTTGCCTGACTACCCTCTGCAGGTTGAAGTAGTCATCCTCCTCATCTGGGCTCTTTAGGTACAGAGGAATGTGCTGGAACACCAGGATGTGTTTGGGTTTGGGTTCCTGTACAGACAGATGTGAGGGGTTGGGTTCAGCACCGATCCCTAAAGACAAAATTTTAATTGTTGTGTCTAATGGCTGCAGCAATTATCCAAAACGTCCAGACATGGCAAAGGGGAGACATTATCTAGCTGCGCGTCTCCATAAATCAGACAAGAATAGAATCAATGTCGGTGATGCAATTCTACCGTTGAGGAGGAGGCTCTGCTCAGCTGCTCCTCCAGCCATGTCTCCTGGGCCTCCTTCAGATGAGGGCAGGCCGAGGCGTCATAGAACAATTGGGAGTTCAGAACCAGGCAGAAGACACCACCCACCTGAGACAGAAGAGACAGAGAGATGTGGTAGATGTTAGTGAACTACACCTTATCCATTTTTCGAACTATAACAACAACTTACATAGAAACAAGGGGTTCACTTTATAGTGGATTTTCTATTTCTATACATTTCTATTCACACAAACGCCTCACTCCATTTCATGGGCAAAGTGAGCATGTGTACAAAGTTTTAAAGCTTTTAAAGTGGGTTCAAGTGGGTACACACATGTATACAGGACTATATATGGTATATATGGGCCTACATGCATGTTAATGCTGGGCAGAAGTTAAGTAATGACAGTCAAGAGCCAACAGAGATTTCAACATGAAAAAAAAAAAAAAAAACCACAATCCCACACAGGTGGGCCTGTAAAAACTGTTTTATAATGCTCTGTGGCTCTGGAGGAAGTCTGAAAAAATAACGTTGATGATGTCATGGCAATTTTAGTCTGACTCACCTGATATAGACTGTGGCTATGAGCCTGCCATTGGCCGGCTATTTAGGCCAGCATTTCCCATCCTTCTGCTATCTCCTTTTTACCATTTTTTATAAATCCCCTTTGCTAATGGAAACAAAAACAGCCTCAGAGCTAACAACCTACATGCCTGCATGGCAAGTTTTGATGAAGATTAAGGCATGCCTGCTTTGCTTTTTTGGTGAACTGGTGTTAAGATTTACAAAGCATAAAACAACCAGTGAATGCACCTCAGAAAAGCCCAGACTCCGTCTTGCAGGACTCTTACACCCGAAGTTCATCTGTTCTGACACGGCCAGTCAGAGTTGATTTGCCACATCTTTTGAAGCGTCTCCAGTCAAACAATACCTGAATTATATCCTTTTTGCACCGAGGGTCTGATCCCAGACTGTCCTGACACCCTGACAGATGAGCAAACGTTTTGTTGATAACAGAGTTGTCAATGGAGCCTCTCTCCTCTCGGTGAGTTTTCTCAGTATGCACGAGCTTACACAGCAGCACCACTAACACCCAACAGTAACTGGGTTTCCATCCAAATGTATCACAAATTTTAAGCGAATTTTGTGAAAATGCACAAAAGAAAATGTGACTTTATGCACATTTCCATTCATTATTGTTTTGCGACTATTGGAAGTCAACAGGTTGAGCAGTAGGTGGCGCTTCTCGTGAAAAATAAAAATAAAAATGCAAAAGAACACCCGTAGAAGAAGAGGGCGCTGTGAGATGACGTCATTGAGAGCGTCTCATGTCCACAACTGATGTAAACAATTACCGGCACATCCATGACTACAACAAGATGGAGAGATTCCTTGGGAACTTCTTGGCTATTGCGAGAGCTCTCATCACACTCATATCAGCGTAGCTTACATAATGCTGTCTGTGTTGGTACACGAGGCAGCGCACATGATATGTATTAGGTCGGTATTCAACACGTCCAGTCTATTCAGGTAAGTTATGAAATACACTCACCTGACACTGGAGTAATTACCTCTCTCTAAGTTCACACAGGCGTGTGTGTGAAGTAGAAGTGGGATTCGGTAGCCTACGTCATCATTTATTCGCTAAATCTGTTTCCATTGCCAAAAATCGCACTTTCAAGTTTTTTTCTGCAATTGTTGAAAATGCGAATAAAAATAGGTGGATGGAAACCCAACTACTGAGCCCTTAAACTGTCCCAACAAACTCACACAGATAACGATACGGTTTGACCAGTTAATAACCATTTGGTAACATTAGCTGTGTGACGCTAACAGTTAGCACTGCCACTGTGTGTTCCCCCCCAACACTATTTTACAAGGGCACCGTCACTGTATTTTGGCCTTTATCGCCACCCACGATTTTTTCCCCTGTAGCAGAATGATAATATGGTGCTTCCAGACCATCTCCTCAGCGCTGACATGTACAGCACTGAGGAGATGGTCTGGCTCCATGAGGCTGAGCATTTACCAGGCAGCATTCTGGGTGCGATGCCGTGTGCCATTTTGAGCTGAACTTTTATCACACACCCTGTTTCTATTTACTCCTGTTGCTCGCTTTGAAAGCGCAATACTGGACGAGGAATGGCTGATTCATGATTGTTGAAATGAGGAATTATCTACATGATTCCTCCTTTTTCTTTACAAATACCAGCATAAGGTGGCAGCTAGCTGGAGCGAGATCGTCAGACCGTCAGGGAGCTGATAGTTTCTGCTAATGACCATTGCTAATAACAACCTACTTGTTGTTGGCTATATTGTATGTCATTTCCAGTAAATATCGCAATATAATAGTCTGATCTCAAGTATACAGTTGATAGGTACCTCATTTGTTTACATAATGTAACAGAAATACGTAATGGATTCAATGAGGAGCTCAAATGTTGTGCTATGCAATGCAATAGTTGCTTGCTTGCTGTTGGGACACAGTGCCATTATGTTCCCCTCTGGAGCGAATGCTGAGTCAAATGCGACTAGATGTTGTGGTTACTACTACTACTAAATGTTTTAGGCGTTTACCCAGAAGCTGAAATAGTCGTTCCCCCAAGCGCTGCAGTATTGCTCCAGTGTCCTTGGAGTAGGAGTGTTGCCCAGGTCATGGTTCCCACTGACAAACACCAATGGGATGGCGGGATCTGTCCCCTTCAAGGCCGCCTTCAGGTCTTGCTCCTGACTCTCTCTGAATGGAGTGTCTGGGGAGGAAAGGGGAACTTATTAGTTGGTAGTTACAAACATCCACACAGAAAAACAAAACAACACTGATTTGGATCAGAAAAATCAATATTGATAAAAACATGTTCCCTGGAAAACATAAAATGAGAGAAAAAGGGATGAAAACTGTCAGAATGTGAGCGTGAAGGATACTACAGGTGAGAGCCGCCTTAGGGAAAGGGGATTATTTGGATGATAACGATGACAGCCCAGAAAATGATCAATAGTCTGTACAGCTCGACTTTACATCACCATGGTTACTGACATGATGAGTAGTGTTCTGGTGGAAACCTCCCAGGTCCACATGGCAAACCCAACCTTTCAGAGGTGAGCGGTTCACTGGCCCAAGACACATGAGGCTATTGGTTTTACAAGGTGTTCATTTGTTTGTGTTACAATCAGGAGTTCTATGCCAAAGGACAAGCATACAAAACATGACTTCAGTCCCAGTGTAGGTAAAAGACAGAGAATGGGAGAGACTCAAGTCTATTCATAATTTAGAAAGCATATCAAACAAACCTATCAGCCCCTGCTCTTAAGTTATTCCTTCCTCTCCCTCTTCTCCTCTCTTATTTCGTTTCCCTTTTATTCATCTGAGTAATTATTTTACTGGCCTACTTTTGGAGCAAACGTTTCCTTGGATGTTTGGATAGGACTCATTACATAAGAGCCTTTTCCCGACAGAACATCTTGTGCATGACAGAGCGAGAGAATGCAGAGTTTAAAACGCATCCCAGATAAAAGGTAAAACGTCGTTTTCACTTGTCTCTCTTCTATAATTAAGCCAGCCCGTCAGACTTCAAATTGTCAATACAAACACACAAACATGCACTAAAATACAAAAGGAGACATGAAGGCCTTTTTTGTTATGTAAAACAGATTCTGTGTGACACTTTGATTACTGCATTCCCACTCAGGTTTAGAGAGTAACTGCTTCTGTGCAATATACATTTACAGTATAACAATTTCCTCACATATAAAGAGGTTGTATTTCAAGAAGAACAATAAGATTAGTGCTATAAAATGTTCAGCGATCATCGCTAGCAGTCAACAATGTCGTAAAGTACTGCAACTCACTGGCGAGCCTGACATGGGCTGATGACACCTGAGGGTAAATCTTGTAATTAGTTGAGCTGCCAGCACAGCTCCAGCAAGTCTCTCGGTCAATATCTACTACTTGGGAATGCTATATGTAAGCTACAATTTACAACATGTCATAGTGCTTTGGTGTGCACTATTACATTCATGATTATTCCTTTCATCAAACCTTACAACGCTCATGCACAAAATGCTCTTTTATTTAACATAAAAATAGAAATGCAGAATAGAAGGAGCATGAGGGTGCAGTTTGTTTTGGTAAATTTCTTTCATTTTGTTCTAGGAAACTACTTCTGTGCCACAAAAAGTGAAACTGAAACTATTATACTATATATTACTAGAGATGTACCAATACCACTTTTTCCTTCCTGATACTGATTCCGATCCCTGAACCTTAGGTATCTGCCGATACCGAGTACCGATCTGATACCAGCGCGTAAAATAAAAATGGTAGGGATGTCCCGATCCGACATTTGGATTGGTATCGGCCGCTGATATTAGCAAAAAACATGCATCGGCATCAGATCCGACTGCATGGAAAAATGCCGATCCAAGAACTCCGATACAGTTTTTCATGGTGTCCAATCCAGGTTTTCCGACCAGCCCAGCGCTCCGCGATTCAAGCAGTCCATTCCAGTATCCGCTCCAGCTCTTACTATCAATCCACCAGGCCAGCATGCAGACAGCAGACACACACGGAGGGTAGGAAGAGTAGCGGTCAATTTAGTTAACTGACTATTTGTTTTCTGCTCTGGTTTTTTGAGAGTGATATTTTTATTTGGTTTACACTCTTACTGTTTAAGTAAAGAGCACTGATGGCATTGTTTTGGGCACAATTAGTGAAAGCCATGGATGGACTATTGCTTGTTTAAACAGTTGTACAATATTGTGTGTGGTTTTTTGTCCCCTCTGTTGTCCCAGGAAAGAGCAGCACCAGGCTGGCACTGACATTACTAAAATAACTGAAAAGGAAAGGCTGCATTGTTTGTTAAATGTCAAGTATGTCTTGTGATATGTGATGATTTTTTTTTCATGCATTTACCCATGTTTATCCGTGACATTGTGTAAATGTCCGTGGCGGACATTTGAAAGCGAGTTGATGCTGTAAGGTTCTGCTTGTTAGTAATTAACTCCTCCTCCCCCCCCCGACCACACCACCACAAATAGATTCCTGTCCTGTGGGAAACACTGAACATGACTGACAACAAAATAAGTGAATATGTATAATACGTGCTTGGATCGGATCAGTATCGGCCAAAACTCAAGGCTGTAATATCGGTATCGGATCGGAAGTGGAAAAAGCTGGATCAGGACATCCCTAAAAATGGATGGGATATGAATTGTTTTATGTCTCAACTCCTGAAACTCTATGTAAAATATTAAGAAATAAATACATAATAGTAGAATGAATGCCATAAAACTTTTTATTATTATTATTATCCAGTTTTGACACAGATCAAGACACGGGTTGAAGTGCAGCTACACAATTTGGTTAAAAAGACATTTTAAAGGCTACAGTAGAATGTAGGGCTTGTATTAACAAATACAAGAATTTTCACCAGATGACTTAAAGTAAGAAAATAAAAAAATAGTGGCGGGGCTTTTACTCACCACAACTACAGAGGCTACCAGCTTCATTTGAAACAGACTACATTATAAAAGGACCGTTATTTATCATTCCCTCTGTGTTTTTATATTTTTACTTTATATCTGCTCCCGTTGCCTTGATAAAGTTAATATAGCGCGCCGTCATTTCAAACTCAACACTTCCTGAACGTGTTTCAAATTAAAAGCCCCTCATAACCTCAGCTGAGAGAATCCCTCCGTTTTCTAAATAGGCTTTTATTCTGAAATGTTTGTAGGAACTAGTTGTGGAGAAACCAGTGACTTTTAAGTTTACATACAGTGCTTCAAATGTAGCTCCTGCCATCTGCTGCCGCTTTTTACGTTACAACAACATTTCTGCTGGCACATGAACAGACACAGTTCTGGCAGTGACTCAAATAACAGTAAAAGTAATAAAAATAGGACAAGAATAACCCGATGACGTCACACACGTCGTGAAAGTCTACCGGGGATAATTGGTGTGTACCATCGTGTAGTGTGTCATGTCTGTTGGTCAAGTCATGGCATGAGTTTATGACTCCACAATCATGTAATGTGACATAGTGTGACTTTCAGAACGGGCAGAAAAGTTGTGTAGTGTGTACCAGGCATAAATCATCCTTTACCGTTTCTCCCTCTTGCATGTCGCTCATTTTCAGTGTGTGACTGCAGCGTGTGCATGAGAGGGGGAGGGGCTGCTGTTATCAGAGAGGGAGAGAGAGGCGAGCGGAGCGGAGCAACGGGCAGAACTTCAGAGCTGCTTTTCTGAAGCAAAACAAAAGTTTACATGTTCTACAAAAAGAGAAAACATTGCATGTCCTGCGATGTGACTATTGCACATGCGCACATTGCGATGGCGATGTTCAAATGATATGTGCGTGGTATCGGATTGGTCATAGGCTGTACTCGCCGATGCCCGATGCCGCATTTTAGGCAGTATCGGAGGCATTTCCGCTACTGGTATCGGTATCGGTACAACTCTATATATTACATTTTGTGATGCACATCAAGATACCCTACTTGTCAGTTTACAGTGTTATCAACAAGGCACAACCTTTGGGGCCTGGAAAATGAAGCCAACTGAAAGTGCCATAAAGTGCAGTTCCTTGAATGGCCACTTGAGGCTGGCTCCAGAAGTGAGCTAAACCCTGTAGAGGGTTGTTGCATAGAGATGATACACCATCTCATCTAGTTGTGTTGGTCTAAACCGGCAGGGTTTTAGAATGTTGCAGAATGGCACTTTGCAAGTAGTTGCCTGTTTCAACTTGTCTTGTCGCAAATCTTTGGTCTAAACTGGGCTTTAGTCAGATCCTTCACTCCATCCTCCACAGCTCCACCCTTTTGTCCAAATACAGTCACTTCTGGCTCTGTAAAAAACAAGATGGCTATGGCTGTAATGCCTAACTTGAGGCTTCAAAACCGGAGTCCACAAACCAGTGTGTGACGTCACTGTGCTACCTCCATTATTTTTTACACACTCTGCAATATTCAGTGATTATCAATAAACAGATCAGCGGTATTAGCAGTGGTTTCCAGTGGATGATGTTTAGCACAGTTTGAGAAAAACTAAATATCTAATTTGGGCTCTGGGGAGCTGCCAGTCTGAAGCAAAGTCTTAAAGAAAACAGAAAAGCCACAACAATGTAGACTCATTATTCCACAATTACAATATTTGACCGCTGCCACAATTACATACAAACAAAGGCAGCTGCGCTAATGAAGCTGGGACGGAGAGTTGGGGGCATAAATGTTGTCATTTGAAATGCTGTGGCAATTGTTGCAGTTGATAGCTCTCAACTAACCCTGCTGTTACAGACAATTGGATTTTGATAGATTTGAACCATTTATTCACAAGTGGATATTTGTTTCTATTTTTATAAGGTCAGTTTCTCAAAGTATTTTTACAAGCTTAGATAAATCTAAAATGGAGCCTGTGAGCTAAAAACGGAAAAAATGTTTCATGCTTGACACCACCCGAGTGTGAATGTGTATAATTGAGTGCCTGGGAAGCAGGGAGGGGCTCACACAAGACCATGTTGCCACATTTTACTTTTTTGAATACATAAATATGAAAAAAAAACAAAAAAAAAACCCAGCACTGGTATCCACAGAGAGTAGCAGGGACGCTGCGTTGCCTTCTGCTTCCTTACACCTCCAGCTGCTTGCCCTCAACTACAGCCATCCGCTAACACGGCAATATCCATGAATCATCCTTCAGCACTACACAGCGTAAACCAATCCTCCGGCATACAGTTCCCTCATCGATCTGCATTTGAGACACCTTGCTTTAGATTATTAGGGAGTGGTTATTGGCATGACATTAAGACACCAAGTTTAAAATTTGTAGGTTGTTTGGATACATATGTCCTGATGCATTTGGAAAGTCAAGACTGCTTATTCATTATAAATCTGGATTCATATTTATCTGGATATATTTTTCACTTCCCCTTTAACCACTGGTAATATTGCTATAGGACATTGTGCAAATGACCACTTGCTTGGTAAGGGGTAGAATACACGGGGGAGTAGAGGATTTGTGATGAGAATCCATTTCCTAAAGTATTCCTGATATTAAGAAATGACAAAGAGTGTGCACAAAAAAGTAATAAAAACACTGCAGGTAAGTTCATTTCATAAACAAGCAGGAAAAATTAAGGCTCATGAAGCATTGTGAGAAATGTTTTTCATGTATACATTTTATCATGCTGCCTTACTCTTTTGGCATAAACGATAAATGTACAGAGCTCAGTATACAGAAATAAAAACACACTGCTGCTCTCTGCTCTCTACGGAACTCTGACTGAAAGGCCTCGTTCATTTAATGAGATTGCAACACTCTGATTCTCAAACCTTGACAGCAGACTTTGGCAAGTTCTCCTTAAGCCTGTCCAACACTGTGACCACTTCTCTCAATCGAGAGTCAGGACTGCACACAGGCCTCAGTCTGTGGGGTCTTGCTGTCACATACATTTTCTACACTTAAACAACTTTATTTTTTCACCTCTATATTTGTGACTAACTCGAGCATGTACAGCACCGGCACTGACAGGTTGTGCTGACGTGGCACTGGCCTACAGTTCATGACAAGCTGGTAGGTAGAATGAATTTGTATTAAATGCATTGCACAACCTTTCACACACACGGTTTTGTTAGATTAAAATATGCTGGATCAGTTCTGTGAGCACTGAAATGCACCCAAAGTACTGTAAACCGTAGTATCTATATACAGACTCTACATTCAGTGAATGTAGAGTCTGTAGGCAAACCCCAGAGATCTTGCCTCCGAAGAAGAGCGGAAGAGCCCTGGTTTCCGGTGCTAGGCTGTTTGTAGTCCGTGTGATATTGATCAATCACGTTTGAGCTGGCTGCAGTTGTTGCCAGGTTAAACGCTCCATGCGGTGAACTAACGAGGCGGAACATAATTGGCGTCACTGCAAACTCTGGATCCATCGCAGTGGTTCAGCATATTTACTTATATATAAACGGAAGTCAGAAACGGAAATTCGCCTCCTCAAACCGGAATGCCAAAAAATCGGGGGTCTGCCCCCAGAGGCTGTATCGCCGTCTGCCGGAAGTCGATGGGTTCGGAGAACGTGTAAACTGTAATGTCCTGTGAACTGTCACTATAAAACTTGACATGTCCTGAGCTGAACCTTATGTTTAAAGTTTAAACTGTGCGATTTAAGTCCTATTTTCAACTTGCCGACAGCAGAACCAGATCAGTGGCAGATCAACTCCTGCTGCTGAGAGTGACAACTTCTATGTGGGAATTCTTTTTTTGTGTGATCTGAGAGATGCGCCTAAGTGTTGCACACGTCCGAGAGATCTAGCTGGTTAAATATCTGGAGCAGTCTGCGAGTCCAAATCCTTTAAAATGTGAATTTGTTTTGATCTGTGATGACAGCAGCAATGACTTAAAGCTGATGAGAGCGCAAGACATGGAACAAGAGAAGCAAAGACGCTTCTAGGGCCAACGCCACAATGACGTAATTTCCTTAGCTGGAGGCAAAGCATGACTCACCACCACAGGGCTATAGGCTATGTGGGAGTCTTAAAATGTTGTCTTGTTGTGTTATTGGGAGACAGAATAGAAGGAGTCATGGCTAGAAGGAGTAGAAGGAGTTGACGGCCACTGCCCGTCAACAAAACAAAGACAACTATGGTTAAATGTAATAAAATGAAAGGACTGGATGGAGGCGATCATCAAAAATGTTTGCATCTGCAGCGCACACTTCAAATGAGGTTACGGAAAAAGTATTTACTGTTGTAGAGTAACAATACGTGTATTAAGGGTTATTTTGTCCATCTAATCAAAAACTGGGGCAGTATTAAGAGGAATGTTGGATTTTTTGTTGGTAACGCTAACTTTTTTGTGCATTAGCTAGCATAAGCTTCAACAAACTTAGTCAGTCATCCACTGATTGAGATCATATGAGTTGGCCAGTCTGGTCTTATTGGTCAGTGTTAACTTTTTCAAGTAACATTCCTGTTCCTGGAGAGTGACTGACCTGACAGTGTGCGTTCATAAATTCAGTCTGACGCTCTAAACAAAAATAAGAGCCCTGTTGGTCGAAGAAACGCAGCATTATATTTCTATATCAGTTAACAAAGGTTAAGTTAATCACACATTCACTCCACTCTGCGTTCTGCTGCTCCGTCTTCTCAGACAGAGTGCCGAGAGTGCGTTTGCTACTCTGAGAGTGCGGTGCTGGGATAACTGAATGGTACTTTAAGACAGTGCTCCAAATTTACCGACGGTCAAGTTTGTGCCAGAGTGCGCTCCGGCACTCGGAACGAGTATTTCTGAATGCGCCACAAACATCATCTTCCTCCATTGTCTAAAACAAGCCAACAGAACTTGCTAGCTAGTGCTCGCTAATGTCTGTAGAGAATTGGTTTGCCTCCAGCCAAGTCTCACCCACCCAAAACATCATACTGCTTACTAACTGTAAAAGGATTTATAAAGGAAAGAAGTTGTTTCTCTTTCTTGTTTTAATGCTGCACACCAGCACACAAACAACTTGGTTCACTAGCTTCTTGTGGACATCAATTTTTGGAGGAGAGAACTTCTGTCTCACGAGTATTCTTACATATTTTAGTCTATCACTTCATGTGCATGTTTTAATGTAGTCTGGAGACCAGACAGACCTTACTGGAATTCGTCCTTGTGAAATGTCTTGTAATGTTTGTCCCCCCAATCACTTGTGTAATGTGCAAAACCCAACAACTTTAAGATACCCCGTTTTAAAACAGATTGCTGTGTAATGTAATCAGTGCAGCAATCTGACAACTTTGAGAGTTGTGTAGTTTCTAGGTGCCAGAAGGATCTGTTTTATATAATTTTTATTTCCTTTCTTTATTGAACTCTAATGTGTTTTGGCCACCTCAACCTGCTTGTTAAGCAGCCCTGCTCTCTTTTACGACAGCTTGGCTCTACAGTGCAGCATTTTGCTGCCAGCTAAAATTAAAGTGAGTAAATGTGAATTAATTTTATATAGTTTTGAACATTGGGATTAGATAAATATAAGTGTCAAATCAACTTTGGAATTGTAAGATATCCAATGTTAAAGAACTTGAGTCAAGATTGGGCTGAAAAGACATCCCCGCATGACATCAGCCAAGCTTATACCTCTTGTTCACCATGGTTGACATCATGGTGATTCTGGTATGCATAGACATGGATTAATGCCATGTTTAGATCTGACAGAAGGAAGAAAATGTCAGCTCTTTTCAGCATTGTGAGTGTGTTCAATATATTAACCTTTTTTTTCTCCATCACCTTTTATCATTTTCCTCCAAAAGAGCAATGGAGCCAATATAATTGAAACTGTGTTATTGTTCCTCTGTTGTCATCTGCAGGAAATATCTTTACCTTCAAAAAACTCTCGACTGTCCACAGAGGCTGACAATGGTTTTTCTGATCGTCCTTATTTACATAAATGCAATATGCCGTGAGCACTGCATAAACATATCAGCAGTTATGCAGGCTTTTGTTGGACTGGTGCAACGAGGAGTGAGGATTTACCAGTTAATCTACATTTCAACTCTCACCTAAGGTCATGAGCTTCGGGTAATACCTGAGATAATGAAATCCTGGATACTAGCAGCCTAAATGAGTTTCCTTCACAGTGTGGCTGGGCCCAGACATCAGAGGGAAGCTCCACATTGAAAGGAGTCCATTGAGGTGGTTTGGGCATCTGATAAAAGTCAAGTTATGCTGGAGGAGAACTAGTTTGTACACTGTGACAAGCGTTTAGAGCTGCTCTGAACGGCCACATTTGAATATGGGAAAAAAGGTCCCACTGGCACACATTTTCAGATGGTTTCACCTGGAAGATATTCATGCATTCAGTTTTTCATGTGAAAAGTGACAGTGAAAGCTGAAACTTTTTCATCTTCGCACATGTGGACAAATGTTGTGTAAAGAAGGCATCAATGTCAGATTGTCAGTTTTGGGAAAATTATGAAAACTGACTGGAGTTTTCTTTCACACATATAGCACACAAAAGGAGATTGTCCTTGTCAGAAGCGTTCTCAACTACTGAACATACTACATTTGGTTTAGGCCAGGGGTTGCAGGTAGAGCTTGGAGGAGGAAGGACATGACGTTGATTACACCACAGGCACATAGATAGTTCGGTATTTCGTCACAAACAACAAAGTCTCTTGCCATTCCTTGGAATTTTCGGAAGATTTCAACAAAGGCAAAGGTTCCTGAATCTCATCGTCTCACCAGTTAGACGTGCTTGTGCTGCCTTTGTGTAAATGACCCTTCCTCTTCACCCTCGGATGTTTATTTTCTCCTGGTTTTGCTTTAGCCACATGATAGAAATGTCATCAACACGCCCACTCACTCGCTGTGACTTCTCAAGACAGTTACCTGCTCTATTTACTCATGGGCTCAATCAGACATTACACGGACTCTGGACTCGGCCGCTGGCAAGGTAAAGTCCGTTTAATGTCTGATCCAACTGATTTCACCATTTGTGTTCTCCCATACAGCTCTGCCGGGTAATGTCTAGATAATTTCAGGTTTCAGGTTTGTGGTGCATGTGTGAGAGGGGCTTTGGAGAAGACACCAAGGCAAACTCAGAGAAATCTGGGAGTCTAAATATCCCATATGGCTTGGGATTGTCTTACAATGCCCCTGAAAGACTTGGAGGACATTTCTAAACTTCTACACCTCTTGGTAATCCCAAATCCCCTAAAAAAACTATTACAGCCCACAGGGAACTAGACGATACCATCAGAAAAACACACACAGAACTCCCATGCTCAGCCACCTCCTCCAAAAAAAATTCCAAAATGCTTCCACATGTCCCAAAACCAAACTCTCCCTAGACAGTCTTCATACTTTCCACACCTCTTCTTAAGAATCCCATGGAGAGTCCCGTTTTATCGGCCTTTTATGGCAATTAAACAGGTTTCCACAGTTACAGAGAGAGGACAGGGAAGTCCCAATGTAACCTCTACTTCACCTTTATGAGTTTCACACACTGCAGATATGCACACATACTTGGAACAGTTCTCCCCGCGTATCATGCGTAACATCCCTCACGAACCCCCAGAGACAGAGCTTGGATCCTTTGTAGTGCTCATTAGGAGAGTGTTAAGTCCAGCATGTTTCTCTAATCTAATCAGCTCCCCACCTCCTCCCTCCGCTAACGCCCCCCTCCCTGCTCTTTATCCTCTTCATTTGTCAGCTTTGAAAATAAGTGAGAGAAAGACACGAGAGCGGGAAAGTGAGTGCGAGAGATTGAAGGAAGTCCTTGAGATGAGAAAGTGTCTCTTGGGGATTGGCTTGGATTGGAGAGGAGACAGGGAATTGGGATCAAGGAACGTTCTATCAGTAGAGGTCTGGATGACACAGTGTTGTGGGAGCAAGCGCTGACCAGCATATCTTTAGGAAGCGGGACCTAGTTTTGTTTGGGGGAATGGGATTGTACCTTGTGGACCACTGTGATGGAAAGAGAATAAAAGTCTTTGAATCCATCAGGGTTTCTCTCCATCTCGAGTGAATAACAACAGTGACAAACACTTTGACCTTATTGGTTTTTATTGTTTCAGAACAATTACAAGAATACACACAACTTTTGATTCCTCCACACTAGATTTAATTCACACGGACGCTTTTAGATAGATTCATCAGAGGCAAGAATAAATGTGTTTGTGTACGGTGTCAGACTTGCAAATGAAGGTTGTCAAAATAAGGTATGAGGCATGAGACCGCAGCTGCTCGCTAAAGAGAAGAGACAGATGAGAGAGAAAGATGGAGAGGAGAGGGACAGACAGATAGGAAAGCAGAATGTGAGAGCGAAGGAGAGGAGCGATAGAGAGTGAAATCCGTGGGAACAGAAATACAGTTGCCAATTTCCTGTCGCCGACAGGCAGCAGTGTTGACAATACCGGTTGACAGCCAGCTTCCCCTGGCCGCCACCCATTCATTCTGTATTGTAAATAAACAGTTTAAGGGGAAATGTCAGCTGGGAGACGGAAGTAGCAGCTCCGGCTATAATATCTCTTCCCTCCTCCCTGCTGATGCAGCGGCCCAGTTGCCAGGCAAGTGACGGACATGGCGAGTAATGAGGATGGCACACACAACCTGCTCTGTTGGGGCTGACAGTAACAAGGGCTGACGCCACGGCGTTTAAAGGTCCCCAAGGCCTCGAGGTTTAAACCCCACGCTTACACTATCTACTGTCCCACTGTGCATCTGAAATAGATCTTGCTGCGACCTATAAATGCATCAGATCAGAGTGAGACGGGGGGAGAGATGTGGGAAAATGTATGGCAGCCATGTTTTGGTCTAAATGGTGCAGTCATGGAGACGATAAGGATACTTGGATGCAGGGTCTGAGATTCACTTTTTCATCGCCTGCCACTGTGGCAGGCAAGTTTTCTTTTTCCTTTGGTCTGCCACACAGAAATTCTATCTGCCACTTTTGAAATCTACAGTCTGCACTAAATGAAGGAATAACATCTAAATCATTTAGACATCATTTTTTATAATAAATGATGTCATTCAGTGATATATTTGCGCAAAAAACATAACATGCATGCTAAATTCCAGTGGTGGAATGTAACAATACATTTACTCAAGAACTGTTCTTAGACTTTTAAGGTACCAGTAGTTTACTTGAGTATTCCATTTTATGGTACTTAATACTTTTACTCCACTACACATATTTACTTTTTATTTGACATTTAATCTGTTACTGTGCGGGGCGTCGGTAGCTTAGTGGATAGTGCCGGCGCCCCATGTATAGAGGTGATGCCTCGCTGCAGCGGTCGCGAGTTCGACTCCGGCTTGCAACCCTTTGCTGCATGTCGTCCCCCCACTCTCTCTATCTCCCCATTTCACACTGTCCTGTATATTAAAGGCAAAAAGCCCCAAAAAAAAAATCTTTAAAAAAAAATAATAATAATCTGTTACTGTGCATATTCAAACTATTAATAATACAAAATATAGTCAACTAATAAATAGTGATATATTACTGTAGATTAAGTTGCTCAGCAGCATATAAACTTATTAAAATGAGCTCAACCTTTACCAGCTGCAACACTGAAATTAAAAACACATTAATGTCTAAATGATTATATTCCAATTGTACTATATGTGTTACTCTAAAATAAGCCATTCTGCATAATGAGTACTCTTTTGGGTTGGGTTCCTTTCACAACTATCTCTCTCTTTTTTTTTTATATACACTGCTCAAAAAAATAAAGGGAACACTTAAACAACACAATGTAACTCCAAGTCAATCACACTTCTGTGAAATCAAACTGTCCACTTAAGAAGCAACACTGATTGACAATCAATTTCACATGCTGTTGTGCAAATGGAATAGACAACAGGTGGAAATTATAGGCAATTAGCAAGACACCCCCAATAAAGGAGTGGTTCTGCAGGTG
>NC_065518.1:24680281-24685670 GCF_006386435.1 Epinephelus moara | reverse complement strand
TGTAGTGTGTTTTTCCACTTTAATTTTGAGTGTGACTCCAAATCCAGACCTCCATGGGTTAATAAATTTGATTTCCATTGATAATTTTTGTGTGATTTTGTTGTCAGCACATTCAACTATGTAAAGAACACAGTATTTAATAAGAATTTTTCATTCATTCAGATCTGGGATGTGTTATTTTAGTGTTCCCTTTATTTTTTTGAGCAGTGTATATCAAATGTATTTTAGTCAGCAACTGATCCAGCTTTTTGGAGATTGGTTGGTAATGAATTGCATTTTAAATGAGAAGTCCACTTTCATATAATTTGTATCCTCTTTTAGTTATTTCGGCCATCATTCCCTGAATTAATAATAACACTGTATTCATCTTCATTTGCCTGGGAACAAACATGGGCAATCTGAACATCAGATGAGCTTGAAACAAAACTCTCATTTTAGCAAACTTATGTGGATGACGGCACGGTGGTGCAGTGGTTAGTGTTGCCTCACAGCAAGAGGGGTGGGGAAGCCCCTCTGTGTGGAGTTCCCATGTTCTCCTCGTGTCAGTGTGGTTTTTGTCCGGGTGCTCTGTCTTCCTCCCACAGTCCAAAGACATGCAGGTTAATTGGTGACTCTAAATTACCCATAGGTGTGAATGTGAGCGTGAATGGTTGTCTGTCTCTATATGTTAGCCCTAAGATAGTCTGGGGACCTATCCAATATTAACATTTGCGCACTTTTACTTGAGTAAGAGTGTGAATGCAGGACTTCTACTTGTAACTAGGATTGGGTACGGTTCACATTTGAACCACATCTTGGCTGGCTTTTTAGATTCTGCGAATTTTGCGGTGCTTCCGCCTCCTTTCTAAAACTGCCAGCTCCACTGAGCTCAGCTGTCTATGCTGCGAAGCGCCCTCATGCCAGTCATGGAATTCCATGGGCAACTTCCTAGCTATGGGGCGCCTCACAGTGCTTCTTTCTTCTTTGTGAACCCAGTGAAATTTGGCACCAATTGATTTAATTTGAATCGGTACTTAGTACTGACATAATTTGGTTGGTACCCTTAAGAGTACAGAGTTTGGTACCCAACCCCACTTGTAACAGAGTATATTTACACTGGGGTATTACTACGTTTACTTAAGTAAAAGAGTTGAGTACTTCTTCCACTGACCGGCAAATTCCAGTGTCTGAATTACCCCGTTTTTCTCATGGTCAGCTGGTATTTTTTTTTTCAACTACGAATTGGCAACTGTTAATTTCTGTTCTCAGCACAAGTGAGCATGTACTGTATGNTGGGGGGGGGGGGGGCAACTACGAATTGGCAACTGTTAATTTCTGTTCTCAGCACAAGTGAGCATGTACTGTATGTATGTGTATGTTTCTTTTTATTGATGGATTTGGGTAAGAATTCAGTGTACTTCAACTGTCAGTCAAAACAAATAAGGTTCTACAGTCAATAGCTTTGCTTTTATGTAATATTTACAAGCGACTTTCAAATGCCTTTCCCTGTCTGCCAAAGTAGCGGATGGCCTGACGATTTTACCCGCCACTGCCAACAATTTACCCACATTTGGCGGGTGCTAATTTCAGACCCTGCTTGGATGCCTGCAGCAAGACTCTTAGATGATAGTGGGAGACAGCTCCAGGAGTGTTCATGACTGTCGCTGTGCAACTAAAATTGGTGGTTGTTATGACCCAAAAAAGAGAAGAGGAAGGCAAGAGTTGGTCTATGACTAAGCCAAGTCAAATCTGTGTTGCATGTGAATAGTTTGCCTTGAGTCAAATTTTATGAACAGGGGCCAAGGACATTTTACAGATGACATACTGCACCACATATAACAAAATATTCTCCTAAACAACTTACATAATCTTGAAATCAGGATTAAGGCCAGATTCTTTCATCATGATCAAATCAAACAGATCCACTGAGAGACACTGACGTGCAAAGATAGAGAGAGACAGGTTTGCTCGCTGACTCCTTTTGTCTCTCTGTTTCCATTCCTCGAGGCCAAGGCAGCCAGGCAGGCACCTCATGCTATTCCCTAATTGTCATGCAAAGGTAGTTTGCATCGGTTGGCGGCTTGCGGCTCTTTTTGCTGAACATTAACTCTGCAGTGGGTCCTGCCAGCCCGTCCTCTTACCCTGTTATCAAATCAGGCAGCTGGACATCGAGAAACATGCACACCACTCTGTAGTCACTCATTTCATTACGATTTCAATAAAGACATCCACTTGCCGCTAATGCCCGCCAAGCTACACAGTCAATGTCTGGGAAACACATGAGTACTGTCAACTGCTTTAAAAGGTGCTTTATTTTATACCTGAAATTGTTTGGCTTATGTTTACAGGTTTGCATTAATCATCATATCTCTGTTACAACCGAAACAGAGACGCAGACAAACAGAAGGGAGCAACAACTGAACACAGCGTGAGTCAAACACAGCGTGTCAGCTCCAAACAAGGTGGGAAATGAGCAGCAAAATGATTATTTCCTTTACTCGACCAGCCATTTCTGGAGGTAACCAACTATTTCCAAACCCCCGCTCTATTCTGAAAATCTGTTAGTTTGGCTAGACAGTGAAAGCATCTGGTGAATTGTTGAAACCAGCTGCCGTTGAGGCAAAAGACGTCGGCATGCTGTCCTGGTTCCAAGATATCTAACATGTCTAACTCCCAATGTAAGATTGATGGAGTGAAACCAATATTCACTGCTGTTAGAGATTATTCACAAATGACTGAACAAAAAGGTATCCTAGTACAGTGTTGGGGAAAAACAGAGGGCCAACGTTCAAACCTACCTCAATTAGGAATATTCTGTAGCTGAACCATCCCAACACTGATGTACTTCACAGAGTGCATTAATTAGATTAGGACTGGCTCAGAGGGCAGCTGAGAATCACTAATCAGTACATATATAGGACATATGCCATTCTCTTTAAAGACTGATGAATGTCAGGAAGCTTTCTCGCCTTCTGCTAACAACATATCTGAGAATCTGCAGCGATGGATGCAATATAGGAAAGGTTTGCAACATTCTATATATTCACACCCACCTGACAGCCACATCTAGACATAATTCAGCAGAGCAAAGCACCACATCTAATATACCCATCCACAATGTTACATATTACGGTCAAACGCCATCCACTATCTCCAGAGGTGCATGCATGCATCGATTTCACAGGTCATCACTATCCGCTCCGACCAGCTGCACCGGGGTCACAAATAAAACAATTCTGCCCGAGGCTCAGAAACGACAGCTGCATCTGCACAATAAGACTCACATTACATTGCATGCTGATTTGGAATCATATATGACAGAAAAAGGCATGACATTTTGATGGTTTCAGTCAGAAACGTTCTTGTCACATTTTGCAGTTTTGACAAATATATTTGACACTGGCATAATAGCTCCTTTCAGAGCAGCTCTCCTGCCTAATCAGAAAGTCATCTCATGCTGGGCAGGTCAGAAACTAAAACACACAGTGGAAATGGAGCGAGCAGAGCCGAGTTTAACACAGCTGATCGGTCTGACCTCGAAATAATAAAAGGTTGATATAGCGGTACAAATGCCTGATGTGGCACATACATAAGTCTGTATGTATTCAGTTTAAATAATAATATATTTATCAGCTCAAACTGAATAACATCAGCTTGCAAAGGCAGCATGGGCCACTAGCAAGTAAAGCACTCAGTTACATAAATCATTTGTACACAGAGATCCTGGAGATAAAAGAGGTGTGATGGGCACAACGTTTAATGCAACAGCGTCTGCCTCTAGTGTGACATATAACATATGCATCAGCAGTGCTTTACAAACAATGGCATGAACTTGGCGATAACAATTATTTACTGTCCCTGTTTTACGGCAGCTGATACCATCCTTTGCTCGAAGGCTAAGGAGCTCCAGGACCTCATTGTTTTCCCAATTTGCAGAAATATTTGGTTGCTCTTTTTCTTCGAGTTAGCTGCTAACTGCTTCTAGCTGCTTTTTAAATCTTGCACATATAACACATAGTGAAAATGTCACACCCATCCCGTCTTGCTGGCTGTCCTATTTACACAGACATAGATTCGGCGCTGTTACTACCTCCACTGCTGGCTTAAGGCGAGACAACTCTGTCCATCCATTCCACAATCCTACTTTTTATACAGAACACTGATACGGGATAATAGCGCGATGATCCCAGCCTTGAACAAGCTGTTTAAAAGGGGTTATAAATACCACATGGAGACGACAAGAACTTGTTTTTTCCTGGTGCTCGTGATATTGCTAGTGAAGACAACTAGAGCTGCAACGATTAGTTGATTAATTGATTATTTGATCAACAGAAATTAAATTGCTGACTATTTGGTCATCGAATAATTGTTTTAGTCATTTTTTAAGCAAAAAAGCAGAACATTTGTTGATTCCATGTTTCTTAAATTTGAGAATTTGTTGATTTTATTTGTCATACATTATAATAGTCTGAAT
Source organism: Epinephelus moara (assembly GCF_006386435.1). Classification (NCBI taxonomy): domain Eukaryota; kingdom Metazoa; phylum Chordata; class Actinopteri; order Perciformes; family Serranidae; genus Epinephelus; species Epinephelus moara. The sequence continues at coordinate 24,681,217 of NC_065518.1, read as the reverse complement.
AGCTTTGGATTTTTGGACTGCTGGTCAGATACCGTGTGAAGATGTCACCTTGGGCTCTGGGAAATTAATACACAGAGAATTTATTAATATTTTTTGACATCAGTGGATCTAGAAAATATAGGGCAGATTAAATGATAACAAAAAAAAGTTAGTTGTAGCCTTAAAGACAACCTTAAGCAAGCCGAAGAAAGCCCTTCATTTCACTTAAATCTGTTGCTGTTTAGTAACACACATCTTGAAGATTTTCGCACTGGCCCAACTCTAAAAGCAAAGCCATCTCCCCTGCTACCCTTCTGCGTGCCACAACCCATGCTCTGCAAGAATGCAGACACACTAATGGATCAGCAGAGACCAGCTAATAATCAGGAGGCATAGATGACTTAATCTTCTTGCCTGGGTCTACACTATAAGTTTAATTTCTCCAAGATCCAAACTAATATAAGATCACTTTACAATAAGAACAGAACTACGGATGAAAATGAATGTCATATTAAAAAACTGTATTGTGTGAATAAAAGCAGGATGCAGCCTCACGACCTGAGTGGGAAAACTTTTATGTGCACTGGCCTCAAATCTCAAAGGTCATCTAGTGTCTCTATAAAGAATAAAAGTTATGGTTTGATGGCTGATGGAACAGTACATCATTTAGCAGTGTTTGGGTGGTAGCTGTTGACCATTTCTAACTTTGCTCAGAACCATCCTTTGATCTGCTAGATGAAAAACAAGATATCAGCTCTGGGCGCTGAATCTGTCAACACAGCTTTTGGGAGTGCTGAATACAAACGAGGCATAAAACAAGTTGATTGGTGAAACGGTGTATCGTGCGTGAAATCACAGCTTGTGTTTCTAAATAGTTTGCTGTTATCTGTAATTTGGGGAGAGCCATTTCAAACACTTTGAAATAAGTGCAGCATTTGCATGAGCATGCGTGATGTA
>NC_065518.1:24544397-24679781 GCF_006386435.1 Epinephelus moara | reverse complement strand
TTTTATTTTATTTTTGCCAGTGCCATACAGCAACAATGCTTGGGGATGTGGTCTTTTACAAATTTGAAAATACTGTAAGAATGTCACTTTTATAGAATTGGCTTCTTTATTTTATAATGTATGATTGTCTACATCAACAAATGTTAACCATAGAATCATATCGAATCGTATCGTTCATACACTGTATCGAATCGTATCGTTCATACACTGTATCGGATCGTTCTGTATTAAAAATATATCGTTTTTGAATCGTATCATAACCCGTGTATCTAGATACGTATCGAATCGTCTATCACAGAGAGATTCCCAACCCTATAGCCTACTATTAGTTTTAAACTGTAAGAGTATTAAATTGAAAACTCAACCACACATACATAGGTGCTGGACAAACACTCATTATTTAGGCATTAAATAAATTATATTTAATATTATATCAGGCCCCTATAGGCCTATATGCGCAGCAGATTTTTTTTAATGACGGTAATGAAACTGATACTGTTGCTATTTTTAGATACCGCGGGATACCTTATTACCGTATTATCGCCCAACCCTACTGGACATTATAATTCCACTGTGTAAAATTTGCTTCAAAGTCCTGTGCTCTTTCTGGGGGCTTGGTTAACATGATTACTTGTTAAACCGAAACACCTTCTGCTCTGAAACAGTCATGATCCTGTCGTAATTCTGCAGAACTTGAGACCGCTGTTGGAATATCGATGCTGACAACCAAACACTCAACAACCAGAAATTCTACTGCTGGTAGCAGTTTTAACTCAAAGCTTAAAGCTTGCCAGCTGGTCTGGATGGCTGGAACAAAGCGCCACTTCCGTAGCCAACATGCACGTGCACATTTTTGATGACATCACATCACTATGAAAGGGTCTACTGGCTAAATGTCACCTTACGTGTTAATGTAATATGCATATAATTGCGGACATTCACTCAAACGTAACTCATTTAATGGACACAGCTTTCCTTAGCAGCTGACCTTTTGATTTTTCTGCCAGTCATTCACATTCTGGCAGGAAATGAACATTTTCTTCTCTAGTGTTGAGGTCGAAGGATGCACTGCACAAGGTAGCAAATATAAAAGCTTTAGTGATTAGGTGTCATTACAGCATTAGTCATTCGGCGGTATAAGGCCGTCTGTGAAAGCTTCACACAGAAAGCCTTGTATTTATTCTTGGAATCAACACAGTGCTTGATGAGGTGAAAGTGCTGTGATTTGGATGCAGGACTGCTGAGAACTGAAGATCCGGACGGGAAACATACAGCCTTTTGTTCAAGCTGTGCATGCTCACTCCATGAGTATCCAACGCTAAATAATTAAACAGCTACACATTGGAGCATGAATGGGAAAGAACAAGTGTTTTATATAATCCTGATATTGTGTAACCACTCTAATCACTCAAATATTCATTAACAAGGACTGTTCCTGGCGTTCCATGTAAAGAACGGAAGCAGACACTTGACACCGCCTGGCTGATGGTAATGACAAGTTCGACACGAAGGCCAGGAGAGAAAGCCAGGGCAAAGCGATATGGAAATGGAGTCCCCTTGTTTCCCACAAACAGACAGATGGAAAGAGCAGGTGTAAACAGTTTCTGCTCAACTCATTTAGTTTCCGGAGGATGTGAAAAGCAGCCCTGTAGTTATGAGCTGCTGTCACTGTGGAGAGTCTCTGCATCTGCATTCTGTGCAAATCCCCTCACTCACACTCAGCGGGAACTGCTAGCTGTTCAGCATCCTCTGTGTTTAACATGCTCTCCATGTGTCTCTCTCCCAAATGAGTTTATGATAATTCTGTCCTCAAGAGAAACTTGAACAAAGATAGGAAAAAGAAAGAGTGACAAAGAGTGTCTTGCTCCTGGGAATCAGGCGAGTAAAAGCTTAACAATGATCCCCTCTGTGTAACTGACATTTATAAAACCGTGAGGGGAAGCACATTCGACTTTTATGATTATCATCATTATCTCTTCAACCAAATTACTTCAGAATGCCTTCAGACCAAACTAGCCTGGCCTTGATCTTAACTTATGACTACACAGTGAGGACTGCTGATGAATTTTGATTTTTAATAGCTGCCATGACCGCTGCAGTATAAAGTTATGTTTCCTACTTTATCTCAGAAGCCAATGACAGTCGATCGGGGTTTACTTCTTAGGAGGATGCAGAGCAGATCTGTCTTAAGCAGATCAAAAACTTGAACTCCTGCAGCTGAGAAGAGCTTCTAAACTCAGCTTGAGTGTTTGCATATGCAAATCACTGCCTAACAATACACACATAAGTGAGCAGGTAAGACTTGCTTTTCTTTGCAAAGGAAAGTTTTTCAATCACACTGGCACGCAACTGTGCACACAAATACACATACAACATGTAAATGTGCATGAACACCCACACGTATGTTGCTCCTACTCCTGAGTTATTAGCCACTTTCTTTGTGAGTGCCACAATCTGCAAAGATTGAACAGAGCTACCGGCGCACTCTCAGAAATCCTGCAAGCTTTTTGTTACACTGAGGGTACTTTACAGCACCATGCCTCTCTCTGGAGTCAGATATGTGAACTATTTCACACACAAATAAAAAAGAAATTAAAAAGAAAAACCAGCAGGACTCGCAGAAGCCGACAAAGCTCCCATGACAGGAGATAAGAGGCAGCAGCCTTGTGTGGCTGCGCTGGTCGAGCACAACTTCAAACATAAATCGCACAGATTTCTCAGGTGGCAGATTGTGCGATCCAAAACAAAATTAATCATCATCTGAGATGAAAGCACACAGGGGGCTTGCTTTTGCAGCAAATAATAAAAGACGGAGCATTTCAGATTCTTATACTGCTTCAGTTGGTGCTGAAAGACTAAACAGACAGGAAGGTTGACAGAGCATCAATGAGCATGTTAGTGTGATTACTGTAATGGTTTGAATCCTTGAATGTCCTGACTGCAGGGCTCAACCACTTAAGTAATTAAACATTTTAGATTAATTTAATCCACTTAAATGAGGTTTGCCACAGTGACAATCATTCAGGTTGTGCAACTCTTCCTGAAATGCAGAAATGTGCTGAAATGTAAAAAGAGGAGTCCTCATTGGAGAACCTCAGGACTCAAAGTGGACCAAACAAGATTTGGTTTCTAAACTTTGAAGTGTTAGCCCACTCACAACAAATGACCACCAAGTGTTACTTACAGCTATTAATAGCACCTCTAAACAGCAACAAACACAGAGTAAGTTATTGTTTTCCTGCACTGATTTGATTCATTAACGCTATCGTTAGACAGAGCTCTACTCATGCGCTTTATTTTGTAAACACAAGCTAGCATGCTAGCCTCGCTACGGCTGCCAACACTGACCCGCTTATTCAAAGAAAGCCACACAAAAGCTGTCAAGTGTCTTCGTTTGCTCTGCCACACCATTAACCTACAACCAGTAACACCGACTTGTGTAACACCCAAGTTACAGACAGCGTTAGCCGCAGGGTTAGCATGTGAGTTGGCTAACCGGCGAGGCTAACGAAGCTAATGACAGTTAGTGACAGCTACCTTCAGTCAGTCCGCTGAAAGTCCGATGTTTAGCCCTGAGGAAGATATCCTCACTCTCAGCCATAAGATCCAAATTTTTAAACAGTTGTCCGAGCAAACTAGTGTGTGACTTGTGAGCCTGTCAGGGAGCCTCCGGGCAGGTTTGTTGTGCAACTGTTGGCTCGTCCCAGCTGTCTTTGCGCCTCGCTGACTCTGGTGACTATCGGTGATCGACTAGTATGCCTGTCCGTGAGTGTGTGTGTGTGTGTGTGGCTGTCTCTGCAGCGGCCCCCAGTGTGGCCGCGTAATGCAGACTGTCCTCACAAATAACTTTACACAGACAGCAGCGCATTTATGTGTCCACTCTAACGGTTTAGCCTATAACGTGTACTGTTTAATGAAGTCTAACCTGCGACATACTTTTAAATATACGTATGTATATGTGTACTGTTTAGCAGGGGCGTTTCTAGGATGTGAGGATATTGGGGGCTCTTCGCCCAGACCTCAGTAGGGCGTCCAGGGGGGCCCTTCCACAGGATTTTTTTTTTTTTTTCAATTAAATGAACAAGCACGATTGTGATGCTTTTTAAAGCACTCTGGCACCTTATACACCTAAATCTTTTTTTAAATTTTACATATTAGTTATGAATTGTGAGGAGAAAATGTTAGTAGTTGTAAGTGATTTGTAAATGTCTTTCGCCATGCTTTATTAAAGTCATATACTTTGCTTTTATTGTGTTAGTTACATTTTTAAGGTGGGCGCTCTCATTTTGAAAGGTTTTGTTGCTGATATGGGCACAAGGTTTGTCTACACTTTATTTCATATTGTGTTTAATATTGTGTTGCTTTATGATTATATTTTAATAGTTTTCTCAGAGTTTAAATGAGCATGTGTGTGCTAGGAAAATGCTACATTACTGTTGGGCCAGTGTGCCTAAAGTTTGTTAGCTAAGGAAGAAATGTAATATTTTGTTGTTGTTTTGTTTCATTCTATCGCTTACAGTGTGTTTATGTTTTGTATTTTTGGAGATACATTATTGAAAATAAAGTTTCGTGACCCATCAGTTAGAGAGCCAGACCATTAATGAGCTGGGGATGCTACAGATTGGTACTGAGTACAGAATTCTTTACAAATGCAATCATCAAAAATTCATGTCTTGAGTTGGAAAAATAGTTAAATGTATGTTTTTATGTGAACACTGGTGGAATGTAACTAAGTGCATTTATTAAAGTACAAGTATGAACGGAATGACAGATTATTAGAGCTGTGGCTTTTTTTTAAATTATTATTATTAGGGCCCGTACACATGTTTTATTGTTTTATATACTTTGTTAATCCCCCTGAGGGGAAATTAAATTTTTCACTCCGTTGTCATTAACACACGGGTCTGAAAGACACACACACATGCACAAACAGAGAGATGTCAGAGTGAGGGGGCTGCCTTGGTCAGGCGCTGCCTTGCTCAAGGGCACCTCGGCAGTGCACAGGAGGTGAACACCTCTCCAGCCACCAGTCCATGCTCCATATTTGATTGTTCATGACATGCGGTGCATGCTGTTGTGTTCCAAAAGTCTTTTTATCTCAGAGCACAGCTGTTGCACCCTCAAAAAGAAGTGCTTGGCTTTTGAGTGCGCTTAATGCGTGCCTACTGCCTACATAGAAAAGAATGTATTTAAGGGTGCAAAATACACGGCATATGTAAGACTCCTTAGGCCATTCTTATTTTTGACAAATATGTATGGTAATATTTCGATCCAAGGCTATTTATTATAATATTATCATTCGGGGTAGTAGGACACATTTGAAACTGGGTATTTGAAGGTCCTCTAAAACTTTTGAGCTTCAAACACTTAATTTCCTGCATTCTGGTGTATTTTATGCACCAATTTGTGCCTTCTTTTTTTAAAGTAATTTTATAGTGTGAAAGTATAATGTTTTGTAAAAATAAAAACCCTCTGTTACTTTCATGTTTGCTATGTTTGCTTGTTTGTTGCAGCTACTTCTGTTGATTACACGACCTTGTATTTGCTTGTAATGCTTGAGGTGAGATTCTTTGTATAAATCTCCAAGGGTTTTTTTTAAACTCACCTGCACAACTTGTTTCTTTTTTTCTTGTTTTAGTTCAGCTGTTTTGTGTTATTGTGCAAATACATGAATCCAATCAAATCATTTTGTTTGTAAAAGCCCTGTGATCGCCCACAGTCCCTTGTGCGCACAGAGAGAAGGACCTTGGACAGAGCCCGGAGCCTTTCAGCACCACGGACAGAGGTGGTTCAAAATTCAGCAGGGCCCACACAATGATCCTCTTTTACCTGAGGAAACTGTTTATCTGGTTGCTGCTTTAATATTTGAATGAGTGCTCATTGTTGCTTTCGCTCGCATTCACTGCATCCAGATAGTTCAAATAACGCTGAAGGTCTTTTCAAGGTCTGCTTTTAAGCACAAAATTAGTCAACACAAACCACTTGTGTTACAGGTTCATACAGTCTGGGCTAAGAATTTTTTGCAGGTGGGTAATTATCTTTATTTTTTTATGCTCTTCAGCTCAACTCTGGCAGTTTAACAGGGTTTTTTTCTCTCACAGCACCTGCTTGACAAAAAACAACCGCACTTTAGTGAGATATCCTCTAAATATACACAGAGTATAGGGCCGACTACCATATGTAGTGTTTTTCTTATGGCACAGGCCTATTTTGTTTGAGAAAAAGATAAGTGGTAGAGACCAAGGCAGTAACTGTAAATGGCTATATACTGGTGGTAAGTGAGTGTTGTCGTACCAAGCACCGCTGTCCGAAATAACCATCAGCATATGTAATCATAATCATAAATACACGTAATACATTGCCATTATTATTACTGCCAGTTCTAGTATCACAGTGTACCTTAGTACTACATGTGGTTTGTTTAAGTGGTGTTGCCGTACCCCAGCAGAACATGGCTCATGTTTAATGTATTTTTGTGTTACATTTGTCACATAGCCCAGGAAGTCTAAATAAAGTGTCAATCATTTATGTTGCGCTACATGTGTAATTTATAAAGGTAGTAGTCGCTTTCATTTATTGCATGTTCATGTAGAATACAACAGTGTTAGGAAGGTTACTTTTGAAATGTTATAGGTTGCAGATTACTAGTTACCCTGCCATAAATATATGTAAAAAAAAAAAAATTAAAAGTAATGTAACTTTAATTACTTCATCAGGGTGATTAAACTTATTACATTTGATTAATTTTCTAACAAATGTTACATTTACCATAAATCTTCAATTAAACGCCCAGTCCCTTTTACTAGTCTGGTGTGGCTACACATTTTGACAGATAAAGGCCTGTCTCAATTAGAGGCCTGGTCTGGTTGCCAAGCAGTTAATATTTACAAGTTCTTTGGATGTATAAAACCGGGTTGTTGGCTACATCCTCAATTGCCCGGTAAGTTATTCATATTCTTTTAGTCCGTAAGGGTCCTCAAATAAAAAACAATCAAAGGGTTTTTTCATAAAAATTAATCCAAGTTGTGAATATTGTTTTAACAGGATAAAGTGGTGCTGTGTTGGTTTGCTGGGTGCCAAGAGTTTTGGGTGTCGCATCTCTCTCTGACTTGCTGTCTGTCGGAGCTAGATCAAATAAATGATTCATAATTGATATGTTATCTGAAGCCTAATTCTTATACATGTGCTATTCATACTGGTTTAAATAAACAGTTTGATTGTCTTTGTCTTTGCTGTCTTTGCTGAGCAACAGTTTTGTGTGAAAGGAATTAAAGGCCTGTCCCATGTAGAAGCCCGTCCCAAATATAGGCCTGTTGATTTCAGTGATATAAGCAAATAACAGCCTGGCCCGCCATCAGGGGGGTCAAAGGATACAAATGACCCCGGCCTAAGGCCAGGGGAAGGCGTGAAAAGGTCATTAAAACACATTTCAATGTGGCATCTGATGCTCCCAATCCCCGCAGGTATTGTGAAATGGTACAGTTCATCTGACAGAGGAGGTCAGATGCGTATTGCAGAGGACTCATGAATGCTGCTAATGTAAACATGTGAGGTGGACTGCAGCCAGTTAAGTCAAAGTGCCTCACCAAAAATCAGGGGTTCCCAAAAGAAAAGCCAGGGTACAGAGAGAAAAAGAAATGAAAGGAGCAGAGAGACAATGGACAAATATCTAGAGGAAAAAGAGTGAAACAGCAGCAGGTATCACAGGCAGAGCTGAAGGTGAGAAGTGAGGCAGACTAGTAAGAAAACCTGCTGTATCAGGCTCAGTTTGAAAGCTAGAGTAAAGACACAGGTATCTTATTATCCTAGAGGACCTATGGCATCCATTGGTGTGAACCATGTTATGCTATCTTGTCGGAAAGGGGACCAAGTACCGCTCCAAAATTATGCTAAATTTTGGTGACGGAAGAAAGACCATTACCAATTTTCAAAATGGTGTATTTAAATATTTCTGCATACTGGGGTACCTAAACAGTCTTGGAATTGCATAAATTGGGTATAACTGGAAAACTGAGAGCTGACAGCCATATACTCTTTACACTATTTCAGTTCAATTTGACCAACATGTGATTAAAGTAGCCTCAAGACTTAATGAATAAACAAAGAAAAAAAACTATTTGTTCACTCCTGATTTGATCTTATGATTTAATACCCTGCAGTAAATTCTTCATGGCTGGCCTGCCCAACACTGTACATTGTAGCTGTTCATGCTTATGATGAGTAATAGACGCCCAGGGGCCCAGCCAGCGTTTGTATGTGTGGCCCATGTGGGTAGTAAATGAGCTGAAAATGGACCCTATGTCAATTGCCCACGAGTGGGTTTACCCAGATGAGCCCAATGCTACCCAGGTAGCCCTTGCATAAACAGTGTGGAGCCCACTTCAGTAAACCCACTCATGTGGGCAATTGGCATGAGGTCAATATGGAACCCATGAACAATCCCATATGGGGGCAATTTTGCACCCACATGGGCCCCACATACAAGTGTTGGCTCCATGGCTACGGCTTTGGCAGAGACATTCTCCTATTGGATATCATTTGGGAATGAAGCTCTTCACTTTTTCATCTGGAATAAAAAAAAAAAAATCTGTGTCAGACACTATGTCCATTGTTTTGAGGATCAACTTATTGTATTAGCTTGTGTCTTTTGGGCTCTCATGAGCATTACTGCTTAAGAACCCTACTCTGTTTCCCGCAAAGTCCCCTGAGGATCTGGTGGGCATTACTTCCCGGGGCCACATCTTTGTTGAAGGGCTCTTTTTCAAACTGTATCCCCAGCTTTAGAAGCTGTGCCAGCCTCTGCCTATTGTACCACATTAAGCTTGTGATTTCAGGATTTCTGAAACAATGGCAACCTACGACTGAAAATGAATAAAGTGGAGAAAAAAGGAGGGGAAAAAGGCTCCCACGCTTTTCCTCGACGGCAAAACCAAGTAGTGATGTGCGTATTTCGGGGCTTTTATCATAATATTTCACAATAAGTCTCTACCTCTCCTCCCTCTCCTCTCTCTCTCCTCGCAGCCCTGGCAGTCTCACTCCCTCCCCATGTTTTCCTCCTCCTCCTCCTCTCCTTTTGCGCACCAGGCTCTCCCACCCTCGGCTCTTCTATTCGCTCACTGCGCTCTCATCCTCGGTGCGGCTTGTGTCTCTGCCTACTCCTGTGCGTAAGAGCGCACCGATGGATATGTAATGCGCTCCCGAAAAACGCCAAATCTTATAGCCTGCAAACGCCTCTCTGAAAAGACGTATAGATGCGCAGCAGAGAGCGCGCGCTACAGAGCAGTTAGTTAGATTAAGTCTTTCCACGGTGATTTTTATTCTGCGCGTTTTTTTGTTCTATTTTTTTTGGATGATGATATGGTAATAAAGATGCTCATCGGCGCGGGTGACGGTGCGTTGCTATTTGGATGTGTGTTCCTGGACTTTTCAACGTATCATGACCGCGCGCCCTTTCCCCTCTCTCCAAGTCTTTTCGTTTCCGCGTGAAGTTGAACGGAGGAGACGGCACGATGAGAGGGAAATACTTTCTCCTCGGCTTCTTGTTGCTCAAACTTATGGCTCTCGTGTGCAAGGCTGACGGGGAGCCAGGACTGCTCGGGGGATTCGTCATGATCGCCACCTCCAACGGCTCCAGGGAGGAGGAGAGCGTGTCCGAGGAGACCCCGCACACGGAGGACAAATGTCGGGGTTACTACGACGTGATGGGCCAGTGGGACCCGCCGTTCACCTGCAAGACGGGCAATTATCTGTACTGCTGCGGCACCTGTGGCTTCCGCTTCTGCTGCTCCTACAAGCTCTCGCGGCTTGACCAGAGCACCTGTAAAAATTATGACACTCCGGTGTGGATGAAGACCGGGCAGACTCCCTACAAAAAAATGAACAAGATGCACGACAGCACCAAAGACAAGACGAACTTAATTGTTTACATCATATGTGGAGTAGTGGCCATCATGGCTCTTGTGGGGATTTTCACCAAATTGGGGCTGGAAAAGGCGCACCGGCCTCAGAGAGAGAACATGTCCAGGTAAGTCTCTCCTTCCCTCCCTCCCTTTCAGCTCCTCTCAGTGCGCTTGTTTACAAAGACACTTGCAGTAGTAGCCTACGCACGCAGTGATCTGGAGCGCGCAACTTGTTCTATCATCTGCCTCTGTGCACACCACAAGTGTATAATGGCAATGAAACGTAGCAACATAACACTACAGCTTATAATGCATTGGGCATATAATGTGTCACACACAGAGCTGTGGTTCCTTGGCAACCGTGTCATCTCCTGCATTGACACTCTGTGGAAAAAGTGGATGCTGCATATGCTCCCTCCACTCCAGTCAATCCATCCATTTTGGTATATAGCATAACATTACGTGAGCTACTCTCCTCTCATCAGGCGGGGGCGGTTTCTTTCACTATGGGCACTGCGCTCCATTGTGTGTGACTGGAGATAAAATGCTTTTATACACCTTCATAATGTAATCTAATAGGCAGGAGTGTTTGTGCAGTAGGAGAAAAAAAAAACAGGACAAATCTTTCCCATTCATCAGGGAATCACATTTTTGTATCCAGTTGGCTGCACCTCACAGTTTCATGAAAAGATTTTGTGCAGCAGTGCAGCCCAACTGAATAATTAAATTAACCATGTTATGCACAGTTCCTCATGTCTGCATCCCTCATCCATCACCGCCTCTCTGTCTCCCTCCTCTCCTCTCCTCTCCTCCCTCTGTCTGTGTGTCTGACAGGGCCGTCGCCAGCGTGCTGCAGGGCGGGTGTCCAGGTGAGCAGTATCGTGGGGAGGAGGCCCTAGGGATGCATTCGCAGCACTTTGTTTCCAGGGCCACAAACCTCCGTGAGTGTTTTCTTTTTTTTGTTTGGGCAGCTCATTATTGGATGTGTATAACTTAGCACAGTATAAAGAAGTGTGGGCGGGGTGTGTGTCAGCAAAATAAGACGCTTAAAGGTGTCCAGCTTGGTGTCAGAGGCCCTTATGAAGTCATCTGGAGTGATGTAAGGAGTCATTCATCCCAGCTGGGCTCAACTCATATCAAGCTGATGGTGCGTAGTCAGAAAATCCTCAAAGATACAATACACACACACACAGGGAGAACACACACACACATCCCTGCAGGCCTGTTCCTATTTTGTTTCAAATGACAGCATTGGGTTTTGTTTTATCTCGCAGCGGCCAGATATCCATCCATTTCATAACGCGCTAGAAAGAGAATATCTGCCTGCCTTTCTCTGCAGCTTTTCAAATCCAAACCGTTATTCACTGTTTTATTTTGGTTCGTGTCCACATGATATAATGAGAGAGAGAAAAAGGGAAGTGGGTGTGTGTGTGTGAGTCGGTGAGGAAGTAAGTGGTGGTGATGGTAGTGTGTTTGTGTAGGGGGGACCAGGGGGGCTGGGAGTTTGAAGGGTGGTGGTGGTGGTGGAATACAGAGCGTATGAATGCCATCTATTTCTGTTGCGTCCCGTGGGCTGCTACAGTACCGAGCTTCTTTGTGTTTTAACACCGAAGATCAAACAGATGAATCCTCACAAAACACACACACACACACACACACACACACACACACACACTCAAATGTGAGCATACAGACCCGAGCATACAGTACACACACATGGAAACAGTCGGCACACAGCATTCAGATCCCCTCAAAGTTGCATCACATTCCTTGTGCCAAAACACAAAGCAGATCTAAGATGAATTTGTTTGAGACACACAAAGTGGCTGTACTCTCGCCGGTCTTGTTAGAGGACCGTCTCGTGTTACTATCGAGCTATACATGAATGGCACCCTGTACGATTCCTTCTGACTGCAGTTGAAATCTGTTGAAATGGCACATCAAACAGACTGCATCTTGCCTTTTTGAATGCGTTGCACTCCTTTGGTGCACAGCGAAGTAAAAAAATAAATCCATTTCACCCAGTTATTTGATCTGGTGTTGAGTTGGAAAGTTGTATTTTCAGGAAAAGTAAAGATTTGCCAGTGGCATGAGATTATTTTTGCAATCTTCTAGAGGTGTTCCAGTTCCATTATTTCCTTCCCGATACCTGAAGTTGCCTATCAGCCGATACAATTGCGTAAGAACAAAAAAATTAACAGCTGTATACTACTAACCTATTTCTGTGTCAAGAAGCCAAATAAAAACAATCTATCTTCAGCACAGATCTGCTGATACTAGGATGAGGTGAATGTCATTTTATTTTATTGCACATGTCCTCTGGGAACAGCGCCTTTACACAGTCAGCAACACAACCTCTGATAAGTCGACAAGCTCAATCCATCATGGTATACATCAGCATAAATAAATAAATACAGAAAACATTCATTATTGGCTCTGTTAGTTTTATAAAGTCTCTAACCCCACCCCCACTACTGTTCCATGCTTAGATTACGAAGCTTCTAGAAGGGGTACGACCACACCGGAGCACTTGCTGAAAAGCTACCGATCGTTGCATAGAATTGCATACAATACTTGCTGATACCCGATCTACCGTTTTAGGCAATATCTGAGGCATATCTGATACTGGTATTGGTCCAACTCTGCAATTTTCCAGTGTAAATAAAGCGGCTTCAAGAATGTCGTTCGTATTGGTGGCTTGCTTTTGTTTGAGTTGAGAAAACAGTTTTCTTGCCCTAAACACAAGATTAAAAAGTTCTTTCTTTCATGCCAATCTTGCCTCCTACAAGCACACTTCCTAATTTTGTTAAAGTGCCAATACCATCCCCCAATTTCTTCACTGAAGGTTTGTGATTGAAAGCTCACACTAGGGCACACTACTACTAGGGCGCTATTGTCCTGAGTGGTATAATAAACAAGAGGAAAGGAAGTGTTCATGTAAGGAAGATGGTGGGGGGGTTGAGTAACTCCTTCTATTTGCGAGAACGAGATAAATATGCAATCCTACAACAGCTCCCCTGGCTAACGACAAGGTGACATAACCCTACTCAGCATGAAGCACTACGCCCACAGGCACCATCAACATCATGATGAGAGCACATCTCATGGAAAAGGGGAAAGAAAGGTTGCATTCATTAATATGGTTTAGCATCAGAGGTGGGGAGGAGGGTCTCAGTCTTAAAAAAAATCCCTACTATGAAAAAAGATGAATATCAGTAGGTGTTTCAGTAGGTGTTGGGGTCCGCTTGAGTCTTTTTTTCCCTTCCTCAGTGTGGGAGAGATGAGATAGCGTGGTGGCCTTTCACCTGAGAGCCCAGGAGGACACTGCTGTGAAATAGCGATTATTATTTGCAATGTGGAACCGGCTCCCCTGAACCTTTTAATCCTCAGGGTTGTGGGTAATCATGTGGAATGTTATTAACCTCTGTGATCTAGTGGGATCCTCCCCGACTGCCACCTGATTGGTTTATGGGTCCCTCCGTCGGCCAAGGGAGACGATTCATCATGGGGGCACGGTTGGAGGGGAGAGGAATTAGATATGGATTTGCTGGATATGGACATGTTATTCTTGTTTTAAGTGATTAACGGAAGATAAATAGACTGAAAAGGGCAAGATGATTTTTCATTAAGTGCGCTGCTGTGAATGCAAAGGACGGACAGGGAAGGGAGAGAATACGAGAGAAGAGAGAGGCGAATGTAAAGATGAGTGTTTGGGTTAAAAGGGCCACTGTATGTGTGCACAAAGGGAATTTGTTGTGCAGGATTGTGCTGGAAAATCTATTTTTAGTACCAACTACATATTGATTATAGCTTATGGCTAGATTGCCCTATTACCGGCATCAATGCATCTGGTCTGGCAGGTTTTCCGACTGCTTATATAGGAGGACAAAATTCCTTTGGGACTTGTGCGACTGTCAGTCACAGAATGCTATTTGTCTGTAAGGGAATCACTGATGACCACAGCTGCTTATCATTCATATGGTCTCCACCGTTAGCACTTAATTCAATGCATTTGTTAACAGAGGTGTAGAAGAATAAACAAACCCCTATTTCAAATATGTACTTTCTTGATCATTCGTAACCATTATCACATGTACCACACAAGTGAGAAAGCAGGGCTGGGCAATATATCGATATTATATCGATATCGTGATATGAGACCTGATATCGTTTTAGATTCTGGATATCGCAATATCCTAAGTGTTGTCTTTTAAGGCTGCATCATGGTAAAAAGATGTAATATATAGAACTTACAGCTATGTGGCTAGAGGAAAATGTTGGCCTTGTATACTTATGCAAACCAGGAATACGTTACATTTGCATGTTTTATTCGTATCATATCAACAGGTGACACAACAACGAACAACGAAACAAAACACCTGCCAAGCTGCAGACCGGATATTTGAGTCATTACTGTGTTTCCAGCAGTTTTCTGGCTCCAAACGTGGGTGTTTTGTGGCAACCCGTCTATGTCTTCCAGTGGGTTTTTAGGTTCCAAAGGTGGATCTTTCGTAGTGACCCAATGGTGTTTTTACAACTGCTCTTTAGGCTTCAAATGTGGGTGTTTTGTAGCAACTTGTTGTTTTTTCAGCCGCTTTTCAGGCTCCAAACATGGGTGTTTAGTAGCAACTTGTTGGTGTTTCTTCAGCTGCTTTTCAGGCTCCAGACATAGGTGTTTTGTAGCAACCAGTTGGTGTGTTTCCATCAGCTTTTTATGCTCCAAACCTGTCTGGCTTTCAGGCTCCAGGCATAGGTGTTTTGTAGCAACCAGTTGATGTGTTTCCATCAGCCTTTTATGCTCCAAACCTGTCTGTTTTTTACCAACCTGTTGTTTTTTCAGCTGCTTTTCAGGCTCCGAACATGAATGTTTTGTAGCAACCTGTTGGTGTGTTTCCATTGGCTTTTGAGGCTCCAAACGTGGGTGTTTTGTTGCAATCTGTCAGTATTTTTCCATCAGCTTTTTAGGCTCCAAAAGTGGGTGTATTGTAGCGACCCACTGGGGTTTTTCCGGCAGCTTTTATGTTCCAAATGTGGGTGTTTTGTAACAACCTGTTGTTTTTTTCAGCTGCTTTTCAGCCTCCAGACATAGGTGTTTTGTAGCAACCAGTTGGTGTGTTTCCATCGTATTTTTATGCTACAAACATGTCTGTTTTGTAGCAACCTGTTGTTGTTTCTTCAGCTGCTTTTCAGGCTCCAGACATAGGTGTTTCATAACAACCAGTTGGTGTGTTTCCATCAGCTTTTTATGCTCCAAACCTGTCTGGTTTTCAGGCTCCAGACATAGGTGTTTTGTAGCAACCAGTTAGTGTGTTTCCATCAGCCTTTTATGCTCCAAACCTGTCTGTTATGTAGCAACCTGTTGTTGTTTCTTCAGCTGCTTTTCAGGCTCCAGACATAGGTGTTTCGTAGCAACCAGTTGGTGTGTTTCCATCAGCTTTTTATGCTCCAAACCTGTCTGGTTTTCAGGCTCCAGACATAGGTGTTTTGTAGCAACCAGTTAGTGTGTTTCCATCAGCCTTTTATGCTCCAAACCTGTCTGTTATGTAGCAACCTGTTGTTGTTTCTTCAGCTGCTTTTCAGGCTCCAGACATAGGTGTTTCGTAGCAACCAGCTGGTCTGTTTCCATCAGCTTTTTATGCTCCAAACCTGTCTGGTTTTCAGGCTCCAGACATAGGTGTTTTGTAGCAACCAGCTAGTGTGTTTCCATCAGCCTTTTATGCTCCAAACCTGTCTGTTATGTAGCAACCTGTTGTTGTTTCTTCAGCTGCTTTTCAGGCTCCAGACATAGGTGTTTCGTAGCAACCAGCTGGTCTGTTTCCATCAGCTTTTTATGCTCCAAACCTGTCTGGTTTTCAGGCTCCAGACATAGGTGTTTTGTAGCAACCAGCTGGTGTGTTTCCATCAGCCTTTTATGCTCCAAACCTGTCTGTTATGTAGCAACCTGTTGTTGTTTCTTCAGCCACTTTTCAGGCTCCAGACATAGGTGTTTTGTAGCAACCAGTTGTTGTGTTTCCATCAGCTTCTTAGGCTCCAAACACAGGTGTTTTGTAGCAACCTGTAATACTGTAATAACATCTTCTCTGGCAATAGGATTGGAACCTACCAGATTGTTCTAGCTGTTCTATTATCTGCCTTTACACACTTAGTCATAGCCACACTATGGATGATTATTTGTCAGAAATCTCATTGTCTGTATATTTTGTGAAAGCACCAATAGTCAACCTTACAATATCAAAATATTGTCGCATTTGATTTCCTCCATATCACCCAGCACTATGAGAGAGCATCACTTAGTGATACAAAAGCCAGAGGTTTGTGTTTGTTATGTTGTGGGTCCCTTTGCATATCCAGGGCGGGCCCTCCCACAACCTACTGCATATTAAGAAGAGACACTTTGGTTGCTTTGTGAACCAGAACCAGCCAGAACCACCGATCCCCAGGTGGGCTGGTCGGCTGGCCGACTTTCATGTCATTTCCAAACCCAGAGACTTTGTTTGAATCCTTAAAAGGCTGAAAAATCCCGTATCTCTCCACTTCCAGCATCAAACAGCTGAAAAGACAAAGATGGGGTGGGGTGGGGAAAGAGGGGAGAACAGTTGGAAGGAGAGGGAACAGTGTGAGGAGTCAAGAGATCTTAGTGGCAACACCCAGACTGATGGCAGCAACCATTTCTGAAGCCGCACTAAAGCTACGCTCTTGTTTGGATTGCCGTGGAAAATTCTGACATCTTTGAGCCATTACCACTAAATTCAGGCTGACTTTCAGTACAGTTTTTGAGCACCAGAAGTCTCGAGAGTCTCTTAAGTGTAATTGACAAGCAGCAGCAGCAGCTAATCTCTTTGTTACTACACTCCCTGTACAGTCGAATGAAGAATTTAGTGGTGGAATTTTATTAGAAAACAGTATTTATCTTCATGAATTATTACACTGAACAATTCCTCCAGACCAATATTGTACTTCTTAGTCCTGTAATTGTCATTTTGGGTATCACACTAAAGAGCTTTAGGTGGGCTGCACTATTAGTTTTATTAAGACAAAAACACACAGCTACGTGCACACACTCACACACATTACTCTGTATTCACAACTCAATTCACCATTTGCAGGCTTAATTACCTCCCCAGCAGTTATAATCTTTCCCTAAACATTCTGAGATGGGAAGGATGAAATTTTAATAGGTAATTGCTTCAGAGATTGCACAGGCACGAGGAAAGGCCCTGTCTGCAAAATACTCCTGCTCCGCCTTGTGACTGTGTGTACATGTGTGTGTGTGTGTGTGTGTGTGTGTGTGTGTGTGTGAAGGTGTATGCGTGCAGTGTGCACACAGTGTGTGTTGGCCTGTCAAAAGGAGCTGTGCATATCCTTCGTTAAAAGTAGGTGACTGTGTGACCTTGTCTTCCCAGCTGTCATCTGAAGCTTCAGTGTGTCACATCTGATTGCAGAGTGTCAGAGCGGAAAGAGGAGCTCCAGCTCGCGAACCCACACACGCGCACACACACACACACACACCGCTGCACAGGCCGTAGAAACAAGCAAAAAGAGAGGCTGCCAGAAAGAAAATGACAGAGCTGGAGGTAGTTATCCGGGAGGCGTCACTCCAGCAACAGCTTCGTTTGAAGCTCAGCTTCTGTCCTCGTGTTCAAACGACGCAAGAAAGCAGGTGAAGTCGAAGTTCCATCCCTGAGTTTGTCTTTCATAGCTCATGGCACGTTGGAGCGACAGTTAAGATTCTGCTATATCTACAGCTAGGTTTCTTTCATCCAGGCCATTGCGGAAAATTTTGGTTCCATTTTTTTTATAGATTTACTGTTGTTCACACGGCCTATTTACTAAAAATCAAGTTTAGAGCACACACAAAAACACACAGACACTCTAGTAACAAATTTACTGCCCATTTTCATACAAACATTCACTGATGGAGACGGTCTGTTTACAAAACTAGGCTGTCTGCAATAGAAAGACACAAATAATTTTGAAATTGGTGCTACATGACAAGGGGAAATAGAGAAAAGCGGTGACTGCATTCCCTTTTGCTCAAGAGGTAGAAAACCTACAACTACCAGAATTCAATGCGCCGCACCACACCAGTAAACACTCCTGCTGGTGGGTGAGGTGATTAAAGTTGCATACGAGACAGAGAGGGGCGTCTCTCTCTCGATCTGCTTCTAAACTCTTGGTGTCCATGGTGATCATAGGGATTAAAAAATGAGGCAATAGTCTGTAACTCTAGTAACAGCTGATCTGGGCGCTGGCAAGATGGAGGGAAGTTTTATATATCATATGAAGCCAGCAGATGTTTAACTTGGCTTAGCTTAGACTAAGCTAAGCTAATTTCCTCCTAGCTCTAGCTTCATATTTATCATACAAACAAAAAAATCGAGATGTGAAGTCTGTGACATCACCAACAGAGAGAGGGTGTTTTGAGGCCTGAATTTCTCTTTGGCACTTGTAGCCATAGTTGATACCCAGAAAATTAGTATTTGGGTACAAGGTGGAGACCTCAGGTGAAGTGAGTAAGTCACAACCACCCTGATTGAGATATCTGTCAATCAAGACATGCCCAATTGAGTGAGGATAGAATGGTGTGAGATGGATCGGCAGGTAGGTGCGGCTTCTGCAGTGATGCGGGTGCTGCGCCGGTCCGTTGTGGTGAAGAGGGAGCTGATCCAGAAAGCAAAGCTTTCAATTTACTGATCCATCTACGTCCCAACCCTCACCTATGGTCATGAACTCTGGGTAGTGACCAAAAGAATGAGATCGCGGATACAAGCGGTGGAAATGAGTTTCCTCCGTGGGGTGGCTGGGCTCAGCCTTAGAGATAGGGTGAGGAGCTCGGACATCCAGAGGGAGCTCAGAGTAGAGCCGCTGCTCCTTCACGTCGAGAGGGGTCAGTTGAGGTGGCTCGGGCATCTGATCAGGATGCCTCCTTGGTGCTTCCCACTGGAGGTGTCTTGGGCACGTCCCAGTGGTAGGAGGCCCCGGGGCAGACCCAGAACACTCTGGAGGGATTACATATCTCATCTGGCCTGGGAACGCCTTGGGGTCCCCCAGGAGGAGCTGGAAAGTGTTGCTGGGGAGAGGGATGTCTGGGGTGCTTTGCTTGGCCTGCTGCCCCCGCGACCTGAAGCGGATGAAAATGGATGGATGGATGGATGCCCCAAATGATGCTTTGCTTTTGACAGACTATAACTTTCAAAACTACCACTACACACATCAGAATAAATTTAATTAGGTGTTGACTTGGTGCATTCCATTTGCTCAAGAAAGTTGGAATTCAGGTTTTCCAATCGGTAATTCCAACTGGAACACCCAGAGGTTGGATTTCTGACTCAAAAATTCGGGGGAACCTCACACACCTCAAAGATGGCTGCTCCATGCATCAGTGTTGAAAGCTGTAGTAATAGTAATACTATTTAGTAGCACTTCCCTCTTATTTGTGTCTTCGTAAGTCAGTCGTACATACAGCACTGTCCAACTTCTATCAGTGGACGTGTTGTTATGTTGTTTGGATGCACAATATACCATGTAACATGTTGTCATCAACTAGTATTCCTTATAATGGCTAACCTGGTGTTGTTGCTGCTGGTATTTGGTTTTCCAGCTCTTTGTAATAAAACTTTGTAAACTCGGATGTGACGTCATTTCCAGCTTCAACTTGCGAGGTAAATGGAACGCAGAACAGCACCCTGTCAAATGGCCATTAGAGAAAGACATGCTAAAATTAGAGACTCAACTAATTTCAGTCCACATATAACCCGACATATACACATAATGTACTTGTCTGCACTCATTGACACAATCCACCTTTTCTTCCAGCTGTCAGACGTCAACATCTGTGTCCTCACAACACCTTGCATTAAAGGTGATTTAGTTTGTCGGAACTGCTCGTCACTCCTGACAAATCACACTGCTTTCAGACATCTCGGCGCAGCTTTCTGGTGCCACACAAGCTCTAGTATCGTTCCTACCATAGAAAAATAAACTGAAGGCGTAAATCAGGCTGGCATGAACAACAAGGCAAAAAGACAGCAAGTCACAGTCTCAGATTCTCACAAAGTGCAGAAGTGTATCCTCCTCCTCTCCAGGGCCTCATTCCTGCACCCTCTCTCTGCCTAATTATCTTAATGTGAGGCCCCTCAGCAGCCCAGGGACGCCATTAGATTCCTGTTTATTAGGGCTTTGGGGCCGCGCAGCCGGCAGGCATCGACCAACAGCAGACATCCACTCAGTTTAGGCACAGAGGGAGGCCGGCCAGAGAGGTGTCAACACAGCCTGGGAGAGGACTGAGACTGAGGACTGGAAGGAGAACAGAAGCAAAAAGATTTTTTGAAAACGAGAAGAGAGAAAAACTTAAGAAGAAAGTGTGATTTTCCCTTTATCTTCCTTTCCGTAATCCTGGAGAAGTAGCAGGCGACCCCTAGCTGCTCCTGTTACTGAGCATTAGCTTCTCTGTGGAAGGTAATGTAAATTGGAACAAGCACTCATTTTGTGGACATTTAAAGGAATCAAAGAGTATTTTGACGGGCGGAGAGACTGGCCTAATGCATGCCGCCTGTCCTTTTCTGTCCTTAGTGTCTTGCATCACCCAGCGTGTAATTTCCCATCTTGTCATTGTGGTGCTATAATAAAAGAAGCAATAGGGACAGTGAATATCTTAACATCTAATCAGGCGAACCCCACCTCCTCCCCCACCCTCCCCACGAATATTAATCACTTCATTTACTCCCAGGAAGTCACATCTTGCATTTGACAGGTAATTACGTCTGTGTCTGTGTGTGTGTGTTTGCGGGTGTACACGTGGGCCCAAGAGTACGTCGGCTTATATCATACATGCCTATGTATGCACATAACCTGTGGTGCACTTTGGTACAATCCTGAGTGTGATGAGCAACATTACATTCATCAGTCTTCATCAATTTCAGACTCATTTACATTACGCTATCTGTAATGATACAGCAGTCGCAGGCAGTCATGGGATAAGCAGACAGACTTCCCATCTGTATGTTTGAACAGGTGGTTATCACCACTGGTTTCTAATTAACTGCTACACTGACTCTCCTTAATCGACTATTCAAATTAATGAGTCAAGCCTTTTGCAAATATTGGGATTATTTTTTGTATGAATATGAATTCACACAAAAAGTTAATTATTAACAAAGATAGCTCTAAACAGTTCTCAAGTCAAGGGCTTTGTTTGTAATGTGTTTAGGTATTGAGAGGCACTCGATGCATGCATCCTCGTATTTGTCGTTGCAGACAAAGCGTTTGGGGAGCTATTGAGGAAACAGCTATGTTCCCTTTAACAATAAAAAGCTCACTGTCTGTCAGACATACACTGAGGCAAGCTGAATCTTAGCGTTGTGAGACTATTTAGGCCCTATAACATGTAGCTGTGTTACGCTATGTGAAATCCTTTGTAATCTGCAGCTACTCTCACACAGTTTTCCTTTTATACTGTTTCTAATAGGAAAATCGAGCTCTAATCTTCTGTATTGCTGACATTAATAGTATGTACATTCCTGCCACTTCTCAACAGTGTTCCAGCTGTGTTCTAATAGTACTCACAGTGGAAGCTCTCCTCTCATGGGGTATGTCAGGGATTCCCATCTAGGGGTACTTTAACCCCTGGGGGTACTTCTGCAGTTGCCAGGGAGTATGTGGAAAGATTGTGGAGTTGCTCAACAAATTTGGTCTCAGATGGTTTGATTTGATTAAAAAAAAAGTATATATCCACATGCTCATGCTCATACAGCCTTTGGTAGCACCTGAACAATACGGGTTGTGATTGAGAGTGCATGAAAACTATTGCGCAAGCAAGCATATCAGTTTAAGCAGTATGTTAAAAGTAATAGATAAATGGATTTAATAGTTACTTAAACGTAAGCCTCATGGGTGAACAGTTGAATTTCCACATAAAAATAATGGATAAACTGTTTAAATAGCAATTGGATAAATGGTGAAATAGCTCATAATAGATAGTTAAACATTGAGGGCTAAAGTAATGGATAAATAGTTGTAATAGTTAGCTAAAAGAGATGGATAAATGGTTGTAATAATTAGTTGAAAATTATGGATAAATAGATAAAATAGTTTGCTAAAAGTGATAAATATTTGAAATAGTTTTATAAATGTAAAATGGTTTATGTAACTGGTTAGCTCACTGTAACAAATAAATGGCTAAAATAATTAGCTAAAAGTAGCCTAATGGATACATGGTTAAAATACTTTTAAGTAATGGACAAATAATTAGCCAAAAGTAATAGATAAACAATTGAAATGTTTAGCTAAAAGTAACAGATAAATGGTTTAAATAGTTCAAAGTTTTAAGTAATGGATACATAGTTAGCTAAAAGTAGCCAAATCCCAGCCAACATTGGTATGTGGGGCCCTTGTGGGAAATAAATGGGCTGAAAAATGTGCCCTGTATGGGATTGTTCATGTGTTCCATATTTGCCCACATGGGCGGGTTTACCCAAGTTGGCCCCAGATAAGATGCCCATTTTGTACCCATACCCACTTTATACCCAAATAACCCCAGCATGACCCATGTGGGACCCACTTGGTCAAACCCAACCATGTGGGCAATTTCCATGGGGTCAATATGGAACACATGGACAATCCAATATAGGGCCAGTTTTCAGCCCATTTACTACCCACAAGGGTCCCACATACAAATTCTGGCTGGGATGATGTGTTCATACTATGAGCAACAACGCAACAGTGTTACCTGCTACATTAACACCAAGTTGCTGTTGGAAGGTTGGAATATTGCTCAAGCGCTTGTGAACAGAGTTTCGTTGTAACACACTTGTGTTTGTCTGCTACTTGCCACAAAAAACCTCGACTCAGAAATAACTCCAAATATCTATGCTTATGATCAGTGTCTGAGCCTCATTTAACTTCACATTTCGCCATCCCATTGCCTCCCCATGTGCACCACAATGAACAGAAAGCTAGCATAGTGTCAGCTAACTAAGCTAAATAACACTGTAACACAGCAAGAAACAAAAACATCAGATTATTTGATTATTTATGTCATTAGCGTTGAAAAAAAAAGAGTCAAGGCTAACGCAACTTTCTTTTGTAGCTCGTCAGGCTGTCAGGTGTCAGTTTGTAGCGTCATGTCACTAGCTTCCTGTGAAAATGAACTGTAGCCTGTTGCTGTGTAACTCATAGTGTGAGCCCAGCATAATGGATAAACATTTGAAAAAGACAGCCACAAATAATGGATATATGGTAAATGGTAAGCTAAAAGTAGGCTACTGGGTCACCTACTGGTTTCGTCTAGCTTATGTCACAAGTAGGCCTGGTACAAATGCAACCTTTACCAAACCAACCTAAACACTGACAGTTCAGTTTCATTAAGAAGTATGCTACAATGTTCATATTTATATACTGAAATAGCATCCAGTTTAAATTCACTTCACATGAACACATTTGGAATATGACTGGTTGGCTTAATGGAGGGGTACTTGAGTTCATCTGACGACTGTGATAGGCCTACATCTAGAAACACCCTTGAGTACAGTCATCTTATTACACCTACAGTATTATAGGAAGCTGTGTGTTGCGTCACGTCTCCATGTGTGTGCATTTTGAAAGTCTTGGCTTTGAAAGGGAACAGTCTGTTTTGCATGAACAGGCCAAAACGACAGATCACTTCCCATGTCCCTAAGGTGCTGAGGGCTCTCTTTCCCTCTCTCGTCCTTATGCAAACACATGCATATGGACACCAAAAGGCACCCACACGAGTACACCCTCCATATACACACATACATTCTCTCAGGCTTGTGTTTCACACGGCCCGGGGGCAGGCAGCAGATTTGCTTGGCAAGCTGACTGATGCCACCAGCAATGTTAAGTCACAGGCAGGGAAAGCTCACGGTGGGAGCACATTTGTGAAACCCCCCCCCAATCCCTGTGCGCCATCCATGCCACCCTCCCTACACACACACCCATCGCAAACTCCACCTCTTTCTCTCTCTCTCGCCTGCGGGCTTCAGTATGGCCTGGCTCGCTCGCCACCCTGCCCCGAGGAGGTAGGGACACATTGGCAGCCTTCCTGCTGCTCACCCTCCCATCCTCATACATACATATGGACACACACAAACACGGAACACACACAAACCCGTGGACAGGCTCACAGCCCCGCCCCCACCACCCCCCATCCTGCTGGGCGCTGGCCCATGGATAGGGGACATGTGGCTGGGCGAAATGCGTCACGATGCTGGGCTCTCGCTCCGACAGATCTTGTGCCTGTCTGCCTGCCTGCAAATTACCAGCCTGGAACGACTCACAAATACAGAGAAGGAGTTTTGTTTTCCACCCTTCTGATTGCAGCAATCGCCCTTCTCTCAGCTCTGCTCGGCTTCTGGCCACTGTTGCCTTTTCTCTTGGCATTTCATGTCTCTTATGGTAGTAGTTGGGTACAGAATTTGTTCCTCCTTCTACTCCTGGTGTTATTTTTGTTGCGCTTTCTACATGACATTCTCACCATTTTCTCCAGAGAGAAGCAGAAGTGTGTTTCTGTCTGCAGCCATTTACTGTGTATGTATGCAACAGGCTTAGAAAGCACAGATAAATATGTTCAGAATGCTACATTACATATATTTTGTACTGTGAGATTGGGAATGACTCAACAGTTGAACAACAAATCTCCCTCCTTGGAGGATTTAAACCAGCAGATCAACAGTTTTTTGTGTGTTTGTCTCAGTAGCTCTTCCTTCAGGAAAAGTCAAGCTGTTTTTATTTATTTTGCCCACATATAACCTGACACTGTTCGTAGAAGCTGCACACAGCCAGAACCACCTCAGTGTCAAAGGAGAGAGTCAAGGAGAACACACTGATCGAATACGTAATATTATCAGTGAGATTTTCAACTACTTTTGCTTCTAAATCTTTTAAAGGACAGATCCACCGAAAAGCTACACTTTGAGTATAAAAGGTGACTCTGAAAAGTTTGCTTGCTGCTCAGAAGACAGCTGCAGTCAACTTGAATTAACAGCAGTTACAATGGATTGCAATGGTGACCCAGTTTCATACAGAAGCATTTAAGGAGTAGCATGGCATGTTACAAAATATGCTTAACGCTTCCTCGCCAAGAGTTGAATGAAAAAATCCACTCTGATGTTAAATATGAAATGAAAGGTAGTAGAGAGTTAGCTCAGCCAAACATACAGACCGAGAAAAGGAGGAAACAGCCGCTGGTGTGGACTCAAGTCACATGACTTCAGCTCAAGTCACAAATATGATGAGTTTAGACTCGACGTAACAAAATCTAAAACTCGACTCACAAGTGACTTGTTACTGTACTTGGACTTGAGCCTTTTAACTTGAAAATACTTGACACTTTCCCCCAAGCCCTGAGATTAAAATGTATGTCATGTAAAAAGCGTACCACAAATCTATTCATTTACCTTAATCCCCTGAATTAACCAATGTCAACACTAATAACTCCCAGCAGGTCGACACTTAATTCTACAGATCCACTTTGTTTGAACCAAGAACTAATGTAATGTTGCTAAGCGCCACTTGAAAAAACAGTAAATAAATAAAACTAATGATAATTTCGACGGCGTACACAAACTACACGGTGGTTCCATGTTTTTAAAGCCCTGATGTAGATCTGCAGTGGTCGAACATGTTGGCACTTTTTATAATTAAGCCACTACAACAAAGGCTTTTTAGTATTTCCTTCCTTATTACAATATTTTTGGAGCACCTGGATTGCCATCCTGTGTATGTTGTTGTTTCCTGTTCTCCATGAGCATCTGACAAAAGGTTCTGATCTCCGTTTGATCATACAGAGCAACCAGTCATCTCTCTCTTTTTACAAAGATAATTTCATCGGCGTACTAAAACTACATGGTTACAAACCCAAAAACGTCCAACTTCACTGGACATTGGACATTGATGCAGCTCAAAGAGCCGTAAATCAAGGTTATTATTAACGTAGTAAGCGAGCTAATGTGGGTGCAATGGGCTAACTGTGGTAATGTTACTGGTTAATAGTGCTATACGCTATCAAAGTGCAATGTCAGCACTTTTCTTTTTAGTTTAGTTTTTAGTTCAGTCACACTTCTTTCAACAAACTTGCTTTAAAAGTTAAAAACAAAAAGCAATCATGATTTTAATTAATGTATTATTACTCTTATTACTATTATTTTTGTTGTTGGAATGGCATTTCATTTGGTAAAGAGTACATTATGACTTGTTTAGGACTCAAAACTCAGAGTTTAGCACTAGGGACGTGACTTGGGACTTGTCAGTCTTGACTTGGGACATGATTCAGGACTTGTCAGTCTTGACTTGGGACTTGAGTGCAAAGATTTGAGACTTACCTGTGAATTATGCAACAACTCTGGCTGGTTGTCTGGCAACGTCATGGTGACAACAAGGTTAAGGGTAGTTATCGCTTCTGGCTAAGAAATAGTCCCGCACAAAACCACAAATGATTGTTTTTACACTTTGTTTTTTTGTAATAATGAAAGAAGCAAGATCTTATGTTAATTCATGAGCTTCAGAGGTGCTGGTTGGTAGATTTTGTTACCTTTAGACAGAGCCAGGCTAGCTGTGTCTTCCAGTTTCCAGTCTTTATGCAAAGCTAAGCTAACCAGTTGCTAGCTGTGGCTTCAGATTTAGTGTATAGA
Organism: Epinephelus moara; assembly: GCF_006386435.1. Classification (NCBI taxonomy): domain Eukaryota; kingdom Metazoa; phylum Chordata; class Actinopteri; order Perciformes; family Serranidae; genus Epinephelus; species Epinephelus moara. The sequence goes on along the minus strand of NC_065518.1, from coordinate 24,653,233 downwards.
TATGAGAGTGGTATCAATCTTTTTATCTAACTCTTGGAATGAGAGCTAATAACAGTATTTCCCAAAATGTGAAGTTTTTACTTTCATCCAAAACATCCAAATCCAAATAAACACTTGGAACATACTAAATAGAGCTAAATACACAGATTCCGATTGATGCTAGCAAAGTTATCTGTTTATCATTCTCGCTTGCAGCCATTGTTGCATATACTCGTCACAAGAGAAAGTAAAGCCATGGCACAAATGAAGTACATCATTGGAGAATTAGTGTGTTACCCAAAATCATTTGATCATTTACTTAACATAAAAAAAACCTGGGAGTGGAAACTGAATGTGAAAGACTCTGATCAACCATTCCTCTTTAAGTGAACCTAAGCGAGATAATACATCTATAAAACAACCAGCAGTTACACATGTGCTGGGTGTGTCACTGTGAAAATCCAAGCACATGCATGCCATCAGTCCTTCCTGAATGAATAACTGAGATTTGGGTACATTTGGAAATTCAAAGCCACACAACAGAAATCCTTTGTTGCCAAAAGCACACTCTCTTTGGTTTGGTGAACCTGTTGACTCAATATGGAAATTTGAAATTGCTTTCCTGCCCTTTCATTGGCCACTGTGTTTAGTCTCATGCATAAATGCAAATGCACCATTTCAGTATCTTCTCATCAGATCCCAGGCAGCAGCACGCCACTGTGTCTGTGCACATGTGCACAAAGCAACTTAATGAGCTTCGTAATCCCGACGGGCCTTACCTTATTGGAAAATCAGAGAGCACATTAATTTAGGTGGCTGTCCAGTAATATATAATATACAGTACTTTGCATGTGAAGACGCATTTAACTTTTATTCAGCATCATTATTGTATATAGAGCTCCTGTATGCAGATTTAATACTTCCCTTGAGTGTCTACCCGCAGCCTGTAATCATACAACTCTGTACGTGTTTGCACATATGATAAACATCTTCAATCACACAAGAAAAGACACTTTTCACTATAGAGAGACGGCAATTGCACCGAGTGCTGCAGCGAGCAGAGGAATAGGAATTCTAGAGAAGCATAAGAGACAGGCATCCAGAGGGAGAGGTACCTTTAGATGTCACTGTCAACCTCACCAGCAGGCAGCGATTGAATCAGTCCCCCTCAGGAATCCTGGGAAATGGAAGCAGAGGGGATCTGAAAGTGCCTTTTTTCCCTCCCATTCTGATATACGGAGGCTGACAGAGAGTAGTCGTACATGCCAGGTCTGAAAGATAGAGCCTGAAAGAGAAATAAAGTGACGGAACAAAAAAATGAGACGGGTAGAGAGTGCAAGCGGAGAGGCAGAGATGAGAGAAGAAAGATTGTGGAAAAAGGAACGGAGCCCACAGAGGGAAGGCAGCGAGTGTCTGGCGAAAGATGGAGTGAGGAGATCTTATACTGAGACCATCGATCTTTCAGGCCTCTCCTGATATGAAAGTAGGGGAGACACAGAGCAGATAGGCTTCACACAATGCTCCCTGTTGCGTTTCGACTTCGAGCACACAACGGCAAAATTCCACTGTTGTGGCGGCGTTGGCTTTGGGTGCTCTTACATTCATTTCGTCCTGAATTGCTCAAAAGCTCCTCTGAGTACAAAGTATGCATTTTCTGTAGCATCTGCGAGTCTGTTACATGTCAAGTGTGAACAAACAGTATTGATGTGATTGTGGCAGGTGCATCAGTCTTACATAGTTTACATGTAGAAGATGAGAGACATTGATTTCATGTTTTTGCTGGTAGACAATGAGGAGGCAGAAGATAAGCAGATGGAGAACTGAAAAGGGCAGAGTCAGTGGGGTTTGGAGTGTGTATATTGTATGTTTGTATGAATGGGGATATACTGTATGAATTGTGTGTCTGCACAGGCAATTGGTACAAATATGCTTGTAAGCAGTGCCAGACCTAGCACATTTAAGCCTCTCCAGTTCATCTTCTTCGTCGTCTTCTTTCATTTTTGCACTGAGCTCCTAATGTCCACTTTCTGTCCACATACACTCCACCATGTACCTCATGTTCAATTTTTTCTAACATAATACTGTGTGAGCGGCACAGTGGTGTGGTGGTTAGCACCGTCGCCTCACAACAAGAGGGTTCCTGGTTCAATCCCGGGTGCGGAGTTTGCATCATCTCCCCGTGTCAGCGTGGGTTTTCTCCGGGTACTCCGGCTTCCTCCCACGGTCCAAAGACATGCAGGTTGGGGATAGGTTGATTGGTGACTCTAAATTTCCCGTAGGTGTGAATGTGAGTGTGATTGGTTGTCTGTCTCTATGTGTCAGCCCTGCGATAACCCACGCTGACATGGGGATATTTAGAGACCTGTCCAGGGTGTACCCTGCCTCTCGCCCAATGTCAGCTGGGATAGGCTCCAGCCCCCGCGACCCTCAAGAGGATAAGCGGTTAGAAAATGGATGGATGGATAATAATGTGTGTGTGGAAGGTGTGCTCCACCTCTGGGTGTAGCCTTTAGAAAGATCCATCACTACCTGTAAGCAACTCCAACTTTGTTCTCTCTCACATATCCAGCTTTCTGTCAGCTTAATTTTGGGGTAATTCTGGTTTATTACCACCAAGATCTTGTTTGCACAGCTTCGGCTTTTGACATTATTCTAACCAAACTACAATACCTGCTGTTACTTGAACAAAGTCTGATGTTGCAAGAACCACGAGTACAATGGCGATCAGTCAGAATTCAAACAATCACCCAGGCTGACTTGATTTATTTGGAAGGTAAAGACAAAGGTGCCCCAAATCCACACAACATAACCCTCAAATCAGGTTTTGATTATGTAGTCAGTGACAAAATAAAGTCAGACGATTTTTGAATGTACTTGTAATCTACACTCCTTTCCCACAATGCACAAAGGAGCTGCTCAAAGTTGTAGAAAAACACAAACAAAGAAAGTAATTATGGATGGTGATGAAACCGTCAGAACACCTCGGTAAACAAAAACGAATAATTACATTGTTGGAAAAACATTTGTGCTGTCTCTTTGTGGAGTTTAATCTGCAGCAGTGTTCTATAGACGCAGTTTGATTGACGTTTTACTATGCAACTATTGTGTCGTGCTGAGTTCTTGTATACTGTCCAATCTGCAAAGATGACTATGCAGTTTATAATAAGCTTTGACCTCTTGTACTTCCACGCCGTACTTTGAGTTTCACCTCCAAATAAAGTGGTTTGGATCAGTGGTTCCCCACTGGTCCAGCTACGGGGTCCAGAGTTCTCCTTAGTCATGGGTTCAGGGTCCACACAGTTTAATATATTCAGTGCCATACTTCCTTTGGCCATGTCGTTGAGCTAGTTTGCTGTCTCCGTCAAGTAGCAGTCCATTAGTTACTCACTCTGCAGCAGGAAATGGCACTTCAAAAAAAAAAGCTCAGGGCTGAAAAGTCACTGTAATTAAAATTAAAGTGTGTTTTTTTTTACAAACTTGACACATTTGTGAGTCACTTGCAGTCCATTCAAAATGGACACACAACCCACTTTTGGACCGTACACACCAGTTGGGAACCACTGGTTTAGATAACCTACCTAAAGTGGTGACTTATAAGATGGGCCATAAAATCGAGTGACACCAGACATGTGGTGTCACTCAATTTTATTGGCCAACAGATTTTATGGTTTTATGGTATTTTACTTTCAAAGCTATATTAGTGTTGTATAAATGGCTACATGTCCTTTTAATGCACAAGCCTAGTAATAAAATATTCAAGGTTGGTGGCTATGCAAAGTCTGCCTGATGCTGTTTATTAATTTTTTATTGCTCTGGGATTTCAAAGATAAAACCTTGATTCAAGTTACAGCAAGTATTTAAGTGGTCATGTCTTAAGTCCTCATTTTTGTACCATAAGTCCAACTCAGATCTGGTTTCTGCCATCATGTGCGTGCTTGTATGCAAAGTGTGTTTATGCATGTGCCTTGCAAAAGTGTGACATTTTACATGCATGGCCTTAAGTGCAAACATTTCACTCTGCTGCTCCTCATGCTATTTTGGCACTGTATTGAATTCCATCTTGCTGTACCCGAGTCGTTTAGCCCAGCCGTATGTTTGTATTGATTTTAATCTGCACCTTCAATACATCCAAACAGTCAGCCACTTCCTCTTTGCCCGTCCCATATGTCTCCTCCTCTCTGATTGTGTACGTTGTTCCACCTGGCTCTGCCCTAAAACCAACACTTAAAAGCCATAAAAGATGTATAATTCATTCCACGCAGCGCTGCTTGCGCAACAGATTAGATTTATGTATGACTGCCTCCCCCTGACCCACAATATCCATCTCCAGGTACCTTGCTAAATTATAATGCATCCCACACCCTTCTGGGTTCTTCCATGAATGTGAAAACAAGCTACTTTACTCTCTGTGGGTAAAAAGTTCACTTAAGCTAAAGTCTCGGTGCAGCCTTGTCTAATTTAGGAATTCAAAGTCACTGCCTTAATTAGATGAGGAGTTTGATTAGCTACATATAGCATAATCACAGGGATGACACATAGAGACAGACTATTCACGCTCATATTCACAGCTATGGACAATTTAGAGTCACCAATTACCCTGCATGTCTTTGGACTGTGGGAGGAAGCCGGAGTACCCAGAGAAAACACACATGCAGACTTCGTACAAAAGGGCTCTCCCACTCCAGGGTTCGAACCCCCACCCTGGATTTGAACTGGGAACCTTCTTCCTGTGAGGCGACAAAGCTAACCACTGCACCACCATGCCGCCCTTCATATAATTCATAGTATCATTCTAAACAACTGACCATTCGCTAAGCCCTTCTTCCAAACAGCAATTTTCCAATCATAGCCTAATCACCATAAAGATGAGAAGAACTCATAGTATAGATTTCTGTGCATGTTGAAGCAATGTGGATGAGATATGAGAGATACTCTGCATCTAAAGAGTTTGGAGGTTGGTGTCTTTTTCAGCTATTACATTCTGTTCCGGAAAAATGTATTCAAAAACCCAATGACATTTGTAACTGCACTAAAAACTAAGTCTTGCTCAACACTTTGTAATGTGACTTGCTAGATAAGGTCAGTATTTTTTAAAAGATTATATATTGTTGATTCTTAAACATTTGCGTTTTGGACAAACACAGGAACCACTTTTTTAGAATTTGGAGAACTTTATCCTTCAGCAACCCCAGCCTGTTACCTGAGATAGCACTACGTTCACCTTCCTTATCCTTAAAGTCTTTTCTCTTGTCATGCATAAAGTTGTATTATAAAGATATGAACAAGTTTGTAAACTAACTAAGCAGCCAAATAGGGTTAAGGTAAAGAAAAAGAAATGGTCTCATCATACAGTTTTCTTTTGCCTACTTTTAATAAGGACTAACTAGCTCACTGCAATAAAAGAACAATACTTATTTTTTATTTCCATGTCCTTTACATGGACATTTTGCCCTAGATCCATTAGCTTTAGCTTCAGTCTTTAGCATGATATCATGTATGTAACCCTAAAGTAGATGTTTAAGACTTTTTCTCAAAGATTCTCATTTTAAAAAGATTTAGCTGGAAACATTAAAAAGTAGCATTTTCAAACAATTCATGTAGCTAACTTTGGTGCCATCGGGTTGTTCTGATGGCCCACAATTCCGAAGTCATTTTTCATTAGTCTGAAAAATGTACCATTGGACCAAAAGCCCATTTCTTCGACAGCCTGTTATCTCAAAAACAAACGCTCATTCCTCCTAAGTCCCGTTTCTCCGAAAAAAACACCACTCGCTCCAGTTGGTTTCAGTTTCTCAGCGGCATTTGAGCCACAGATCACGGTTGTTTTTACATACCCTTCACAGCGTTTCCCAGCGGTGTTTGAGCCACAAAACCTGTCCCTGCTTTTCCAGTGGATTTTGTAATACCAAACGTGGGTGTTTTAAGCCAAAATATGACCTTTTTATTAACAATAACCAAGTGCTTTTGTGACTTAACTTTACCACACGTTCATCACAGTATTCTTGAAAAACAAAGATTCAACATATCTGCAGCAAAATAACGTGCAAATGTGATGTATCCATGGTTACAGAAACATTCCATGCAAGAATTTTTCCCTGCGATTGGGTTGTCTAACTGCATGGGGCTTTAGAGCAATGAGCATTTGTTTTGGGATAACAGACCATTAGAGAAATGGGCTTTTGGTCCAATTGGACATTTTTTGGACAAATGGTGCTTCAGAATTTTGGGTTGTTGGAACAATGGGCAGTCCCTGCTAAGGTTAAGCCACTTAGTGAGCTTGCAACAGCTAAAAGCCAACATTTGCCGGCAACAGTTGACCTGGAATGATAAGCTGCTTTTGTCAACCTCTGTCTGACATCAAGGACCTGTTGTTTCAAAAATTACTCCGAATTCTTAGAGATAAATCTTCCCCTGTTGCAGCACATGCCCTGTCATTGGCACTGTTGGTGTTTACCAAAATTACTATCATGTTTCCAGTCAACTCTGCTGCTTTCTAAAATCTTTCTTTTAGCTCCTCATTGAATTAAATTTACTGTTGGACTTTGACTCTTTCTACATTTAAGCAATAAAAGCTTCTGTGTTGTAGAGCAATCTCAAAGTGCCGAGTACGGCCCAACCGAGACTGCCAGTCTTCTAAGTGGTAATCTGTTTGTTTATTTCTTGTTTGTGTTAATGGTTTATTGATGCTAAAATGTGACACCTTTAATAGCCTGTCTATCTGCCAATAGCACAGTTTACAGCTTTCATACAAGCCAGTGTTTGGAAAGAAGATTATCATCATTATCTTCAGAGGCCAATGTTTACAGTGCACATCTGCAACCTGCCAGACATGTATCAATATCAATTCTGAGAAGAAAATCAAACACACGCTCAAGTATCTTTCACCCGGCTCCTACTCTACAGCTGCAGCTACCCCGGAGTGAAGGTTTTAATATCAAGTGAATTAAATTTGCATCATGTCTTAAAATTTTATAGAATACTATTTGTTTGAATATCAAAACACAGTCGTGAGGCTGCAGCACGAGTTTGTTTTGCCAACCACCACTCTTTGGCTAGAAGCACCATTACCATCCCAGCATTAGCCCAGTCCTAAATTTATTTATTGTTTTCTGATTGCTAGCTGACATCTCAGGTTTATCCACCACCATGTCCACACTCCTACACTGTCTGCCCATCTGTGGTTGATGGCGTTCCAAGACTACTTCATCCACGAGCATGGCCATGGCTGCAACATTTGTTTATAGCAGTGCTTATTTATTTTCTGGGATGATTTGCTAACAGCAGGCGCAGGGCACACAGGTTGTTGGAGGGTAATAAGCAGGGGAGAGAGAAAAGGAAGGAGGAAACAAGAGAGGAGAGGGAGAGGGAGAGACAGAGAGTGATGCTAGCTAAACCGTGTTTTTATGGAGGATAATTTTCCTCCCCAGAAGGCAGTGATTGGCATTAATTACCTAACAGGTGCTAACAGCGATGAATCTCATAATTAACCAGTTTAGATTTAGTTCATTTGGGAAGACATGAGTATGAGACGGCGGGTGCAGAAGTGTGCGCAAGCATGTGTTAGGTGTGTGTGTGTGTGTGTGTGTATGCATGCGAGAGAAAACAGGGGAAGAGACGAGGATAATGCTAGAGACTGTATGTACAGTAAGTATATATGCAAATGTGTGTGTTCCTGTGACTGTGTTATACTCCCTGTGAGAAGCACTTTCAGGTGTGAATCTCCAGACTGAGATTTTTCGTCACAATGAGCTCTATTGTGGTCTGGAGCTCACAGCTTGGACAAAGTTATCAGCTATCAGACTTTAGTAGTTTGTACTTGACTAAAATGTGTGTGAAGTAGCAATCATTGCTCAGACTGTGACGTCGCCCTGGCCAAAGTGGTCCTGGTTGAGCGCCAAAAGCTGCAATGCGGTGATGAGGTGGATGACCAGATGATGACGTTTCCACTCAGACCCTCTTTTACAAAACAGGAAATACTGATCATATTATTGCTTCGATAAAAGCAAATCCATGCAGCTTTGTTTTTAGTTTTAAAAAATACACTTCCAACTCGTCAAATATCGCCACTTTGACAGTGGACCTGGGCAGCAGACAGAGGCACCCTTTACGGCGGTGCCATACACATTGGGCGGCGGCTGTTTCTGATGCTGCAGGCAACTACTGTAGTATAAAGAGCCAGACAGTCCACAGAGGATGGGTGGGAGTGTGAAAGTCCATGTGAAAGTCTGGACTTTCACATGGGAGCTCACTGTTTGTGAAGTTATTTTAATAACAACATGGTGTGCTAGTATGTCTAGCATGCTATGCCAGTGATGTATGTCAGTTGACTTATGTCACCTTACGTAATATGAGTAACAGCCATGCTAGTTTTAAGTCAAACCATGATGTTTTTCTAAACCTAACCACATGCCATTTTTGCTTTAACCTAACCACAAACTTTTGTAGCATAAATTTATAGAAGTAAACCTAAAAATGAAGTGTTTTACTTACATTGAATTTTATTTTGAGAAACAGAAACTGTATATTTGCTGTGAAAATGGAAGCATTTGACACGCTGAATTGACACGCCATCCCTGAACGTCCAACTGTGAAGCTGGAGGGTACCTAGCACGTCATTTTTTGATGTGTAGGTCCACTGACAAAGCAGTGCTACTTGACAAGCTGGGTTTAGAATGTATTGGACGGCCACACCGTGACATCCACCTCAAGTCCAAAGACTAATATTACTCAGCACGTATATTGTTCTTGTAAAAAAGATGTTTTCGCCATTTTTAGATATCTATATGTGGAGTTCTGTCTCACCATTTTAAGCCTTTGGTGTCTGTAAGAGCCAAAAGTCTTTCTCCAAACTGTCTTTGAGCGCACATGGAAGAAGTTGACCTTCAGGGCTTTTTGCCATTAAGTCAGATGACGTTGTATAAAGAGTAAGAAATGTAGTGGATGAATGAGTTGAGAGCAGGACTTTCACCCTGTAGACTGGGGCTCAAATCCTGTATGAATTGGTATGGTTTATTACTTGTTGAACAGTTGCATGGATGCACAGGAAGGACATCCAGCTTATGGCCAGGTAATGTTGCAGAAGTTGGCACAATTTTAATTTTGGAACTGTTTTTTAACAGTTGGATGTCTTGTTAAAACAACCTTCATTAAACGTCTCGATGTGTTCTGGGTAGGGTTAATCCAGTAAAATCATGTCATCAAATGTGGTCATTTAACAGCAGTAGTCTTTGCCTTATGTTCCCTTTATGTGGAGTTTCAGACTCATTTCTGAGTGAAAACCTTTGTCAGCCTGCAAAAAAGTCAGTTAAAGTCTAATGTGTCGACAAGCGTATTGCATCTACGTACACTGAGTCAGTTATTATGGGCATCTAACTAGCACCTTTCTTGGCCTTTAGAGAATAAAATATTCATTGTGACATCATCTGGGTATAGGTTATAGAAGATGTGTGAGTATTATACCATATAGAAATGGACCTTTCTGCATCGTCTTATAGACTGTGCAGGCCAGTGAAGCTACAGCAGGAGATCTGTCCTGGAGCCATTCTGTGACACGACAAGTGTTGTTTAGTTCCATGGTGTGCTATCATGCCGGAGGGGTCCATCCAAGTGTGAATAAACTGTAGCAAAGAAGGAATAAACTTGGTCAGCGACAATATTCAGACTCTTAGACACTGACACCAAAGAACACGACTGCATGAAGTGTATGATGTTTGTGCCAAACCCTAAACCAGGACCCAGATTCAGGTTACTTTGTCCATCAGCATGAGGAACCGAATGCTTTGGATTTTGTTTGACCAAACTACTTTTTGACACTCCTCAGTGGTCGACATTTGATGCTCCTTTGCCCTCTGGAGATGTGTTCTGGTTTTTTGCAACAACATTGGCACCGAGCATGGTTTCTGTTTTTGACGGAGCTGCCTAATTGCATTTATTAGCGCACTCTGAGGTGACCTTTAGACAAAATTTGGGTTTGGGTGTGATTTGTCCGGTTGTCTGTTTTGCAGGATTCTTGACATTCTTCCTTGACTTCACTGATCCACAAGCTGTTCTGTAGTTTTTGCTCACACCATCATCGGTAGATTATCAAAACAAAAATCATCTGGGTGATGGTATAATCTTGTCCAAAGTTAAGTGACAGTAACTGATGCAAGAAATGCTTGTCTTTCTATGCCCATGCAGTCACGTGACATATGAATTGTTAGAACACGCAAGCTGTATCGAGGCAGAGCACCTGGTTGTAAATGTAGGCAAGCATTTGTCCCCTCTGTGCATCTCGCTCTCGGCTCTGGGTTAGTTTTTGCAGGGCTACCGGCAGTGCAGGCAGTGCCCAGCGGGGTAGGGTGTGGGGTTGGGGGGGGTCGTCCATATGGGGATTTCCTTGTGACCCACTTCTTACCCCCATGCTGTTGCACAGAAACCATCTCAAGCCCGTCTGCCTCCCCGCTCTGCAGCATTTGTCAAGCAGAAGGAGGTGTCTTTGTCTGCTTGCACTGGTTCCCTCACACTCCCTGTTGCCAAGACACGGAGCGGTGCAGGAGAGCCGACAGTTGCGTTGGCACTCTGCAGGACCATTGCCTTTGCACGGACCCTCACACGAACGCTACCACGTAGCATTCGGTGTATGTAACAAAGGCGCGTGGAGGAACAAAGGCATTCACACGGAAAGCAGCTGTAAACTGTTGCACAAATGGACGCCGGGTGCAAACACCCATGTGACAATGTGCATCCACATGCATGAATATATACTACCGTTTCTGTTGTTCTTTGCACAGTTCTTTCAGCTACTGTCTTTCTAACAGAGTGACAGCAACACATTCACACACACAAAACGCAATGGCGCACACACTGTACACTTTGCACCCTGCCAGTGCTTGTTTTCTCCTGCTTACAAATGGAGTGAGGCAGCCGGTCTTTCTTCACTAACCTACTTTTTCCTCTCCCTCTCTCCAATTTTTTTTTCACTCGCATCCTTAACTCTCCTCCCAGGGAGTATGGATGTCTAGCTCGAGTCGATTCCTGCAGCGCGGGCCATCAATAAGCAGCGCGTTTAGTTTATATCGCTAATAATAGAACGTCACCGAGGCATCTTTTGTGGATGAATAGACAGGTCCTGCGGTAGAGTCAGTGTGGGATTCACTCACAGGGCTAATCTGTCCCTCTCAGAGCGGAGATCCCTCGGGGGCCACTCGGAGGTTCCTGAAAGAATATTCCTCTCCCTGTCAAATTCTACATCTTTCACGAGCTGAGGGAAAGCAAGGGGAAGGTATCAGATGCCCTTCTTGATATGTGATTGGGTGTACAATGCAGTGAAAATGCGCTGACCTGCTCCCTCTGTAGAGATAAATACTCAGGATGCTTTCGACAACAGATGGACTGAGGGAGCAGGGGACTGAGGAGAAGAGGAGGCAAAGTGAGAGAGAGTAGACGGATAAACAGGTACACAAATAACACCCGGATAAGAGTGTGTTGCCTACCGTGTGCTGATATCAGACACGCATGTGGCACAGCGACGCAGAGGCAGAGACAGAGGGAGAGGAGAGATCACTCTAAACACCAAGCCTCTCAATCTGGCCCCGCGGAAGCCTTTCTCCCTATTAGCAAACCCGTGTCACATCTACAATAAAGCACCTAATCACGTTCAATTAAAGCAAATTATACTTTCACAGCTCAGGCAGGAGCACACACACACAAAACACACACTCCAGATCATAGCAAAGCAACACATGCTGATACTGAAGATTACCCCCAGCTAGCGAACAGAAGGCAAAATCAGTGTTTTTAGCTAGTTCTTAGAGGAGCATGAGACAGATTATTCACCTCGCAGATGGATTCAAGGCTATTCTGCAGCCTCGCTTTGACTCACTTCATCATTAATGTGTTGTTGTGGCTCTCAGGAACGAGGGGGGGGGGTTGAACATGAGAGAGAAACAAAAGAGGAATCGTGGTTAGAATGTTCTTGTAGAAACTTCTAAATGTCATGAAGTTATGAGTCTGCGAGCAAAAACAAATTACGTCTGTAGATGATGATAAAGCATCACGTTATCGAGCCGTTGGGCTTCGAGATGATTCTGGAAAGTGTGTAACAAATCGTTATTTGTACTGTGGCTCTCTAGACATACACCTAGAAGCCCTTTCTTTGTTACCCCAAACAAAAAGAAGCTGGTTAATTGCAGTCAGGGATTGATTAGATTGTTCTGATGCTGTGTGAGCAGCGCACAGCTTAAGCCGTTACCGCTCGCATTTAACTCCCAGAGTCGCCTAAAATTCAGCAATTATTGTCATGCATTTCTCATCCTGCTGCTGGCTGGCTGGCTGGCTGCTGAGGGATGAGCGAGGGGAAATCTGCCTACTGCCCTGTCTTGTCTTCGCAGGCCAAGAAAAGCCCCACACAGCTGTGCTCCCAACACTTAAACCTGCCAGGGATTCAGCCCAAGGGCCAGGTGCAGCAGACTAAAGCTTTTAAACATAAAGCTTCTCTTCAGCGGAGCCAGAGGAGCAGACTGCGGGTCAAAGACTGCAGGGGAATAAATTCTGAGGTCACATTTAATTAAACACTATCAGCTATTAGAATCCTGCCTTCAGCACGTCCGCTTTGTTGTAATAGAGGCGGATGGATTAAGGTGAGATTTATATCACTTAACCCTCCATTAAAAATCTGATATTGCCATCACTAATTGCTGGTGTTATTAAAATGCTTCTTGAAATACAGAAAAAATATAAAAGTGTGACATCTAAATTAGTTATTATGGTAAACTCATTATTTATTTCACCACACTTTGAGCTAAATGCTAACACACTTGGGCAGAAGGCTTTTGTGTTGTATCTAGACAATGAAGGGGTCAGTGGATCTTGATGCAGAAGGTGTTAGTGGTTTGTCACAAGAGTCAACACACATGATAAGAAGGTGTCGGCAGTTACAGGTTTAGGCAACGAAACTACTTGATAAGGGTAAGGGAAAGTTCAGGGTTGAGATTAGTCAAGTGTGTCGAATCACATGACCAACGACTGATGACTCCCATCCGCCCAAAGTGGACTATCTTGCTCTTTAAACTACGTTTGTTGCTGTTCATTCAGACAGTCTAGCACTGACACTGGTGAGTTTACACTGGAGTTGGTTGAAAGCCCAGTGCATCTCTGGACGCTAAAGGGTACCCGTGGTGTATTATAGTGATGCTGTGGACTCTGCCATAGCTGCGTATTGACGTCCTAGGAGTAAGACCATGCTTATATGCGACTACATGCAATAGAAAGCAAATAAATGATGACGTACCATCATTGCATAGGCCACTGAAAGCTCTCATCGTCTCTGGATGGCTTTTAACGTGCTTATGCACACAGAGTTGTTACCAGACCTCTTCCAAGAGCCCATCTATCCATCCATCCATCCATCCATCCATTTTCATCCACTTATCTGGGGCCGGGTCACGGGGGCAGCAGGCCAAGCAAAGCACCCTAGATGTCTCTCTCCCCAGCAGCACTTTCCAGCTCCTCCTGGGGGACCCCAAGGCGTTCCCAGGCCAAATGAGACATGTAATCCCTCTAGCGTTTTTTGGGTCTGCCCTTGGGCCTCCTACCAGTCCAACGGGAGGCGCCCAGGCACCCAAGAATGCATAGTTGTAATATTAGTTGTTCAAAACTGTATTTCCAGTGCCCAGTCTGCTCTCCATTTTTATATGTCCATTGCTTTCCTTTGTTTAAGGTTTGACTGGTGCTCTTCTTCTGCATTGGTATAATGGCGTCTGACTTGAGAATTAGCGCTGCCTACTGCTTATCTTTATGAAGCAACTCCCAATACAGTAACTGATGAAAAAGTGTGCATTTTCTTTTGGCAATTTTCTCAAAATTCTGTCAAAGGTTGCTCTACATTTGGTTGGAAACCCAACTAATGACAGTGCTCACATGCTAATCTTTAGAGGGTAATGTTTGTTTGTTTCACAATCTTAGTTTAGTGTGTTAGCATGCTAGCATTTGTAATTAGCAGTAAACACAAAGCTGAGGGAATGCCGTCATTTTAGCAAATTTTTGGTGATACACCAAAGTATTGGACAAAGAGAAAATTTGACCTGATGATGTCACTGGTTCCAAAAATGTAGTTCGTACCACGGTATCAAATTTCATGACAACTCATCCAAAATTTGAGATATTTCACTCACAAATATCAATGTCATGTGGTGCTAGAGGAAAAGTCAAGGGATCACCATAGTCATAAGACTTATCATCTGGGAACCACGAATTTCATTCCAATTCATCTCATAATTCATAAGATATTTCAGTGTGAACCAACTGACCAATCACGTGGCTCAAATACAAGCAACTTTTATACATGCCTAACACCATGTAAGAGCCTTTTACGAAATCAAAGTTAGCTCACATATGCTTTGCTTTAGTTTTGTCATCATAAATACCATAACTAGCTGTCAAGCGGTTACAAGCAACCACTGGAAAGCACTGTCCTGCCCATCTCTCCCGCAGAATCTGGGTCGGCCCTGCTGACATGTTGTCAGAGGTGTCAACCCCCCATGGAGACACACATCATTATCATCACCATCTCCCACTGCCTCCCTCCCTATATGTCTGTCTCGCTTTGTCTGTAACAGCATGTTGCCCTCAGTTGATGGACCGGCAGTCCCACTGCTGACTCATAACACTGAATGGCGGAAGGGAGGGGAGGGGAACAGTACATCCCAGTAAGTCAAGGTGGCACTGCAGTGGTAGCATCCTGCCAATCAGGAAGCTCATAAACACTCAAACAAACTTGAAAATAGCGACCCAGAGGAAAGGAAAAGTTAGCCAAACACAAAGGACACAATAAGTTAGAAACCTGGCACCTTTTTCTGGCAAACATTCATAGACAATCAGGCCATGACTTAAAAATGGAACATTTTTCTGTGAGAGAGACAGAAGATCATTGAGAAAAACAATAGGCCCAGATGTTATTGCGGATGCTCTATTTCCTTGAGTGGTGCTTCATCATCATGATGAATAGGGGCCCCTCTTTGTCAATCATGTGCTTTAGTGGAGCAGGTATTTATTTCTCTGTTTTCGCTGTCTGCCTGTCTTTCTCTCTGTGGCCCGGTGACTGATGAGCCCTGTCACAGGCAGGAACACCCAGTCTGTAGCCACCGGAGATGACTGCTCGAGGTACTTACGAGATAAAATCATGTGACAGAAAACTGAATTCGGATATTTTGATATGCCAAGAAATTCTTTGACACCCTATAGGGATCTGGTGAGTGTGTGTGGAGAAAAACATGCACAGGTTTTTCCTTTAGTTGAAATAAAACGAACAGTGAGGAGAGATTAAATGTTAGTTTTCAGGGGTAAATCTAACATCTAACCACTCTGTGGTAAGGCTGCACTGCTCCAACATTTTCTCAAGGTTTTCAGGGCTTTCTTTATTTCCCAGCTATAAAATCGATAAACCTCACTATAAGGAGCTCATTGCTATTATATTTATATTAAGTAACAAGAGGCCAAGGAGTGCTGTAGCACAAAAAACTAACAGTCCATCTTGACAAAATAAATATGACAGTGAAAACACTTAATATGATGACACACATGAAGAAACTACTTAATGTGATTGTCACATCAGGGCTAATACCTGATTCTCTTATATACCCTTTTTCATCAAACTACCTCTGGTTCTTGAACCAGTTTTGTTCAGGATTCTTGGAACCTTGGTATCAACCAACCAGAAACCAGCCCAGATTTCCACTAGTTTTGAGCATAACCACTGCAATCAGGGATGTGCCATCAACAGAGGACATTGCACAATGCCCAACGGAGGTAACAGCAGTAATAAAATGGTGGACTGCAGTGATAACTTGCAAGCTTTTGTTCTGATATTACAGGCATATATTTTTAACCAAAAAACATTGACCAACTAGCATGGACTAACTACGTATTGATGAGACCACTGCATGCTCCTGTTTCCCAACAATTTCTTAAATAACTTCTCCAATGTTGCCTTCTTCATCCTCTTTTTCCAATCTGTAAAATTTTACATGGCAACTGATGTCATTATGGTTGGTACTTCAGGTTAAAAAAAGGTTTTTCTCTGTTCATTGTTGGTGGAAAAGGAGAATTGGTAAGGTCAGTGTCAGGGCAAATATTGATCCAGAGAATCGGTACGGAATCGGAACTCAGTGTCAGATACTGAAGCACAGTGTATCCTTTGGTGGCTGTATGAGACACACCAGGCTTTCAACCAGCTCCAATGTAAACTTATGTGTCATTTTTAGACATTCAGAGCAATGGACGTAGTATAAAAAGTGAGAAAGTCCACCTTGGGCGGCCAGAAGGAGAGATGGAAGGGTCGAACAAGCACAGGACTTTAACCCAGAAGACCAGTGTTCCTGACCCATGTGAAACTAACAGTCAACATTTAGTTATTTTGTCACACAAGTTGTTAGTCATGTGAGTTGACTGATCTTTCCTAACCAAGAAGTTTTGTTGCCTAAACCTAACCGCTGAACCCTGCAACGTAACGCAAAAGGCTCCCCCTGACATTATCATCATGACGCTAAGGGCTTCTGCCCACACATCAAAATATGATAAGTAGGGATGAGATCACATTGAAGTGATTGTACCCTACCATGTCTTGCTGTTATACTAACCGTAAATCCTTACAAGGGACCTGATATGCCAGATCATTATTTGGGCTAATTCTTACCTTTAAGTGGATGGGACTTTCTTTGTCAGTGTCAACCACTGAGTTATACTTTTAGCACTGCAGCCTGATGTTACCTTAAGTAATATGATCCCAAAAAGTTCCACTGGGTGTGGTACACAGATTTTAAATTCAGGTAAAAGACAGCACTAGTATTGGATCAGGAATTCGTATCGGCAAATGATCTGAGTTCAGGTATCTGGTAACAAATATAGTCAGATCAATTTTTCCCTGGATCATGATTATATTCTGAGCATTTTGTTCTTTAATGGTCATTACAGCGTCACAGTAACAGTTATACTATAAATTACTATTGGTTGTCCATCATGCTGCTCTGTTTATCAAAGCTTTCTCAACAGTTGCACTCTAAACAACAAGAGACAAGGCCAGCGTAGCGTGATTTCTTGTTGGCTTGATTTCTCGTTGACATGAAATTACAGTTATAAGGAAGTATTCAGCAGCTTTCCTTTCCAAACAACTTTTTGCACATTCTGCTTTCTACCTGGTATTCTCCCACACATCTGTCAGCGCCCAGCAGCGCAGAGGACTTATGGTTTTAAGCGTCTGATAAACAGGTCTTGTTATCTGGAGGTGTTATTTGGCATTTCATTTGCTCAAACGCCCTTCACGTGTGAGCTGTCTCCATCCACTCGTGCAGCGTAGATGCCACAAGGTAGATTCTTTTTCCGTTTAAATACAAGTGTGAAGTCAGCTGCAATGACACATTATGATGCCGTTACAAATGGCTGCCCCCATCTGCTACGGTTTAGGAGTTGGATACAGACAAAAAAAAAAAATCTAATGCAACTGTCCTAGTTTACAGTATGTGTCAGAAGCAGTGGGAAAGGAAAATAATGGAATGCGTTCAAAAGAAGGATCTCAAGGGACAGTGATGGTCATTATCAGAATTGTTTTGACACTGATAACGTATCTTTCTTTAATTCCCTCACAGCTCACTTTAAAAACATGATTCCCTTGAACTAAGATATTTCTTGTTTAAACAGGTCTTTATAGATATCAGAGTCATATCTCACTATTGATTCAGTCACTAGCTTTAACAATGTCCTGTGAGACTCGAGTCAATGCATTGTCCCTTGACAAGACAACGCAAGAGGGAAATGGTTGTTGAATCCTGTTACAAAGGTTCCTCTGTGAATAGGTGAGAAAAAAAAAGTGAGGAACAATAGAAATCGATAGCACTTCAAAATGAGGAAGGTATGACGGAAGGCTCTAATCATAAAAGGGTGCAACGGAAGTCATTGTGCTTTCAAAGGCTCAGGGAGGAACAATTAAGGGTAGATAAGCTATTCTCTCTGCTATCATTTCCCGCCGCCATTTTCCTTGACAGACTTTTCAATAATACGGTTTCTCTGCATCACACTCCTATCTATTTAATGGTCAGCTCTCATGAGAATTACTCAGAGATATGTGATCGCTTTTGGAATAGAGTTGGCTGCACACATCTCTCTGTAGCCCACTTCTCTGTATCTCCCGAGCATTTCACGGCACACTCTCCGTCGTGCCCCCCCTCTGAGCTCTCTCTCACTATCTCTTCCTAAATGGGAGTATGCTGATGCGCTAATGAGCGAAGACAAAGCTAGCAGCATATGGTGATGATAATGAGATGAACAATGTTTGGAAAACAAGGCCATATATAAGGCTGAGGATCTGACACATTGCATTGGAGAAGACAGACAGTGTGGTGTACTGAGTGCCACACAGATGCCTTAAGGCTAAGCTACATGAGATATATTATTCATGGCCATGCACACCCAAGTCCTCGAGGCAATGTTTGTGGGCAAATAATAATAAAGGAATGCTGGTGCCAGTGACATGCCTTTATTATAGTTAAGATCCTTTTATCATATTGCATATGCTTAGCTTTTGCCCCCAAGTGTGTATGCAAGTTTCCATTTTGTGGCTCTAAAACTTTAATGTGTTGGCAAACTGCAAAGTCCTGTGAACTAAAGCAGCGGTTCAAAACTTTATTTTTAGACATACCCCCAGAGCTGTTCGATGAACTCAAGTTCCCCTTCATTAGCTATGTTTCCATCCAAAAGTGATTAGAATCATTGGGAAATGCGCATTAAAAGAAATACGAATCCTGTGTGTTTCCATTAAATGTACGGACTTTGGTGAAAACTACTAACTTCTGCGAGTTTTCCGCAGAACCGGAAACAAAACAAGTCTCACAATTCTTCTTCTATGTTTTCTGGCAGTTGGCAACCAGCTTGTAAATGCATTACCGCCTTCCCAACCTGGAGTGTGGATATCACCATGGAGAGAGGTGCGCTACATCAGACTTAATTCGAACATAACTGTTTCCATCCCCCGCTTTGCGAATCACCATTTTTTCGAATCAACCAAAACCCAGCTAAAGCGAGCGTATTTTAGTTTGTGCGAATCAGGGGATTTTAATTCGAATTTTGGCGTTTCCATCATAATTTTCCGATGCGATACTTCTAGATGCGCATCTAAACAGGCTGATGGACACATAGCTAGTGACACCATCCATCAAGTTCCAAATGTGGTTAGAACTAGGTGTTACTTCACATCATTAACTATATAAAAGTAGATATTGTTATGGCATTTTTTATACAATTGAACTGTAAATGTGTCTGCCTTAATAAAGTTTACATTCATGATAGCGGCAGAAGCTAAATGCACAATCCTTTATCCACTGAGCTTCTTTAGCTATGGTTAGCTATCAACCATTTATCCTTTAGCCCACTTTTAGCTAACCATTTCAACCATTTATCCTTTAGCCTACTTTTAGCTAACCATTTCAACCATTTATCAATTTTAGCTAACTATTTCAACTGCTTAGCCTTTACTTTTAACTTAATGTTTCAACCATTTATCAAGAAGGCTACTTTAGCTAACCATATCAACCATTTATCCATTTCTTTTAACTAACCATTTATCAATTTTAGCTATTTCAACTGCTTATCCATTAGCTTACTTTTAGTTAACCATCTATCAATTTTACCTTACTAATTCTAACTGCTTAGCCTTTAATTTTAACTAAACATTTAAACCATTTATCCATTACAATACTGTAGCTAACCATATCAACCATTTATCAATTTGCTTTAGCTAACCATTTATCAATTTTAGCTATTTAAACTGCTTATCCATTAGCCTACTTTTAATAAACAATTTTAACCATGTACCATAGACGCAGTGTAATAACTAGACACCAGACCCCAAGTTGGTGCCTATCCAGTCCAGTGGAATTGCTTGCCTGGCACATACGCCAAAAATGTTTCTGTCTTGCGGGTTTACATGACGGTATGTGGCCCACCGAATATGCGAACATATATATGTGCTGTTTTTCCCATTGGTCCCACTCGCAAGTTTCTGCGTGGCCCACAGATTTCTAATTCGCTTTTCTCAGCTTGAGGAAAGTTTTACAAATATAAAACCCCCATGGATCAAAAACTGATTTGACCTTGTTTGCACTTCAAGGTATCCTGTCAACAGCTTTACAGACATCTGTTTCTATAATGGTGGTCTATGGGGAAAATGCTTTTCAGCTGCAATACTGCAAGTGGTTACTTGGTACTTACTTACTTTTTAGATAGCTATATCAACCACATACTTTTAGCTATTTCACCATTTCCAAAAGCTATCTATTTCAACAGTTTTTACATTCCATTCCAACAGTTATACTTTAAGCTTACTGTTTAGAAATCCCTGCTTGCTATATTTCACACTTTATCTCTACGACAAGATAAAAGCTTATGCTTGAATTATTTATTGATTTTAGTTTAGTTTTTAATACTGTGCAACCCTATATGGTTATAGAGAAGCTAAAGGATATGAATGTTGACACTACCCTGATTAGATGGTTCTATTCTTTTTTAGGACACAGCAAGTGAAGGTCAAATGGACGCTGTCAGAGTCCATACACAGCAATACAGGGGTCACACAAGGCTGTGTGGTTTCACCTATACTCTTTACTTTGTACACAAAGATCTGCAAGAAAGTGCACCCCAATAATTATAATTATGCTTTATAATTTATATGATAAAATTTGCTGATGATACTGTGATTTTGAGCCATCTCCCCAAGGACACGGACCTGTCTGTGCACCAAGATGAGATAGCAATAAAACATGAAGAAAGGTCTGCACACTGTAGCTCCCTTAAGTGCAATTTATTAGCACATCATCAAGTGATGTTTCAAGCTAATGCTCTTGTGGATGTGCTTATAAATTGCACTCAGGGAAGCTACGGTGTGTGAACCTTTCCTCATGTTTTATTGCTATCTTTTATTGGTCCAGCACCTGCCTTTTTGCACAACGATGGAAAAAGACACCTTCATCAAGTGGTGTGACACTAACAATCTCATTTTAAATGTCACCAAAATACAGGAGATGGACCTTGACGGACCATAAGACGGTGGTCATCGAAAAACAGACAATCATTCAAGTGTCCTCATACAAATACTCAGTTGTCCACATAGACAACCTTGTTTGCTGGTAAACACACATTGGTATCCTGTGCAATAGATTGCAGCTGAGACTTTACTTCCAAATGCGATTGAGGCGGTATGGAGTGAGCCGCCAGATCATGCTGATGTTTTACCGGGCAATTCTAGAGAACATCATTAGATACGGAATCACAGCATGGTTTGGCAACCTAACAGTGCAACTGAAAAGCAAGCTTGCCAGCATGTACAAAACTGCTATAAAGGTAATAGGCAAAAAAACAATATGAGCCCATACAGAGCCTGTGCAAGCAGGCAGTCATGAAACAAGCAACAAAAATCATTGCGGGCTCTCAACATCCCCTCTTCTCTGAATATGAACCTCTGCCATCATGAGGAAAACTCCTTGTGCCAAAATGAAAAATCAAACCGCTTGAAGCTATCGTTTGTTCCAGCCTCCATCAAGCTGCTGAACTTTAGTTCTAAATCTTAGTGCAACAGAGCAATGTGCAACAAATACACAAGCACTCCAACACTCTGAACTTTAACTCTTACAGGCTCTTCTTTATGCCGCTGAAATGTTGAATGTATAATGTCTCTAACATTTTAAGATGTTTTTGTGTTGATTTGTGTCTGAGTAGTTTTAGCACATATTTTGTCTCAACTTGTGGTGTTAAGATGTAATAGCTGACTTAATGTGGACACATTTTTTCTTATCAAAATGTAATTTTTTTTATCTTATCAAATCAGTTGACACGGATTGGCATTGTCGCCTCACAGCAAGAGGGTTCCTGGTTCGAACCTGGGGTGGGGGGTTTGAGCACCGGGTGGGAGAGACCTTCTGTGTGGAGTTTGCATGTTCTCCCCAAATCAGCATGGGTAATCTCCAGGTACTCTGGCTTCCTCGCACAGTCCAAAGACATGCAGGTTAGCTTGATTGGTGATACTAAATTGGATGTAGGTGCGAATGGATGTCTGTCTCTGTGTGTCAGCCCTGTGATAGACTGGCAACCTTTCCAGCGTGTACCCCGCCTCTTGCCCAGTGTCAGCTGGGATGGGCTCCAGCTCCTCTGCAACCCCTAACAGGATAAGTGGATACGTTAAATGCATGAATGCATGAATGAATGAATGAATGAATGAATGAATGAATGAATGAGTTGAGGCACATTATAATCTTTCCACTTACTGGCAACTGCAGAATTACTCCCTGGGGTATTACTACCCTTACTTGATAACAGATAGAACTTGTTACACTCTGTTTCCATCTTCAGTCTGACATTGCGTCCACTCTAATCAGCTTCTGTGGGAAAGGTGGGTTCGATTTTCCCTAACCTACAGCTAGAGACCAACATATCTGCTTGAAACGTACGTTATTTTAAGGCCACACTGATGTGTAGCATGGCCAACATACCTGTTTTTCTGGGGTGTTAAGAGGTGAGCAGTGCGAAGTAAAACAAATTAAGATGTTGATAAATTTGCTGTGGTACTTAGAAGACATGTTGGTTTAGAGCATCCTCGATAGCTGAGTCTATCTTGTAGCATTTGCCATTGTTGTTCATACTCCTCATTGGTCCTGGTTGAGTCCTCCCTGCGGAGATCACTGGTTGGTTTTTATTTTGACTGAGAATCCACTGTTTCATGTTATGATGCCAGACAAGTCAATTTGAACTCAGTGAAGTAGGGGGTTCAAAGTAGAGGCTGACCGATTTATGGGTGGCTGATAAACTGGCGCCAATAAGACGTTTCACAAACTATCGTTATAGTCGGAACTTGCCTCCAGTTGTGGCTGATGGACGCACAGGCCACACTCCACAGCAGATTAATCAGCTATCATTTTGTCCCTGGTCAAAACTATCGTTACTGTAGTGGTCTTTAAAAATCCACTATCTGTCAACCTCTAATTCAAGGGTCTGGAATCCAGGCAACAACTATCCCTGATTGGGAATTACTATGGTAAAGTAGGCTACTCAGTGACTTTAGAAGCACCTCTAAAAGCTGTATGCCGTTTTCTTGGCTCTCATATAGCTGGCATTCCTTCAGGCAATAAACATCGGTGTCAAATAGTTTCTATCTGTGAGCTCTTTGGCCCTAACACTTCAAACTTGCCCCCCACTGCTGACAGTGCCAGCAGGTAGCAAGACCCACGAAGCCTCGGACATCTGTTCTGTTCTCGTTGTCTGTCTGTCTCTCACTCGAGCAAACTTTCTTGTTTATATATTTATAAAGATAAGGATTGGATGAAATTTCTCTGCCGTGCCCACCAATCACGTAGGTGTGACCCTCGGAGCCCAAACACGCCTTCCTTGCTCAAGCCTCCACATGAACTCCCTCACCTTACCGCCCACCATACAAAGGGGATTTTACACCCAGCTCCTGGCAAAATTCCCGTGAGCTCAGCGGTCGCATATCGAGGCCTCTGCCCGCTCTGTGATCCTCCCTGTCCTCCGTGCTGCAGGAGAGAGATATGGGCCGAAGGGATGAGGTCAAAACAGATGCAGTGCTTCTTATGTACTGTAAACAGACAGGACGGCAAATAAAGAGGAAGCTCCAGTCTCCCGCCTCACACAGGCTCACACATAACCTGCTTACCATTTTCAGTGTGACTAAATATGCATATGCAGAGAGACAGAGAGGACCCCACACACTCCCACACATGGGATGTGTGCACACTGTCACATAAGGGTGAGTGATTTGGACGAGTCAAGAGCTCTCAAAGCCACATAATAAATACAGAAAGCTTCACACGTTAGAGAATGCCCGTTTGTAGTCTCAGGATGCATTTCTTGGCGCATGAATTTTCATATAACTGCTCTGAGCTAATATCACAAAGATGTTTACTGTCGCTCCCAGTTTCACAAAACAATACAGGCAGCAGCTTTGGACAACTGCACACGTCTCATCTTTCATTTTGAGGCTCTATTTACACAGGTTTTCATCGTCGGTGCAGACTTTTGTGTCAACATCTTTTCAACGTCAAAAATGCTTTGCTCGGTTATACCCAAAGATGACTCATAAAACTGCCTCTTTACCAAACTGGAGCAAGTCTTTCAATAAACCATGCATGCTTTTTTGACAATGCCTGACAAAGCCGTTAGGATGTGACCTAGAACAGACTCAGAGGAGGCAAGCAGACACGTGAAGAATAAGTGGAGGGAGATGAACAGACAGACCGACAGAGCAGCAGGCAGCATAACATAGGTTGCATAACAATGACTTTTTCAGTAGAGTACAGTACAGCCGGCCTGCCTGCCTGTTGATATGTGGGCGCGGGTGACTGCGGGACAATGCGAACTCGCCGTGTGCTGCAGAGCAAATACTACACGAGAGAATACTGTTGCCATGACAAGAGAGAGGAAGAGAGAGATGGAGAGGGTTGAGTAATGACAGAGAGGCAGTTTTGCAGCTGAAGAAAAGAAGAGGGTTTATCCATTTGCAGAGTGAGGAGAAAGAGGGAATAATAGATGAGTCAGCTGCTTACAATTTTCAGCGGCGAATCAAACAAGCAGTGAAATTACACTGTACAGCCAGTAGCAATGGAGTCAGGCCAAGCATGAGATAGAGGCACTCCTACATACATGTGCTCTGGCTCTCTTTTGATGTCTCGCTTGTGTTTTTTTCCTCTTCATTTTCTCTTGCACGCACACAACTATACAATACACATCAAGGGGCACAGTTGAATGTGTTGTCTACCCTACTTCCACCCCTTCAGTGTGTGTAGCAGAACAGAATATATTCTTGTCTGGGACATGAGAAAAGCACAGATATACCACGTCTGCCCCAGGAGGATTGCCTCACTGCTCCAAGCTGGATGTCTGGCTTCCCACGAGGGAGACGGCGCGGCTTTGAAATTACTCTGTGTTTTGGTGCTGTATGACTTGGCCTCTGCAGCGTTATGGAGTGCACACTCATGTTGCTGACTGCAGTGTCTGTTACCTGGCGGTCATAAGCTCATCATCCACACGCTGTCTCATCAGTGTGGTCACACTTACTGTAATCCTGACATTCCTGCGCCTTCGCCCTGCAGGGTGAATTCATGTTAATGTCTTCTTCTTTAACGTTCAAAATATGGTTTAAAGGGAAGCATACATTTAAAACCGAATGCATAATTAAATCCAGTGCTTTTACCCTCAATTCCTTAAGCAGTACTTTGTGTCGACTTTATATACATACATTCCATGTTCCCTCCTGTCAGTGATTGAGCAATGATTCAGCCAATTTACAGCCACTTCTACAATACACTTTTACAAGGAGCCAGTGTCATGAGCAAGTCTTAAGAAAAAGTGGTAAACAGGTACTGATAAATCTTTCATATTGGGCAGAGGCAATCTCGCAAAGCCAGGCGTCCATCTTGTCAAGCTCAACAAGGTCCGAGGAAAATCATAATAACTGACCTTTGGAAATGTTCTGGCAGCTATTCAACGGACTGTGAGTTGGAAAAAAGTCTACCTATAAAAGTCTGGTGTACCTGGACGGATTTGATCAGAACTGTGGATTCCCTACTTTAGCAGGAAAATATGAGCAAAGAGTTCTTTCATGACTTGTGCATGTTTTGTCAAAACTGACATGACATTCATTGGTGGATGACGTAACATTGGTTGTCTTGCACTCATGTAGATGCTACTTGACGAACTACCCACCCAAACACCGTTACAGACCAAGTACACCCCCTCATGGCAACCACACTCCCTAATGGTGTTGGCCCCCCTTAGCAGGACAATGCACCATGCCACACTGCAAAAGCTGCTCAGGAATGGCCCTACCAGCATGACAAAGGGCTCAAGAGACAGACCTGGTTTCCAAAGTCTCCAGATCCCAATCGGATTGAGCATTCATAGGACCTGAGCATCCATAGGACATGCCGGAACAAGTCCAAACCCCAAGGGCTCCTCCTTGCAGCCCACAGGACTCAAAGGATGCATTGCCAATGCCCGGGCGCCAGATACCACAGGACAGCACCAACAGACCCTGTGTCCATGCCTAGACAGGTCAAAGCCAAGTCCAATCCAAAGAGGCCCCACAATGGGGAGTGTTGCTGCCATGAGGGGGTGTATTTGGTCTGCAACAGTGTTTGGGTGGGTGGGGCGTGTCAATTGGCATCCACATTAATGCCAGGAACTAAAGTTTCCCAGGAGAACATCGCATTGTAACAAGATGATCAATGTTATCCACTTCACCTGTCAGTGGTCTTAATGCTGTGGTTGATCGGCGAACACAGCTAGCAGAAAATATTAGTATTTCAAGTTTGGGGCTAGCCTGAACCTTTCAAACCAGACACACAAGCAAGGCCTGAGACTGCCATTGTTTTCAATGGAGAACATAGCTCCACATGACTAAACAACTATGCGAGCAAAACAGGGCCCGGATATCCCAACAGGTATCACTCCCAAAGTCTAAATCTAACTTTGACCTTTACATACACTGACATAGTTGGGGGTTTTTTATTGGCACACATTCCTCAACCTCACACATATTGCTCCAAAAGGTACCCAATAAAGTGTTTGACTATCTATTTGTGCTTGCACATGTTTTTACCAAGCAGAGCAGTCTGCAACATAAATCCCCTGCTGCACCGATGCAGTCTTATTGAAATAAATGGGAAAACATGCATTTTTTTCCACTTTGCTATTGTTAGTGTAAAAGCCCTCTTACAGGATTACATCCCCTTACAGGATTACGTAGGCAATCAACAATAAATATTTTTCAGTAACACCCAGAAAGGCCACTTCAGAGACCACAGACCTGTGATCTTCCACATTCCCCTAAGACTTTACAAGAAAGAAGAATTTACAGGAAAGAAGAATTTACAAGAAAGTACAAAGTGCAGAGGTTCAGTTGGAGGTTGGACTGACAATTTTAAGAATCTTAAACATCCATCTTCAGTCTTTTATTCTGAAGGCACTGAGAGGGTCCCAAGAGCAGATGATCAAAATTTCATTAGGAATTTTAAAGGCCTTTTGAATCTTTTATTTGAAAAGTCTTTAGAAAAATGGGACGAATGAATGAAGGAATTCAGTATTAAGGATTAGCTGCACCTATTGTACCTCCAGCAATAACTGCTATGTACTGTTTATGTGATCACATGTAACCATCTATTTGTCTGTGACCAACATACAGCACAGTGTCCAGACTGTCTTGAGATATGTTTAACAATATGAAATTTCAGGAAACAAAATATTTTATTGTAGCACCACCCTCAGTCCATAGTTTCAGTTTTCAGATGATCATGTCTTTTGGTCATAAACACAATGTTCTCTGTACAATCGTGCTACTAAGAGGCCAAATCTATTGATTTTTGTTGACCTCATGACCTTTAACCCAGCCCTTTACACAGCTGTCATCTATCTAGCTTTGTCGTGAAAGCACTAAATAACAGAGTTGATTAGACTCTGGTGGAGGGTTCCATTGAGCTCTACTCAGCATTTTTTCTCCTCAGGTTCCTTCAATATCTCAGACTCTTTCTTGTTTTTAACACATTGGCTTTTTCAGTGAGCTCTGACTTGGCCGTTTTGACTGCTGCACATTTATTGTTATTCTGTTGCCAGGACTGTTGCAAGTTATATCATTAAAGCTGTTGAGATGTTCAGTAAAAACAAAGTAGGAGCCAGTATCTGAGAGGAACGCATTTTGTGGCTAAAATACCCTAAATTAAAGTAGAGAAGCATTGTTGTGGGATCTTAGTTTGTCTCTAGTTACCGTTTTGTTTGACCCAATACCTTAAACCACAATGGGCTTGTAATTGCCACTGCTTGTCAAACTGATTCCCAACTGTATCCAATTTATTTTCCTTTCTTTGTAGTTTGCTGCTCCACTAATCTTGGGGAAATATTCGAGCAGCAGCAGGAATTAAATCTGGCTGTCAGTGGAGATAGTTAAAAGACGACGGTGACCTCAGAGAATCAGTGTGTTTTGGTTCAGCTTGGTGACGAACTGTGACCACACCAGCAGACTCCCACTGCATCCCTTTCATCATCCTGATGGGCATCTTGGTGACAGCTGTCAGTCATCCTGGTGAATGGGTTCACAGTGTGATGATGTCATCTGGGTGTTTGTTTTCACTCTGTGTGTGTGATCCTTTTTCAACTCAGAACAAATCACGGGGATGAGAGGTTTTTACAAACAGATTCTGGAGCAGTAGCAGCAGAATATTTGGATCTTTTCTTTATCTCTCAAGATTGCACGGGGCGATGTCATCAATTGTCTTTTGGCTCAAATTTACATCTTCTTTGTGCCCCTTGTCAACTGAGAACTAACACAGTGTTTCTATGAACCTGAAATAATTATAGCACTGTGTAAGCAAACAGAAGCGGAGGAGAAAAGATTGCGGATTGTTTTTCATTATGAGGAAGAAGTGTATTAGAGTAAATAGTGTAGAAAACTGTGGGACAGTGTGATTCACAGGGAGCAGCAGTACACAGCATTAATTCTTGTGGATCTTACGCATGAGCAAGAGAGATGAATTGGCAAAGGGTGCTTCTTAAAGGACAATTAGCAGTGCAACTTTTATAGGCTGAATCACTTAAAATGTTGTGGTATAATGTGATAAACTGCAGAAAATGTGTCCAGTTAATCCACAAGTAAACCTATTGTAACCACAAGTCCTAACCCTAACAGCACTGCTGCGGTTTCTCGCATGAATCACTGCTCTTACTTTCAGACTTTGTGAGGTGTTGAACTGTTTTTAATTTTTGTTCTTTAAAAATTAGTTTACTATTGAAATTAGATGACGCAAATATAACATTTTTAACAGGTGCTGGATAAATCAGGGGGTATTAAGGGCAAAATCTAGCCTGGAACGCTTGTTCTTTTATGCTCCTGTAATAATTTTAATCATTTGTTATTGCTATGCTTCACACCATCATGGAGAAGCTGCAGCAACAGATGATTAAAATCATTATGAGAGCAGTATACAGATTCAACTTTAGCCTTTTGGACGTGGTTTACTTTGCTATGGTTCCAACTTAGGCTACATTTAAAAGAACAGTTTAACACTTTGGGAAATGCACTTGTTTGCATACTGGCGATAAAAAGATTCATACAAGTTTCACGTCTGTATGCTAAATATGAAGCTACAGCCAGCCCATTAGATAATTAGCTTAGCTTAGCTTAGCTTAGCGTAGCAAAAAGACTAGAAACAGAGGGGAAACACCTAGCCTGGCTCTGTATAACGTTAAATAAAAATAATATCATGTTAATCTTTGGTGCTAGAAGGCTGATTTTGTCACGTTTGCTCAGAGCCAGGCTAGCTGTTACCCCGTTTCCATAATTTATGCTAACTTTAAGGGGACCTATTATTATTGTCAAGTTCATACTTGTATGTTGGGTTTCCGCTAGAACATTTCTACATTTTTTTAATGTTCAAAAATCTTGTTATTTTTCTCATACTGTCTGTAGTGGAACACCTAGATTTACCCTCTGTCTGATACGCTCTGTTTTAGCATCTGTCTCTTTACGTCCCCTTCCCAAAAAGCCCATTTTGCTCTGATTGATCAGTGTTGCTGGGTCTTCTGCATATGCACTCTGGTCATCTCTGCCTTGTTTTTGCCACCGGTGAACGACTGTAACAGAGTATAGCGGCACTTTCTACCTTGGAAAATCACCAATAAAAGCTTCTAAACAAAAATGTTCATAACTGGAGACGTTCTGACGTTAGCATGTAGCTATATGTAGCAGGGTATGAAATCTAAACACTTACAGTTGTGTGCCTGGAGCAGATGACCATATAAAGAAATCTGTCACTTCCTGATGTCAGCCTGTCTTGCAAGTAGAAAAAAAGTTGGGAACAGTATTCAGAACGTTAGGGCTATCCCGAATGATATGCGGGATAGCCCTAACGTTCGCTTTTTACCAGCGAATATTCAAAGCTTTGACCATATGCAATGGGGCCACCCAAACCCAACCCTACTTTGGTAGGACTTAGTGCTGCTACGTGTGTGTGTCACAAAGAGTAGGAGATGGAAGAAAAGTCAGAAGGTGGACTATTGTACGCAATGTTTCAGTAGCTTATCAATAACCCAGAAGGCTTCACTACAGTTGCTGAAAACCAGTCTCCAGTTCATCTAACCTGTTGCTTTTCCTCGTCACACAGCCAATTTAATTGCTTGTGTCAGACATCTGTGTCTGACACTTGCCGCCACATTTCAATTTCCTTGATCAGTTTACTGGGAAAAAAAGCACAAACCAAAAAAACGAAGCATTAGAATACCAATTTTGATATTGATTACCATGGCAACAACTGGATCTTCTAGGCTTATTCTTAGAGAACGGTCTGAAGCCTGGGGATTACTTTTACCTTATTATTTGAAGCTTTGCCTGCGTTACACAACATTATATCACTGTATGACAGAAAATAAGGAAAAACATGATAGGTCCACTTTAAGCTAAACTGCTGCTGGCTCCAGCTACATATTTACTGTACTTGAGTGGTATCAATCCTCTCATCTAACTCTGTGCCAGAGAGCCAGTAAGTGTTTTTCCCAAAATGTCCAACTATTGCTCGAAGCCAAAAAGCACCACGGTTGTACCCAGATGTTTATCTGTGGCTCAGCGAGGCTGTAATTTGAATTGCCAGCTTGTCACACCCTCAACAGCCAGCCAGCTTGGCAGAGCAGACGTGAGTCCAGTTTAACACAGTGTTCATAGTCGCTGTGATAAAGAGATTATTTAAATATCATCTCCCCATGTTTTATTTATTAACAACATAAAGCATTTGTATACAATCCCAGTTTAGTATGGAGTATAAATGTAAGGTCTTTCTTTTGTGCTGCCATTTTCATGACTGCTCACGCATTCACTGTGAGCCAGTTCATGGCAGAGTGCCCGAAAACAAGGAGGTGCACCTGTGCTTTGATAGCATATTTAATTTTACAATTGTGCTCTGCAACCAGGCAAAACCCATTACGAAATGAGAAAATTGGTGACCTTGTGCCAGCCATTTGGGCCTCCTATGAAAAATGAAGCAAAGGACCGGCTTTCATCGTGACTGGAGCGAGTGTTGGTGTTTTGAGAGATTCTATTAAATGCATGAGGGAGGAGGGCTCCAGCATCATCGTGAATCAATGCCTTCAGCTGTTTCCATTTACTTAAATCCATGTAGCCTTTAGTAAGCCAGATGTCTATATGAACTTTCGTCACATGCGTCTTTTCCTTTTCACCAAGCAGCATGGGACATTTCATCACACTGGGGAATCTTGTCTCTTATTCATTCTTCTACACGACCTCACGCTGTCTGTCTCACTGACGCTCTTTTTAATTGTCTCTACTCGCTCTCTACCTTGTCAGTCAGTGTATGTATGTGTGTGAGAGTGTGTGCATGTGTGGTTTGAGTCAGTGCCAGGGCTAAGTGATTAATTAGTAACAACACAACTTGCTTTGCTTGACAGTTGGACTGTGCAGGTTTAAGGCCTTTGAGCGCACCTCGTGGCTCAACAATGGGCCGCTGAGATGGAACAGGGAGAAAATGGAGGAGGAAATCAATATTGTCGGGTTGTGGCCACATGACTTCCCCTTCTGTTTGCTGTGGAGCAACAAAAGGCCATCTGTATGAGCATCTATAAGAGGACTGAAAGGAGACAGAGCATTGACGGAGCTTGTATTTATAGGACTGTGTTGAGATTGCCCATCTTTTATTGTCCGTCTATATTCTTGTGCTTTCTGCCTGAATGATTTTGTCTTGCTCCCTCTGTGCTCCACACACCTCCTTTGTTTCTATGGCAGCAATTTTTCTAACTTTTCTTCTCACTCTCTTCATTGTTTATGCATCCTCATCCCTCTCTCCTTATTTCACTTTTCTTCGTCTCGTTCTGTCCTCCATGTATCTCAACTTTTTTGTACTTCTCAAATTATCAAGTGGCAGTATTAGGGGCTTTTAACAGAATGTATTCACTTAGCAAGGATACCTTCGCCTTCAGTAACAGGAATTTGCAATTATCCATCAGGCTCAGCACAGCGAGAGAACAATGCTGAAGAGAGTGTCCTCAGAGTTCCCACACATATTTTAACATTCGGCTGTGCTTTAAAGTCAGTTCTGCTACACTTCCCTGTTGCTCCATACAACTCTGTCAAGCTGCCGGCGCCGCCCTCCATACCCATCTGTACATACCCTGCCATCTGGTTTTTGTGTCTTTCAGAGGAGGTGCAGCTTTAGGTGCAGATGTAGAGGAAGGCTGATCCATTCATTAATCAGATATAGCCATGGCTGAGAGGGCTACTTTTAAAATGTGCTGATTGCCTGCTAATCACAATCACAGCATAGCCTACTGACGTTTTTTGTGTAAATCACCAACATACGTTTTACTGATGATTTACTGTGGATCAGAGGCACTGGATCACTTTGGGCTGTACATGCTGAGATGATGTTGGAGAATAGACTCATGTTCAACACACTTTTTGAAATTTAATTACTGCTTATTAAATTAGAGGAATACATTAGAAACTTTTGCAGCCAGAATACTTTAATTAAGACATCTGTTACCTCCTACACCAGAGGCAGGTGGCAAAAAGATTTATGCCTTTTAAAGGCACATCAGGCAACTTCACAAACTACTAATGGATGGTGATATTAACAGAAACACATGGAAACAAGGAAAGATTGTGGAGTAGCTCAGGTAGGGGTGTCATGATGTACCAATATTGACCATAACCGTGATATTAAAATATGAAATATCAATATCATGTTAATAGGCTAATACACATATAATATTGTGTAAACAATCTGGCGCCTTTTAAAATAATTTCTGTTTCTTTCATCCTCGCTTTGTCTTCTTCCTCCAAAGCCATCTTGCCTTTTCACTATCCATTAAGTGTAACTGCTCTTTTTGTACATTGTACATTTATGGTCGCAGACTCTCTCCACCTCCCTACACTCATGTTTTATGTTCATTTGCCAGTCAGCTGTAACACAGGTTGCATCTGCGAGTGCATTAAATATAGTTAGCGAGTAAGAAAATAACTCTAAATACTTAAAATTAATAATGGTTAAAATACATAAAAGTAAGGACTGAACAATTTAAAGAGTTAGCTAAGTAATGGCTAAACAGCTTAAATAGTTACCTCAGAGTAATGCATAAACTGTTGAAATAGCTAAAAGTAACAAATAAACAGTTGAAATAGTTAGCTTAAAGTAACAGTTAAACAGTTGAAATAGTTAGCTAAAAGTAACGGATTTAACAGTTGAAATAGATAACTAAAAAATAGTTAGCTAAAAGTAATGGATAAACACTTGAAATAGCTCGAAATAATGGCTAAACAGTTAAAAATAGCTAAAGGATAAATAGTTGAAACAGCTGGCAGAAGGTAACAGATAAACTGTTGAAATAGCTAGCTAAAAGTAATAAACACTTGAAATAGCCAAAAATAACAGATAAACACGTGAAATATTTAGCTAAGAGTAATGGATAAACAGTTCAAATAGTTAGCTAAAAGTCATGGATAAACAGTTCACATGGATAGCTAAAAAATAGTTAGCTAAAAGTAATGGATAAACACATGAAATAGTTAGCTAAAAGTAACGGATAAATAGTTGAAATAGTTAGCTAAAGGTAACAGATAAACTGTTCAAATTGTTAGCTAAAACTAACAGATAAAAAGTTGAAATAGTTAGCCAAAAGGAACAGTTAAATATGTGAAATTGATAGCTAAAAGTAACGGATAAACAGTTGAAATGGATAGCTAAAAATAGTAAGCTAAAAGTAACGAATAAACACTTGAAATAGCTCAAAATAATGGACAGATGGTTGAAAATAGCTCAAAGTAACGGATTAACAGTTGAAATACTTAGCTAAAAGTAACAGATAAACAGTTGAAATTGCTCAAAATAATGAATAAATAGTTAAAAATAGCGAAAATTAACAAACAATTGAAATAGTTAGCTAAAATTAATGTATAAGATGTTAGCTAAAATAATGGCTAAAATATTAAATAGTTCAAATCGTATATTTCATATAGGCTATTAAACACTTGTATGCAACTGATTACTTACAGGAATTATGTAATTATTACATTTCAATGCTATAACAGCAGTTTATAGTTTAGATGTGTTGTGAAATATATATTTTAGATTATGAGAGCAAAGCCGAGCACATAATCTGTAAACTATGCAGACAGATCCATAAGTAACTAAATTAGATATGCAGACATTCATCCTGAAATCAGAGCATAGGGTGGATTGCAAAGCATTCAACATTTGGAGCAATGAGAGCATAAGATCGCCAAATGCCATGTCAAAGAACAATGATTCTGTTGAAATGGGTGAAATGGCTTCATGTGACAGATTTTCCTTTCCTGCTACTGCAGCAGCATTAACTTCAGGTCAGCACTAAGACGGTCATACAGTCTCATATAACTACTCAGAAAAATGCTGTCAAGAGGATATGCTGAAAACTGTGGATTAAATGATTCTGTCTGATTGGCATTTTGAGAATTGTTTCTCTACTAGAAAACATTACACAAATATTATCTCAAAAATGTGTGGAGAAAATCCATTCAGAAAAATGCAATAAATTTAATTTTATGATTAAATTTATGTAGCTCTGTTTTCAATGTCAAACTTTCTCTATGGTGGGAAATCCTGGGCATCCTGGGAGAAGACACATTCCCTCAAAGTAATTACTTCAAACTTTTAAACTCGCTGGAAAGTCTTTAACCCCAGTCTGGAGCAACTGCTCACTGAAGGACACACTGTTGAGACAGACAATTCTCAAAGTTTCAGGATGTCTAAAGAACCTCGGATAACACTCTCTTTTTTTTGCTGTTAGTCTTCCTTATGTAGGCTGGTGAGTCAAAGGTACAAAAAAAAATGTCAGCTCAGCAATATACTGAAATCTGTATTTTGGGAGTGAGTGTTTAAGCTCAAGCACTAACATAAATGCACTGGCAGGCATCGTCGAATTACTGGTAAAATCTCATGTAATAGACAGCAGATGCTGCCTATCAGTGTACACATATACACTCTGGATTTTGTCCAAGTGTGTATTAGGCAGCATGACATATAATAGGCTGCAGCTGTAGAATGATGGTAAGAGGCCCTCAGCTGATGGTGCTGACATGAATGGCTGTTAATGTGTTCTGAGGATTGTGGAACAGGGACATCACTTCTAAAGCGGCACATCCTACAGTATAAAAAAGGTGGTGGTGGTGGTGGTGGGGGGTGGGGGGGGGGGGTTATTATGTAAGTGGATGCTTGTAAGTGGCGCTTTAAACCATCAACGCTCCCACATATCTGTCTTAAACCTGAACCTTGTCCTGTCATGTGTCCTTACCCACAGAGGGAGGTCAGATCAACAACAATGTGGCACCGGGCTCAAACATGGGCCAGCAGCACCCTTACCCTGCCCTCAGCCAGCTGGCACATGTCTACGAACAGCAGCAGCAACAACAGCAGCACCAGCAACAGCAGCAGCAGCAGCAGAACAAGGATCTCAACAAGTACGCCTCCCTGAAGGCTGTGGGTGAGTGTCTGTCAAGTTCTCTTATTATCCTCCACTTTTAAGACAAACTGAAGAACAGTTACAGTGTGAGATAAGCAGCGTAGGCTACTCAATACTGCGCTGTTGGTTTTTTATAAAACGGGTGGGTTTTTCTTGTCATTGCTGCTGGATCCAGCTATGTTTGGAGAGGGTGCATCATCGTCAAAATGAATCTTGGGGCTTCCCTTATTTGTGTCAGCGGAGTCACCATCTGATGCATCTGCATGAGCTGGCAGTGAATCTGGAAGCTTTTATTAATTACTTGCTTTTTTCTTTTTTCCCCATCACTGAATGCTTTTTGATCCAAACACAAAGGATGATTTTTCCAGAGGTGAATGAACTGCAGCAGTCCTGCAGGCAGATCTGACAGGTGTTATTGATCACACTACCAAAGCGTAAGTCTTGTAAAAAAAAAAAAAAAAAAAAAAAAAAAAGAAACAGCCTGCTTATCAAGCTGTTTGACAGCTTAATGCACGCCACCAAATTCAATGAGCTCAGTTTGCCGGCGCGGCTGATTTGAATTCGCCTCACCATGCCCGTCTCCTATTGGCAGCGGCATCACTATTTCATAACCTGAATTCATTTGAGATTCACCTGTGAATTTTTCAGTGCGTGTCAGCTTGTTTATGCTAGACAGGTACCCTGCCCTCTCTTGAATTCAGCCCACTCACGCCAGATATCATCCACAAACACATCCAGATATCTGTATAAACAGCTGCAAGATGCCATTTGTCTGCATTTATTAGAGAATAATCAGGGCTTGTCTTCGCAAAGCCTTTCTCTGCATGCTAAGCAGCGGAAAGTAAAAACATTTGATTCAGATGACAAATGTACTGTAGGTGTGAACTTTCTCTGTATAGTAAATCTAAATGTTACTCCCTGCACCACGCGGCATGTGGAGGGCCGTGACTCATCCCCAGACATGTTACAGTAATAGATTATCATGCTTGTTTATGATGAGCGCTGCTTTGTGCCCTGGAAGCAAGACGACGTTGTGTAATTATAGTAGCGATATAACTGCCAGCAAAATTTTAAACAGATGAATAATAAGTGATAAGTGGACACATCATGTTGAGCTTAACGGAAAGCCACCCAGCAAGAACATCAATGAAAAACGGTGATTAACACTGTCATCCTGAGTTTTGGACCCTGGCATCTGTTGTCATATTGTTTGATGGTGTACTGTATTTTTGTCATTCCCAGATAACAGGCCAAATATAGACATCAGACAGTGGTTATTTTCAGCTACAGCTGCGTTTGATTGCAGAAAATTGTTCAGTTATCTGAAATGCCAACGGAGGACATCTTGGTGTCCGTCCCCGAGGATCAGAGAACAAAGGGATTCTTTCTCGACTCAGTATTTTTGCACCAATATTCAACCAGGAGAGAAGTAATCCATCATAGGAGAGGCAGAGATGCCAATTTCTCCTCTGACAGGAGCTTCAATAGAGCAGAGTGCAGTGCAGCCACAAGACATGCCGCAATTTGAGGAAGAGACGCAACCCCACTGTTTCCCAACTGGAAAACCTTACTCTCTGATGTTAGGCTACAGCTTTCCTTTCATCTCAACCGCACATAAAACCAACAGATGGATGCAGCACAGCTCTGGGGATTGAGGATGGCATTTTGGGAAATGTAGAAAATCTTTAACTGGAGGGAAAATAGATGAGGCTGGTTGACGGAAAATAGGTTCAAGGAAAGGTTTAATTATAGCAAAATAACTGGAATTTGTGAAGTATTACAAACTGAGAATGCACTTACTATACAGAAACAGTTTTCAAAGATGTGTTTTTCCTTTGAAGCACTAGATGTTGCTGCTCAAAAGCATTCTTTCTAACCATAAATTGTCTTTGAATCAAATCTGAAGAGACGTGCATGTTGCGTAAGGTCAGATTTCATCCATTAAACTGTTTAAGATCCCTCCCAGACATTTTTAAGTCATATACCAAAATACTTAATTACTTTGCTGAAAATATCTAAAAATTACACTTCATCTTTCTCCCTTATTAAAAATCAGTATGCAAATGAATAGGCTATGTCAATATTTCCTTTGGATGGTTTAATGATGTCACAAAGACGTCTCCTCCTTCACTGAAAAGGCAATTCTCAGTATATTTGTGCTGAAGGCTTCAAGTTTCCACATCACGCTTATGTAAGTTATATTGAATCAGGATTGGCTTCCAGACTAGTTGTGATGTCACGAAATCCTGCCTGTATATACACGTCACAACAGATGAGTGTGAAACTGAAGAGTTAAACTTAAGTAGAAATCAGGATTCTTTTCTTCTATGATCCTCGACTGACTTAAGTCCAAAAATCTTTTTCTTTTTTTTTTTTTTTAATTTTCAGGTTGTTAGTTAAGTTATGTTGACAGAATAAAATGGTGGAACTCAATCCCAATCACAAACAATCACACAAAAAGCCAATTTGGGTACATTAGGGAGTAGGGTTGGGTCGGTATGAGAAAAAAAAAAGGAGTCCCCGCCCCACCCCCCTCTCTCTCCTGCTTGCTGTGCGCTTGGTGAAGAGGCAGACACAGGTGCTCACAGACTGGGGCTTACTATAAGCGGAGCAGACTACGTGTAAAAATGTCCGTGAAAAATCCCGCAATGTGAAAAATACATGCCGAACAGTCTTTTGTGTGACACTGGTGCGTGGAGCAAAGTCCACGTGGTTGTGCTTTGCGCGCACAGGGCTTGCGGACGTCCACTTTTACCGGGCGGACCTCCACGGCGTGCGCTCCACGTACGTTCTGCCCGAGTATGCGGTCCGGTCGGTCTCAAAAAATAAAACCCGGTCCAAGACAGAGTACCGGACTGAATTGGTATTACTGAGAACCGCCCAACCCTATTAGGGAGCTTAATACTTAGCTTTCCAACATAAAGGCAAAGTATTTTGTGAATACTTCATACCACACCACCCATTACGTTACAACTCCAACACCAGCAAACTAACTTATAAATCAACACGCTGCAACTCTGTACAAAACTGGACCTATTTTGAATGTTATCACTAGATTAAAAGGGCATTATCAGACTCGTAGAAGGGTTACAAGGGTCCTGCTGCACCAACTACTTAAGTATGTTTGTGGTTGTTATCAGCCGTTAGCAGTTGTCATCGGGAGCAGATTCGTAATTTTTCGATTTTCAGGCACCAATACTACTTGGTTAGTTTGAGAAAAAAGATGATGGCTTGGGGCAGCACGTTGGTGCAGTGGTTAGCATTGTCACTTCACAGCAAGAGGGTTTCTGGTTTGAACTTAGAGTGGGAGGTTCAAACCCTTAAGGCCCGAACATACTCAGGCGTACTATAAGCGGAGCGGACTGCAATGTCTGCAGTCATTCGGGCTTCCATAGTCGAGTGCACTTCCGCGTTGTAGTTTCCTGTAAAAATGTCACACACTACATTACCCACAATTCTTGCGCGTCGATGTGAAAAATACATGCCGAGCAGTCACTGGTGCGCGGAGCGGAGTCCGCGCGGTCGTAAAATCTGAGCTTTGCACGCACAGGGCTTGCGGATGTCCGCTTTTGGTCCGGGCGGAGCTCCGCGGAGTCCGCTCTGCGTATGAATATGTTCGGGCCTTTAGCTGGGGGAGCCTTTCTGTGCAGAGTTTACATGTTCTCCCCGTGCCAGCGTGGGTTTTCTTTGGATACTCCGGCTTCCTCCCACAGTCCAAATACATGCAGGTTGGGGATAGGTTAACTGGTGACTCTAAATTGCCCGTAGGTGTGAATGTGAGTGTGAATGGTTGTCTGTCTCTATGTGTCAGCTCTGTGATAGTCTGGTGACCTGTCCAGGGTGTACCCTGCCTCTCACCCAATGTCAGCTGGGATAGGCTCCAGCCCCCCCATGACCCCTAACAGGATAAGTGGTTACGGAAAATGAATGAATGAAGGAATGATGGTTTGGTTTAACATAAGTGTATTATAAGTACGTAATAAGCAGTAAAGTAAATAATGTGATTTGACGAACTTGCGTACGTCAGTTAAAACAAGTCAATGTTGACTTTTGGTTTCACATGCAACACGAACCCCAGTCTCCTGGGTGAAAGTCCTGTGTTTGTTTGAACCATTCACCACCATGATCTACTCTGTAGACTTTTTCACTCTTTACACTGACATTATGTTACCTGACTTCCTCCTTGGCTTCTGTCATAATTACAAAGATGACAACTGATAATGGCCAAGTGAACCTACTAGTAGGTGTAGCAGCCAGGCCTTTTCT
The DNA here is from genome assembly GCF_006386435.1 of Epinephelus moara. NCBI lineage: Eukaryota > Metazoa > Chordata > Actinopteri > Perciformes > Serranidae > Epinephelus > Epinephelus moara. Next base: position 24,613,465 of record NC_065518.1, on the reverse strand, counting down.
AATCAATATCTATGAGACTGATAACCACTGACAGCGCTCATTCAATGGAGTGATAACATTCTAAGTGTGTGAAAACCATCTGACAGCGCTCATCAACCAAAGAAAAGAATCCGCCTCCAGTCTGTTTCAATGCAAAGACCTGGTTTTACTGTTGCAGCTGAAACAGCCTTCTTCAGCACACCGCACTTCTTCACCTCTGAACACATAAACCCACTTGTGTTTTAGGAAAGACACTTATCCAGTGATGGTCGGTAAATTACACTTTGATTTCATTATTTTCAAACAGGCAGAAGACTGTGACATTCTCCCAAATTAATGCTGTTAGCTTTTTTGAATAAAGAAGCTGCATACTCCCACACACTTTCCTCTGCTTTTCTCTGCTTGACAGTGACCTTCATCAAGTCCATTTAACTTAATAACTGCCAGTTATGTCTCCTATTGCATTTTAGCAGACTAAAAAACACAAGTGAATGGTTCGACACACAGTGCACTGAAGTAAGAGCCTGAAACTAATACCCATTTTTCTATTTCTTGAATCAAGAAATGATTCCTAATCAAAGACACCAAGAATCACGATCGAAGCATGATATTTCCAAAAATTTCCACCCCTAGGAACAATTTTTGAGTGGAGGGGGATTTTTAATGTTCGCTGTGATTGATTACTATTCTGAGGCAGTGTTAACTCTCTGCAAGTTGATTTTTATAACGCACTGACATGTTCTGAGAGCAGTGACTGCCTGGAGGGCATGAAATCAATCTAAAAAAAGCTGTGGTAGGCTCTGAAAAATGGTCGGAAGTGATATAAATTGTACCGGATTACAAGTTAATGGGATAAAATGTGCAAAACTACCAGTGTGGTTCAAATTTGTACATGTGGATTTACACAAGACCCCCTTTGTGATAACTGAATTGGGTCCATAATGAATCAGGTCCAGACAGCGATGTCGAAATGGCATTCAGACCTTTCAGCACGTCTGACAGTTCTGTCCCCTTCCTGCTCCTCAGCCCCTTTCGAACCCACTTCTTTCTCTCTGCTTCTTTTTATCTAAAATGGCCCTCATCTTCCCGTCACCACATCTCCCAGACCATTTTTCCTCCTGTTTGCTCTCCTAACCTTTAATGTCTTGGCTCATTTTTCTCTCCCTCATCTCCCTCTGCCAGTCCTCTCCCCCTTCCCCTTCATTTCCTCTCACCTTTTCTCCCGCTCCTTCCCTCCCACCTCTCTCTATTTCCCATCTTCTCCTCTTTCATATCGCCACTTTTATTATCCGCCTCCTGCCCTCTACTCTGAATTTTCCCTCACTTTTTTCTTTTTGCTTCTTTTGTCTCGCCCTCCCACACACCATCTCCTCTTCGCCCCCTGATTCGCCCCCAACTCTCAATCTATCAAGCTCCATATCGCTACTTAAAGAATCATTGGGCTGCTAATCTCGATCCTTCCTTACAGCGACTCATATCTGATTCCATTTCTGTAATTGAAGGGAGGCCCCCACTCTTGGGCTTACTTGACTGACAGATTTCAATTCCACAAGTGGTATTCAAAGAGGTTCCTATGAAATGATTGGAAACCTGTCCAGAGATATACAGCACAGGAGTCTGGGATTCCAGGAGGCGAGCTGCAAGTCCGATGATGGGGACATCTCACACACAAGCTGTGAAAAATGTGTGTGTGGAGTAAGAGAGGGAGAGGGGACGACTAAATGACGGCAAACAAAACCAAAATGCCAGCCGTGGCTCTTTCAGAAGTTACCTTTGTGTGAGCTCCGTTAATCTTGAGCAACATAAATGGACTTTGCTTTTCTTTTCTTCTCCTCCGCTACACAGGCTGGTGTTCTGGCTGCCTGTTGACCCCATGAGAAATAGAACCAAGTCTGAGATCAACACCATTTCCCCACAGCTCCCTCCAACTGCCTTTTTTTCCTTTTCTTTAATTGCCTCTGCCACTTTCCCAATGGTCTACCATCCAGCTGATAAGCCTCACTTCTGTCAATCAATAGCCATCTCCACTGTCCCCTTGTGCATCTATATAAGGTCACTTTATCGGATTCTAACTGCAGCCAAGGCAAAACCTGACTAATAAAGGTCCCTGGATGCAGACCTGTAACACAGCCCAAAGGAGGACGCCGTCTTCTCCAAGTGCAAACGACCAATTATGGCCCACGTCTAATGCACACACTAAATCTAACAACTGCCATTAAACCCTGAAGAGTCGACATGTTCCTACATGCTCCTTAATAAGTTCTTTTTCAAGGGCAGACTGCAAAGTAAATCCTCAGGATCTCAAGTGGGATGCTGCCCAATAAAGCCAGTCTCCTAATGATGGCTACTGACTACGTTTTTTAATAGTGTCCTGCTGCAGAGCTCCGGAGTTGAACCTGCCTCCTTTGCTAGGACCCATAGTGGAAATTTATTGGTCTTCAATAATAAATACATGCCACTGTTCTATATTACACAGGATATTGTTTTATCACACCTATCGTTAAAAAGTAGCTAACTGAGCATATATTCTATACATTGTATCACGTCCATGTCACTGTATAAGTAACATGTATCACACGTTGATGTATGTTACAAGGCCTTTTAAAAGCCGAATGATCACATTTGGTTTTACGTTTAGGCTACATAGTATTGTTTGTTGCGCTTTTGTCATACTTATTGTTAATAAATTGGTGTATTATATGTTTGGATGCCACTGTACTATATTCTACAGACCTAACGGGCTAACTTATATGTCACATAACCTCCGCCAATAACACCAAAGTAACGTTAAACAACACAGCCTTAATATTTTGATATAACTGTAACTTACAAAGTTAGGTAATGAAACTTCTAGCAGCAAAAACATACCAACCTTGCGGTTGTAAGCTGTAAGCTAACGTTACTGTATACAACATTAGTATAACTAGCTAATGTTAGCTAACGTTAGCCCACGTTAGTAAACTCAAAGTTAGTGCAAGTTATTTGATGCTTAACATTACGTAACCTCACCTAACTATATAAGTTGTAATTATATTGATATGTTAAATTGTTTACCAATGTTACCTCTCTTATAGTGACACCTTACCGGCTCCGAACTGTAGTTAGGAACACGCTGGCTTACAAACCGTTAATTTTAGCTCGGCTCGTTATTAGCTGATACTACTTCTGGTGGTCCGAAAGGATGGTGAGGCGTTCAGGTGCCGTTCACCAACAATCTAATATTGCTGACTTCACCACAAAAACAAACAAAGATGGCCTTCTCATGAGATTTAACAGTAGCTTTTAGATTATCTAGATACTCAATTCTTCTGACTATCATCACTCCTTGCTGCATGCGTCTTCACCGTGACACCCCGAGAGAGTTGCTTCCCTCCTAACACATACCATGAAGTACACGTCACAGCCTCACAGGTTACCCACAAGGCCACTGCCCTTAAAGGGGAAAAGGGTGAGTTGGTAGCGCCAAGGTGTAGTCGGAATTTCTTAAATCCTGCACCCGACAAATCCTCCCATATTATAATAAAAAACAAAATATAACTAAACTGATACCGATACTGAAACTAAACATTTTTAAACAATAAAAACTAAACTAAAACAAGCAAACCTTTTCTGGAACCTAGCTAAAACTACTGAAAACAAAAACTAATACGGAAATACAGAAAAAAACTATTAAAACATACAAAACTACAAAATCTGGCTGTAGTACGATTTTTTACTAAAAAACAAAAACTGTTTACTTCCTGGTGGCACAAAAGGAAAAGTTAGGGAATTACAAAAGTCAGTAGAATTAATCCTTTGGGCACCATTAATGTCTGTACAAGATTCCACAGCAATCCATACAATAATTGTTGAGATATTTGGGGGTAGACTAAGACAGACTGATGCAAGACACCAACAATTTCATTCTCAGAGACACGCTAAAACGTAGGTAGCTGTGTGCGCGCGCCGCTTGTGCAGAGAAAGACCGTGGTCAAACGGAAAGCCCAAGTAAACTGCCCCTAGCCACCAGCCCCTGACACTTGTGTAAGTGACAGGATACTTGGTGGCTGTTCGACCAAGTCCACCCACACTTGCTGCACGCCCACAGCATAGACACCACCCCATGCGAACTCACAAGATGACTCGCGAGTTTAGAGGCAGTGCCCGCCTGTGCATCACACAACTACATGGTTCCAGATCGGGCAGACGAACCACATCCAACACATCACCAGAGCCTCCACGGTCCCCCAGTTCGCGCACAAGACTGGCAGGCAATAGTTGGGACAACAGCACACCTGAAGGCTTACTTCCACTGATATCAGGCATTGATTCGTTAAGTCCCATGGGCCGTAAGCTTTTACATTCTCTAGCATTTTCTAACAAAGCCCAAGCAGTCTGCACCTGTGTCTATAACAGCCCATTTTATGTGCTACAACTGCCCATAGTTTAGCCTCTTTGCTTGTATTGGGAGATCGCAACTGATCTGTGACAGCGAGCTGGCTCAGATAACATCTCGCACCCTGTGCCAACATTGACTCTCTTTACATAAGATGCATTTTCCTGCATGAGAATACAACCATTTAGATGTAAAGAGTCTACCTTTCAGGATGAAAAAGCCTCACAGACAGCATTTACTTCATCATAAGACAATAAAAGTCCCAGACTAATGGATGTTCTGGGTAAGGTGGCGGCACTGTGACAGGAAGATCCACCCACTTACAGTAAATACTAAATAATCTAAGGAATAGATTAGATTTTAAAACTATTTAAACCCTCCATCACCATGGCAGTAGACGAGCTGACTGGCTAATAAAAAGCAGATTGACATACTGGTCTAACCCTAATAAGGCCCTTATGTTATTGACACTTCAGAGAAGCAGTGCTTGATTTTCTGATGCATACGGTGTGTTAGTCTCTGTGGGATGCTGGCCTTTCTCAGGCAGAGGCATGCAGAGCCCACACTGCGTAACAGCGGTGTTTTCCATTTCCACTCACGTATGCCGCTGGATGTGTGCACCGCTGAGCTCGCTGCCGCCGGATTGATTCACCTGTCGCCTGGGCAGGTTTGATCCCCAGGGGCGGTCCAGCGGCGACTCAGTGGGTGAGAAGCCGCTCTCCCTCCCTCCCTCCCTCCCTCCCTCCCCTGCTTCTTCTCACAAACACCTCTGCTATCCCTCGCTCACTCGTTTCTCTCCCCGTTCACAGAGCGATAAAGTAGATTTATAGTTACAGCGGCAAAGCAAACCCGCTGAGTGTGTTAACTTTATCTTCAAGGACGTGGAGGCAACACGGGCTAAGGAGTAATGACTCGACTGTGAACGTGAGTTTGACGGGGAAAAAAGGTCACATTTGGCAGTGATAAGAGAGACTGTAGCTGGGTGACAGTGAGTGACAGGAGGAAGACTAAATGTGAGGCATTAAAACCCGACTGCTCCAAGGCTAAAGAAACACACAAACACACACCGAAGATATGGGAAGATGCTTACACCAACACAGAGCACAGTGAAGCTTGGTAGATAAATATGTGTGGGTGTCAGTTGGCTGTGAATTTGTAAGAGCATACATGCTTGTACTGTATGCACAAATTTCCTCATACTCTTTACCCCTCGAGGAATAATTTGTCAAAATAACTTTCTAAGCTGTGTATGCAATATGCAAATGCAAAAAATGCACCTGTTACACTCTGTGGTAGCATTTCAATAAGCTGCAAAGCTAACATGTTCATAAGGGATATATTTCGATATCTTAAGGGCAAATTTCCACAGCTACTTGAATCATTTACCTACTCACAGACGGCAGCCATGAGCCAATAAACCTACACTATTGAATATATGGCAATGGGAATCATCTGTTTTTACATTCACAAATATTAGCACTACTCTTAATTTAAGCAGTCTAAAAATGATTTCCTTTCACTCAATGTTTTGAGCTACAGACAGTTACATTTGCAGTGGACATGCAGTGGAGAGGACAACTGCGATAAATGCATGACAGTTCACACTTCTGACTACTCTTACCGATACATTTAGCTATAGACCGAATCACAATGATTATACACAATAAGGCCCTGATCACACAGGATGTCACACTGCCTATTTTTTTTTTTTTTTTTTTTTTTTTGCCGAATGCCACTAGTAAAAAAAATAAAATAAAATTTAAAAAAAAACGCCTGCTGCACTTTTTTTTTTGTTGCCAGGCAACCACCCCATCACCTCCTAACATTCCTGTGTACTCAATGTACTGTTTATTTTATTTTTAATTGACAGTAATTAGTATCGTGTCCCTAAAATGTTCCCTGAGCGGTTACTTGCTGTATCTGATTGAGGGTGAGAGGCTGTCAGTTAATACTTTGTCAGGGGCAAGGAAACAGAGATCTGTGTGGGTATGTGAGACCTTAAAAAAGAGGGTGGATCATGGGGAGTACCACCAGCTGGTCCAGGAGATTCGCCTCGATGATAGCCGTCTCCAGGCATACTTTAGGATGACTCGGGGGCAGTTTGACAACAGCTCTGGGTATCAGCAACCCCTACCACCAGTTTCTCCTTTGCCAGCTGTAAACTTGTTGTCATGACCGCCACAGAAGACCCGCCTCTCGAATCATCCGAGTGGACAATGGGGAAAAGGTGGAGATGACATGAGGCATTTTTCCGCTTTGCGTTGAAGTTTTTTCAACTCAAGGCGTTCAAAGCGCTCTGGCAAAAACGCCAGGTGCTTAGAGCGCAGGGGTTATAATGACATGCAATATCAAAAAAAATGTTCTTTTTTTTTTTTATTAAAGCACATGTCTCCTCTCTTAATTCAGATATTTTCGTGGGTCCATGAACACAGGATCGTTGATCTGTTGATCCTTTGAGATCTGATCAAACTGATGGAGAGGAGAGGCTGCTGCAGAGCAGAGTTAGGCACAGTTCAGACCCGGTAGAATGAACAGTTAAGTTTCACTTTCAATGCGCCTGACGTTCTGCTGCTCCATCTGTGCCAAGAGTGCATTCTGTGCTCCAAAAGTGTGGGGCTATAAATAACTGAATGGTTCTTTAAACTGTCCAGCTCCAAAAATTAAAAAACTATTTGTGGCAGCAGATGTTTTGATCATGGCAGGCCGCCACAAATACATGAATCTGTGGGAAACCCTGGTCTATTGTCTGGACTGGTCCCTACAGAGGTTTATTCTGCTGGAATGCATGAGTTTCATTTTGTACAAATGCATTTGAACACATGTTCACATGCAACGTGGTTATCTTTTCCAAGACGCAGTTCAAAAACATTGTTACCTGTTGGCAATAATCAAACGTAATAAATAGTTGTATTTCACTCCCACTTTTGTCAGAAATGGAGTCACACAACACAGCCCTGGAAGAGGCTAGCAAACAAGCAAGACCCAAACAGACAAAGAGATGTACTACCTTGCTATCGTTAGACAGACAGACTAGAGAGAGATGCACTGCCTGCTAGTACATCAACTTAACGGTACTTAACTTGCTGACATCAAACTTGGAGAGAAGAGAACACAGTTTACCTGATTGCTGTTCCTTCATTCACTCTCATGGTGTTTTTTTACCCTCTTTTCATGACAAGAAGGATAGTTCTGCTTCCTCCTCTTATCAAAGTAGTACACACTGACACCCACTTTGACACATGGGGGAGGCAGGGCCCTTGTATGATTCGCAGAGCTCTGCACAGGGGCAGCATAGGGCAGCCCGGCACTGCATGTGGGACAAGTGCTCTTGGGGGCCATCTGCTCACCATGAGGGTCCTAAGCAGCTGCTTCATTTGCTACAACACCAGGTTGGCTCTGTTCGTCTGGTTCTGGATATTTTAATGACAACAAACTAGCATTTCGCTTTTGTTATTACCTGTTGAGGACCTGTTTGACCATAATACATTGATGTAATAAAGTGCATCTCATGAAGTTACTCACTATTCAAGATACTTTTTTACTTTTATTCACATTTTAGTACTTTTACTTGTACTTGAGCCAATATAATTACAAAGCAACAATACTTTTACTTCAATACAATTTTGTCTACTATCCACAACTGTGCAAATGCTGACATATTGGAAGAATGACCACTACAGAGCATGCTGGAATGTTATTTCTGCAACTAGTTTGTAAGAAGCAAAAAACAGATCCATAATTTTGTGTCAAAAAGCATTCTGGCTTTGACATTGCACTACCCTTCATTTCCTCCTTAGAAAAGGCAGTCAACAAGGTCTTCTTGAAATCTTGAAATGTCAAAAGGGGAAAAAAACATGTGCCATGCTCTTTTTTATCACAGTGAACACCTTCCCACTACACAGAAATGAGATGTTTTCTTGGCTTCATAAGGGAGGAAGAGGCGAGGTGGAGGAGACATTCTAGGCTTTCTTTTTGATTTCACTCCCCCGGTGGCGTGATGGGCCTCTTTATGCAGGCGTTTACAGTGGCCCTGACACCCTGCTTGGTCAGTTACAGTGGACGAGGGTAGGCTGACTAAAAAGTTAAAATATATGGGGTTTGTTTTGTGACCTTTTTAGATTGTGGGAGTTAAAAGGGATGGGATGTTTTCTATCCAAACTTCTTCCAGTGTGTGGTGTGTGGTGTGTGTGTGTGTGTGCTCACATGTCTTGTTTGCAGCCGATCTGCAAACTGCTGGAAGTCTTATTTTATGAGTCACTCTATATAACAGTTTTATTTTCTTTCTGTTCCACAGCAGCAAAACGGACAAACTAAGGATATCATTTTTTTCACCACTGACAGTCTAAAAAGAGCAAAGAGACAAATCAGAGGAAGCAAATTCATTTACAACTCAACAGTTAATCCAAGATTTCAGTTGTGCTCTTTAGCAGCTCTTTCATGTCCATGTAACATTTTCATTAGCCTTCTGTTTCTCTCTCTGCCTCCTCTATCAGCTGCCAAGTACAACGGTGAAGTCTACAACAAGCGCCGGCTGATGGTGGAGCTGCCAACGAAGGGCGGGCTTCCTCTCCAGCCCATGGGCAACTCCAGACCCTCCATGGGCAACATGACGTCGATGACTCCTCCAATGACGACCAACCCCATGTCTTCTAACCAAATGGCCTCCAATCCCATGAACCCCACCATCAACCAGATGACATCCATGACCCCAATGACATCTATGATGCCCATGACCTCTATGACGCCCATGACTTCCCTCACCCCGATGACCTCCATGACACCTATGACCTCCATGACACCTATGACCTCCATGACCCCCATGACCTCCTTGACCCCAATGACCTCCATGACCCCTATGACCTCCCTGGGTCCACTGACTCCTGAGCCAGTGGCCACGTATGTCACTGAGATGCCCAGCATCTCCTCTGTCTCAACCCTCCCGACAGAACGGCACATAGCCGGTGTCGGAGGAGGTGGGGGACTCAAGCCGAATGGCCAGAAACCCAAAGGCAGCCATGGTCATGTGGGCCACAGCTCTCACAGCTCTCACACTCACAGTCATGTTCACAGCCACAGTAGCAAGCCACCAGGACTCAGGTCTACTTCCCTGGCACACATGGCAGGGACCATGCCAGGTGGCACGTCCCTGGGCATCTCCAGGGCCGCTGAGACCTCCCTTGGCTCCAGCTCGGCTACAATGGGCCGCCCAATGGTGTACAGTTCCAACACAATTGCGTCTGGGCATACGATGGGGCTGGGCCTTAAGGCCTGGGATGGGACTGAGACAGTGGGCCGCAGGAAGACCTACGGGCACAAGAGGCCTCAGTGTACCGTGCTGGAGCCCAACCAGCTTCACGGCACCAGAGGCCACAGCCACAGCCAACACTTCCTCCCCACACAGCCCTACTTTGTGACCAACAGCAAGACAGAGGTGACTGTGTGAGAGAAGGGAGAAAGGGAGAAAATGAAAGGCAAAAGGATGCATGTGGTGGTGGCACAAGTAATCTCTGAGTGAGGACACCAACCCCTGCGTTGGTCAAGGGTGCAGATCTATGTGTGTGTTTGTGTGGCTCGTTGGTATACCGGTGAATGTGGTTGGACAGTGACACTGTGTCTGAGTGGTCCTCGTTTCACAGACAGAGTTCACCAATCAAATCACTGAACAGACCTTTCAGCGTCCAAGTCGGTGGCATCTGTTACCATAACTTCAAAGCGCCTACAGAGCAGGGATGTGTGTACACTTGTGGTGATATTAGAGTGTTGCCTCACAGCTAATATCTACTCTGTAATAACAACAATATCTGAGCGTTACAGTTCAACACACGGATGATAAAGTGGGAAAGTGCTGATAATAAAATGGATTGGCTTTATGAACCAAACCTGAGAAGCAATATAAGGGATTAAGTGTAACGCATCGAAGCATTGTGGGAAAGAAGAAACACAGCAAGTTTACCCACAAATCTCGCAACACGAGTTCTGCTCATCTGCCCAACAAAGCGTCGAACAGTTTGGAAGAAAAAACATTCCCTTATGATTCACTCTCCATAAATCTCCTGAGGGCTTTGAAACAGACACACATGATGAGGGCGCTGGGCTTTGGACTGCAGACATGCAGGGCTTTGTACTGTGGCTATTCAGAAGCGCCTTCATAAGATCTGCAGCTGAAGGTCGCCCTTTTTCCACAAGGCTCCAGCACAGAGAATGGAGGCTGTCACACTGGTATTGTTCTGTTCTGATCCCGTCTGTGTGGTGACAGCTGGCCCGGAGGAGGGATAAGGAGGCAGGGAGGCAGCATCTGGATGATGCTGCAGCTAGCAGAGGCTCCACGGAGCATGATTCTCATACACAAACACACAGTCATGCACATGCAGACATGTTTTCACACAAACACACTGAAACATATACTGTAGAAATGTCGCACACCAGGGTTTGACCAAAATGGAGTTTTTTAAAGGATGATACCAATAATTTAAGAATTCAGCTACAGATGGCTGATATTTTGTTTAATTTCTGCATATTTGTTGTCTTTAAATTTGACAGTTTGCATTTGAAAAACTCCGTGCAGTGCTTCTCCAGAATAATCAGTGAATATCACCACAGTACTCTAAAACTATCAAATGAAACACAAGAAAATATTCAGAAATGGCAGCTACGTCAGAAGTACCCATCTTATCCATTCAATGACAGGGTATACAGTTTTGGATATGTAAATACTTTTAAATTAGAAAACTATTTACAAAAGGGTTGCACAATTCATGGAATAGTTTTGGTAAATAGGTGCATTTGCTTTCTTGCTTAGAGTTAGATAAGAAGATTAAAACCACTTTTATGTCTGCATGTTAAAGGTCTAGTGTGTAGGATTTAGTGGCATCTAGTGGCGAGGTTGCACATTGCAACCAACTGAAACTTCTCTCATGTGCCAAGCGTGCAGGAGAACTACAGTACCCGACATGAAAACGTGACTGGCCCTACCTAGAACCAGTGTTTGGTTTGTCCATCTTGGCTTCTGTAGAAACAATATGGCGGACTCCGTGGAAAAGGACCCACTTGGTATGTAGGTATAAACAACTCATTCTAAGGTAATAAAAACACAATCCTTATTTTAAAGTAATTATAAACCGATAAAAACAGTTCTGAATATCACATACTATTTTGGCCAATAGTTTGTTTGCAATTATGTGACTATTATGATGCGCGAAATTCAGATAAAGAGCAGGTGGTTATAAGTCCATACACTGAATTGGAAAAAGATGAACATGACATCATAAACAATATGTATGAATCTGCAAGCAGCAGGTATCGTCAGAAAATTTAAACTAATGGTGGATGTGATCCATACAAAACAAAGGAAAGCAATTTTTTTCCAGCAACGGTGTGGACACGATCACCCTTACGAATTACCATGTCCTCTAGACCAGTGGTTCCCAACTGATGGGTTGCGGGTTGGGTTAGGATTAGGGTTAGCGAATATGTCAAGTTTCTAAAAAGACACACTTTATTTTGAAGTACAGTGAATATCCAGCACATAGCTTTTATTTTGAGGGACTGTTTCCTGCTGTAGAGTGAGTGTATAACAAATACCTACTTAACAGAGACAGCAAACGAGCTTGACGACATGGCCAAACACAAGTATAACGCTAAATATTTTTAAGTGTGTGGACTTTGAACAAATGACTAGAGACAAATCTGGAACGCGGTTTTTGGACCAATTGAGAACCACTGCTCTAGACCTCCTTACGTTACTGACAATACACGGTGAGCCGATGAAAACGTACAAAAGTCTAGTGGACTGTAACTATTTTGTTTGCGGTTGGGTCCATGGCTGAAACGACTGCCATTTTGTTTTTGGCAGGGTGAGTAAATGTGCTTGAGTATACAGTATTTTATATTCCAACTCTGTACATGGATGCGCCATTGTCAGGCTAACATTACCAGCTAACGTTAGCTAACTTTAGCCACTATTTTCTACCTATTAGGTCATCCGTTTCCATAGGTCTGGCAAACACCATAAAAATCTGGGTTGTGGCTAAAAACACCGAGTTGAAACAGCATATTGTTATGGTATCCAACTTCAGGCATGTTAAATAATGCGTTAACATTTGATGTTAGTTAACACCGCTCCTCCAAAGAGAAGTTTTTTTCATCCACATCCGTCGCTGTTTCTCAGTGAGTTTTTTTTTTTTTTTTTTTTTTTACTTCTCCCCTTTACGTCCACTTTTTTTAGAATTTACAGTGAGCCTTGTTTTTTCTCAATTTGATCAACTGGAAGAGCCGTAAATAGCTCAAATTGTAGACACCAATGTATGACATCATATGCAAAAGAGCTATAGATGTCCCGAAATTGTACACACTGGATCTTTAAATGTGAAGCTACAGTCAGTAGTCTGCTAGCTAAACAGCTAACCTGGTTCTCTCCTATAGTACAGGAACAAAATCTGCATTCAAGTATCTCAAAAGCTCATTAATCTATATATCTAGTTTATTTAATTTGAACAAAAACTGTAAAGTAGATACTAGTAGGCAACAAAATGTCAAACTATTTCTTTAAAATAATGAATAAAATGTGCAAAAATAAAGCAGTTTTAATGTAGCTGTGGTCAGGAATGGCCTTGATTCTACTGGAAATGGACAAAATCACCCACTGATTGATAAATATGTATGTATTAAGGCAAGCACAGACAGCACACATGAAATATGGGTCAATTGAGCAACTATATGCCTCACATATTTCAATAGTTGGACCAAATTTTAGCTTTGGAAACATCTCATTTCTGCACAGATTTTGCATAGGATGTTCTACTTCTCTAGTTTTAGACTAAAGCAAGAAACTGTGAAAAGTGGAATAAAAATACCACTTTTTCTGGTATTAGAAGACACTGCCACAAAAAACTAGGTTTGATTAGATCACTCACTGTACTCGAGCTCTAGCTGGAAAAAAAAAACATCACAACCAGCAGGGAGAGAAAAAAAAAAACTATCTGGGTTACATGACTCAAACATAAAAATAAATCCTTAAGTCTGACAAATAGGCCAAATCTTCTAAGTGCTTCTCTGAGCCTATTTGCTTCTTCTGTAATGATGTGAGATTTATTAGCAGCTGCAGCCACAGTTATCATTTTGACCTTGTTATCTTAAGTGCTGCTTCCACCTCTAAGACCCTTTTTAAACTTGTGATTAAGATGCATATTTAAGTGATCAAAGTATAATCAGACAATGCTTAGCCACATTAATATAGGAGGGGAAAAAAAGACACAGCGAGGATGGATTATGACTGGATTGCTTAAACCATCTCTGGAGGTGGTGTAACCGTAAATGCAATTATGTACTGGAAATGTGCGTGCAACCAAAGCACAAGTGAAAAAAAGGTGTAAATTGTCATTTTTAAAGCATGTAAATATAAGAAGGAAGGGTGCACATGACAATCTGTTGAGAGAAAAAGAGTGGATTTCAGTGTGACACATTTTAATGGAAGCTCCAGCAGAGCAGCACTCAGTTTGGGTACGCTGTGTATCCAGACCGCATGTAGATCTGAGCTGCACAGGGGGGTCTAATACTACAGCGTCTAAATCAAAAGATGAAACAGCTCAGCCAGTGGAGAGTAAGATAAGGGGGTCTACAGGAGGGGATGTTTTTTGCCTTGTGCTGTGGAACCCCCCGCTGCCTCCAGGGTCATATGACTGGAAACCTGAGACCAAACTGAAGGCACTGATATAAGAAGTCACCAGAGCATTAAAATGTGTCACCTTTACACCCACACCTAACACATACACACTCACACAGAATACATTACAGGGTGGACTCTGCTTTCCTTCTGCTCCCACAGTGCCGAGCGGCAGGCGTCATCGCAGCAGGGAGACAAAAGAGTCCGTACTGTTACTGCGCCTGTTGTACATGAAAGACTGTGAAACTCCAGACCATGGCCCTTTGTAGCGACAACTGATATTATGCTTTTTATATATATAAATATACATAGCCTTTTCTCTCTTAATCTCTTTCTTTTTCATCTCTTCTTCACTTCCTTTCACACCCCTTTATCTTCTTCTTTGCTCCCTCCATGTCTGAACGGAGAAATATCTGCGAGAAACAAAAACGGGGCTGTGATGAATCTTTTCAGTGATAGTGGAGTACAGTCATGATGAGACAGTGAATAATAATAATTCACCCCCTACACCTTAGAATGATTGGTTTCCCCCGTGTGCGTTGTTCCAGCAGGAAATATAAGTGATTGATTCTGTGTGCCAAAAAAAATGTAATTCAGTTTGCAATTTTGTACCATTGTGTGTCCCCTTCAACGCTGCACACACTTCACTCTTTATAACTTTTTCTATGTGTGTGGGTATGTATGTGTGTGTGTGAATCCAACTCCGGCATATGATTATCTTCTCTGACGAAGTCAAAACTCAAACAAACGAGCCAAACAAAGTGAATCATATATAAATGGAGTTCACAATCCCATAAACCTGTTTGCTTCCGTTGGGAATCCTTTGCAAATTTTGTTGTTGTTTTTTTCTCCCCCTCCACCTTGTATTTATTTCCTCCTTTTCCTGACAGCTGGTGGTTTTGTTTGCGGCAGAGTTGAGAAGCAGGTCAATGTTTGCTCGGGATGTGCATTATCGGACCCAATTGACTTAATCCAGCAAGGCGGAAATGTGGAAATATGAACCCTCCTTGCCATCACGTACTGCTCCATCCTTAAAGCCCATTCAGCTTTGCAAACGCAGCCACTGGAACAATTGGTAAGCAGGCAGGGCAGTGGAAACAGTTGGTAAACAAAACAAAACCAAAAAAAAAAACCCTCATCCCACACGGTAAAAGCCAAAATAAACCCGATAGAAAGCGGGGAATTGGTTGCGCTGGCTGGGTCACGGCTGATAGGGTCAGGGCCACAGATGAGTGGATCCAGGAGGCAGTCACGTCTGACATTTTTCATCAGACGAGTCAGTCAGACAAAAAGAGACTAAAGGACACAGTCAGCTCAGTAACAGAGCCAGTAGACACTCTGGAACAAAGATTTATTGTGCGATTCTTGTTTTTATATATTTTGACAACACTATTTGGTGATAAACAGCCCAGTCGCCAGAATAAAATTGGCATTGTACCTTTTTGTAAACAATGGTTATGCTACATTTGTATGTTTCAGACGTATCATATCAACATTTCCAAAGTGACATAGTTCATATTAACATGTATATGAGCAGAGACGGTGGATGGTATGACACCTAGACGAGACAGCTGCCAAGCACACCAGTACAAAAGCAGTATGTCGGTGAAGATTCTCAGTCATCCAGGTCATGGTAGTCATAAGCGCTATATTGTAGGCAACTGGACTTGCTTGCGTTTCTTGAAGACGTTTCGCCTCTCATCTAAGAAGCTTCTTCAGTTCTAACTGACTGGTGCAGAGTTGCAAGCCTTATACTCTGTGTGGGTGTGAACCCTTACAGAGTCATTGAGGTCACATGTGAGCTCTTAGTTTGAGAGTTGTAAAGTCTCTGAAACGAAGAGCTCACATGTGACCTCAACGTCTAGTCCAGTTGCCTACGACACAGCACTTATGATTACCATGACCTGGATGACTGACAATCTTCACCGACTTGGTGCCTATCAATTTGGGAAGAATGCCCTTAGACTGGTACGAATACAAGCGCACATGTGACCTCAACATTTCTGTAAGGGTTCACATCCACATAGAGTCTAAAGCCTGTGACTCTGCACCAGTCCTTTAGAACTGAAGTAGCCTCTTGGAAGAGAGGCGAGACCTCTTCAAGAAATGCAAGCAAGTTCAGTTGCCTACGATATAGCACTTATGAACAAAAGCAGTATTTCTGATGGCATGTCGAGACATTTCCAGTCATGTTTGTGGTGACCAAGCTGTGTAAGCCAAAATCATGTGTTCCTAACCCTAACCAAAGGTTTTTTATGCTTAAACCTAACCACACATTAACCACAACATTGTCATAACATAAATTTGAAACTGAAACATACATTTTTGATGCAGGCAAACACGCATGACCATCCAAAATAATCATTAGCAATAAACTTAACAAACTGCCATAACAGTTCTTGCATTACAATGAAATGTTGTTCTACATGTGGTTTGTCCAAGTGGTGTTGCCATACCTAAGTAAAAGCCCTTGCTCAACTGCTGTGGGTAGGCCAAACCAATGTAAAATACTGTGCTGTCTTAGTTAAGATAAATAATATAGTATAACACTAGATGAGTTTTCAAATTTGTAATTTTTTCTGGACCTGTTGGACTGCGGATTTAAGGTGCTTTCACACCTGCCCTGTTTGGTTCGGCTCAGTCAAACTCAAGTTCGTTTGCCCTCTAAGTGTGGTTTGTTTAGGCAGGTGTGAACACAGCAATCGCACTGAGATGCGCACCAAAATAACTGGACTGAGACTTTCTTGAAGAGGTGGTCTTGGTCCGGTTACAAACGAACTCTGGTGCGGTTCGTTTGTGGTGACAACGTGTTCCAACCTCGATCCAAATCAACTGCAGTTGCATTATGATTGTTTGGGTTAAACAAGCATAAGCACGTTAAAGACCCGGAGGATTATTAATGTGCGCCTCCTCCTGTACTGCCTTAATATGCACATTCGGTGCATCCAGTGCATCAAAACATTATTTCCTAGTTGGAGCCGCTCCTCATTTTCAAACTGTATGGTTTACTTAAAATGAACAATGACAGCAATATAGTCCACGATGACCAGCGCTAAAATCAACCTGCGTAGTTGTCCCTCCATTGTGACATTAGAAAGTGTCGCATGTATCTTGCAAGTGTACTCTTCTTCAACATTTTGTTTACTTCCTGGATTTTTCCCACATAGAAATTCTGACCAATCAAGAGTGGCGTTCTCGCGCAATGCATTTTATCTGGTCCACTTGTAAATGCTGCCGTGAGAACATGAACCAACTCTAGGCAATTATGCAAAACACATGTAACAAAATTAGTCCCTGATTCAAACCAAAGCAAGCGAACTCTAGGTCTGAAAGCACCCTGAGTCTCCCCCAGTGTTGACTTCATGTTTACAGCCTCGGTACAAATGTAACATATCTGTGGTCTGCAGAAAAATAAAATGCCAACATTTATTATGGCGATTGGTTTGTAATGAAAAATAGTCTTTGAGCTTACTATCAGTACTGGTTCAACATAGTGTAATAATAGGTACATTCAGTGGCTAATAAACTATTGTAAACCTGCCAGATCCAAAGAAAAGAAGTAACTGAGCATTATTCTTTTTTTTTTCGTTCTCATTGTAATTTGAAGGACACTTCTTAAGAGATTTCTACTGATGGAGCTCGAGTTCCTGTAGCTTCACTCTTACAAAGAGAACGACAAAAACTACCATGAATAGGGCAGAGAATGAATCATCTCTGTAAGGAATTATCTATAAGATGTATGATAAACAGAATTCGCCATGGCCCAGTCACACAAGCATTTGAAGGCACTTCGTTTCGATGGCTTTGCCGGGATCAGTGCATTCGCTCATGGAGGAAGCTGTCAATGTTTATCAGCTGTTGAGCCCCATTCAGTTTTATTTTACCTCCTCTGCCGGAGAATAGGCTGCTCTACAAAAGAGGCATGGTTTGCGGACAGTTTGAGACAGGGGTTGCAGGGGTTGCTGGTACAAATAAGTCTCATGTGCAATCCTGAGAACAAAATGTAAGATGCTTGAAGAGCTATTGTGACTGACCAGTGCTAGCATGTTCCTGGGTGATGTATTTAGCAAAGACACATGGTTGATTTTCGGTGTGCCACCTTCTGGTGTGACCGGGCTTTTAGTCAGAATGGTCAATTAGAAATTCCCTCACCCAGCTGGCCACTCTGTAGTAACTGACACCTTGCTGCTAAGTGTCAGTGATCACCTTCACCTCTTTGTGTCTTACTACCTACCGTGACACTGCCAAATGAGTTCCAAAATGAGGGATGACCACTATGTGTGAACTCATTGCTCCAAAGCATTCAGGTTCTGATTGCCCTGTGGGTGCACTGCCTGCCACAGCTTAAAGCTTTTTTTTTCTGTATTATTCTTTTTTGCTTCTGCCTGAATGGAAGTCAAATGAAGAGCGGAGGTGCAATTGGCCTAATTATAGGAATCAGACCCAAGTTAGAGGGTGCAGCGTTTCACCGGCGCATTGATCAGTAACAGAGGCAGGAGCAAGAATCAGGCCAGCCGAGCATGCAGTCTGAAGTTATGTGGTGTTAACGCCTCTGCTGGGTACGCTCCGGCTTTGTGAACTTAAGTTAATGACTAATTGTATATGGTGGGTGTTTTTTATAGAAGCAATATTTTGACTGAATTTACACCCATCTTTTCAATATTCATCAGACAAGACAAGTGGGACCTTTTTCTCTAGTCATGTAAATTCTGATGTCTGGCGAGGACATTTCAAAGTAAGTGACAAATTGAAACACAAACTTCAGTGAGCACTGGGCTCAGCCTTGGGTGTTTTTATTTACTTTGCTATGAAGCATCACAGACCAGCTACCTTGGTAACACAAGCTAGCTAGCTTGAGCTATGTGCAGTTTGTTGCTGTGACACTAGATGTTTTTTTTTTGTTTCTTTGTTTTGTTTTTTCGCTACACTGTGTTCCTTGCAGTCCTCTGATATACAGATGCCACTTCACAGCCAGTTTTACAATAAATATGCTGCTTATTAACAGCTAGGGCAACAACAGTAATCCCTATCTGGTTTCCAACCGCCAAAATAATGCCAACTGTGCTCTGCCCCGGTCTCTGCAACAGAATGTTTTAGTCCTGCATCATCTGAGCCACCACGCTAACATGACTCACCTCTCATAGTCATGTACAATCAAGTCTGACTACCAACTCATCAAATACCAACACTTGGTCAGTGGCCCACAGCATCAGATAGTGACGCACAGACGTACCTTTAAAGCGGCAGTTTGAGACACACCTGGTGGCAGCATTTTTTCAAGCTCCAAGCAACTGCTGTAGATTAAAGAGCAATTAAGTCCACATAGGGACTTTTGCAACTTTTGCATGGGAGCTGTTTGTCTCTCATGTGAAACCAAAAGTCACTGTAGTATGTATGTATGTCACGTGACATATGTCACTTGACGTGACATCATGTTCGTAACAAACACTTATTTTAAGCCAATCCAGGATGTTTTTTTGTTTTTTTTTTACAAAGGTTCCAAGTTTATTTTGAAAAGAGACTGTATGCATTTAACAAGTGGAAACTGTATACTTCCTGTGAAAAGGGAAGTCTATTTTGAAATGAAACAATGCATGGAAAGTTTCACACCGTCCCTGAGTGTTCAAAACTGATGCTGGAGGGGTACCTGGAGTGACATATTTTGACATATAGACCCTTCTACTGTTAGTAAACATTATGACTTTTTTTGTGGGCGGGGCTTAGCTGGAGGCAAAACAATTCTCCACAGACATTAACTAGTGATATGTAGCAAGTTCTGTTGGCTTGTTTTAGATAATGGAGGAAGATTCATTCCAAGTACCGAAGTGCACTCTGGCACAAACTGGACCGTTTGTAAATTTGTACCACTGTCGGAATGTACCATTCGGTTATCCAGAGAAACGCACTCTCTGAGTAGCAGTGTGATTAACTTAACCGTTTGTTGATTCATATAGAAATATAATGCTCCGTTTCTTCGGGACTTCAAGTGTTACTTGAATAAGTAAACCCTGACCAACGGGACCAGACTGGCCGACCCATCTGCGCTCACTCAGTGGATGGCTGACTCGACAGGATTGCTGAAAGTGGCATGGCCAGTTTGTGGTTGATTTCTATGCCAATCTTACAAAAGAGGGAAACGCTTGAACGGTTTCTTTCGGTTTGTTTTGCTATCGAAGCTAACATTAGCTAATGCGCTAAAAAGTCAGCATTAAGGAGAAATCCAACATTCCTCTTACTACCTCCCCAATTTCTGATTAGGTGGACATGATGACCCTTAATACACATAACACTATTCATCCCTACAACAGTAAATACTTTTTCCATAACCTGATATAAAACGTGTGCTGCACATGTGAGCATTTTTGACAATCGCAACATTTTAAGACTCCTGTGTAGCCTACAGCCCTGTGGTGGCGAGACATGTTTTGCTTCCAGCTAAAAAACTGACATTGTGACATTGGCCCTGAAAGGGTCGCTAGGGCCACTGACCAAGCAGCAGTATTTGATGAGTTGGGTGTTGTTCATTTTTTATTTGCTCTTGCTGTAGTGTTTTGAGTCTCTCTGTCTGATTTCACGTCAAAAAGCAAACTTGAGTTGAATAAAATGTCTCGAAACAAGTCAGAGGAAAAACTGGAGGGTGGCAAACACCAAACAAACTCACCCACCTACCTACAACAAGAGCTAACAATAACAAAACTGAGAGTTACAAAAGCTTATATTCCCATTAGCCAATGCAAGCTTTATTGAGAGGCAGAAAATGGCAGGTGAGATGTGAATGGGATATGATAATCGGGATTATGGTCCGACTTCTTTTCTCTCGCTTTAGCAGAGAGAGAGAGAGAGAGAGAGAGAGAGAGAGGCTTATTAATACAAAAAAGCAACCCCATTAGACAAGTTGTGCTGAAATCAAGCCTCTCTTGTTCAGCAGAGCGGCCAGCCGCCGGGAGAAAACCACACAATGGAATATCTACAAGGAATATTTCAATAAGAGACAGAAAAGGAGCTGTTCTGGGACCAGTGGCCGGGGGGGCTTTACGAGTTCTCACTGTGGTCTTTAATCACTGAAACCCAGAGAAACGTTGGGAAAGAGCGGCAGTGCTGCAACGGGGACTCAGTCCACAGTGGCACACACAGACAGAAAAGGGACTTAATGTCAACACTTGATAGGGAGGAAGCTTTGAATTATTGATATCGCAAAAAATGTTGGCGGCGCGCGGCACGTGAATGCTAACAGCTCCATTTGGGAAGCTGTGAATCAGAGATGACTGTTGGCTTGCACACACACACATTTCATGTTGTTACAGTATTGTCACAGACTCTCAGACTTGTTTTGATCATTAATGCAGCGACTCAGTACATTCCCAAATCAATCACGGATTCCTTCAGACAGATTGGCCATTACTAACATGCACTGGAACATGTATTTGTCAGCTCATGTTGGGTTTTTTTTACACTGTGTATCCCATTTATGCTAAAGATGTGAAGCATGGGTTGTTCTTGATGTCGGACTGAATCAGGACAATCCAGTTGTCTGTAAATATTCATTTCGTGGTGCGGAGGTAGTGAAGAAAGTCTTTTCCCGCCCCTTTACTCACAGCAGATAAAATGCAGAATGCTCTTTAGTATACTATATTCATTAAGGAAAAGAAAGAGCAGCGTTCTTATGATCAGAAGGTGGCATATGTACAGTACATCTGGAATGACACTTAAGGGCTCAAACACCAGGTTTTCCTCCACTCTTTTCTTTTCTATCCTTTACTGTCGCTGTTTGCTGAACTTGATAGAGCTGTAATCACTACAGCCTATGAGGAGCAGCATCTGTATGATCAAAAAAATCAATATATCACTATATTATCAAAGGGGTTCTTGTCAGCTATGTTTACGACTTTGTATAGCATCAGTCTTTATGCGCAATGTTTTCACCAATCTGGAGCTGTCTGCACACGGAGACAGAGGCGATGCAGTGTTTGTTGTCCAGTAACGCTCAACATCTGTTTTTAAAAGGGTTTTGCTCCTATGGTGTGCTTTATATGTATGATTTTTGATCATAAAACATATATTAAATATACTTGCTGTTAGAATTAACGGAGGGATATCAATCACAGCGGATGTGAAAAAATTCTCTGGTTATTGACCTCTGCTTCGGTCCAGAGCCTAGGGATTTTCCATTACCTTTGAAGAATCGATAAGCTATTTGCGATATGACTACTATCCATTAGCGAGCATATCCTTTTATAGAATAACTCATTGATTAACTCATTTTGGTGTTAATCATGCATTACATACAAAGTTATATGAAATACAATTTTCTATTTTTGATGTCCAGACCAGTTTGTGGTATTTATGCATATGTGTATATGGATACATATGGCCCCAACACTGCATTTATGCGTGACTAGTAAAAGCATATTTTCTATGGTAGAGCCCATCTCCCACTATTGTTTGCACAGTAGCTTATAATATGCACCGTGATGCCCCATTGTCCTTTTACTGTTTACTGACTTTATAATTTGTGACATTACGTTATGGAAAAAGCTGTATTTTGGTACTATTAAAATATTGTTAGTAAAAGAGATATAGCAGACGTTTTGTCCCAGAAATATATTACCATAGTGTTTCTATGAATTTGTCTGTTTTCCTTATTTTGGGGAGGGATGACAGGGATATTTTTGTTCTTCTTTTGTTGATGATTTGCCATCTGACAGTATATCACCATTGTTCTATATACGACTTTCTTACGTGGCAATAAAAGATGACTTATGTAAAAAAAAAAAAAGCTCCTCTCTTTGCCGTCTCTTTTTCTCTGCTGTTTCTTTGTCCTTTTGTCCTCAGGAAGAGATGGTGTACAGTCCTTCAGCTCTTCTTTATTCCCCCTCCTTCCTCTATCCATATCTCCCCTCCCACTTTCCTCCTCTCTGTTTCCCTTGGCTCTCCGCTTCCCAGCAAACATTTGATGTTAAATAGATCTTGTTAGAACAGATTGGAGTAACTTCCGAAACACATTTATATATAGCAGCAAAGCAAAAGTTGAAGCCACGTTCATACTCAGCTGCTTGCTTCTTTGTTTTTTGAGACTGACACTTAAATGTCTCGCAGATGTCAATTCAAACAAATTCCAAATCAGTTTTTCCACTTTCCTGTCTGTAAAACGCTGCTAAATAGGCACCTTGTTCTAATTTTCTTCACAGTGAACATTTGACAGGTGGCAACGTGCATCATCCATTGTAACAATCCTTAAGGTTTTAATGAAATAAAAACCTTTTTTTATAAACTGTACATGGTCTTCATTTTCAGGAAAAGCCATTCAATGTATTTGCATTCAGTAATTACCTATCTATATAGTGGTTTTCATTGTTAGTGGCGGGGTCCGCCATTCTCATACAGGATATAAATAGTCTACCTTGATAATAGAGTTTGTAATTTTTTTATTTCTCACTTTCCTGATGCTATTTTAGAGCTGCACCAATTTCTGCCCACAACGGAAATTTTACATTTCCTTTGGTGGAAGTATTCTCAGTATTCAGTAGTCCCATGTGGCCAAAGACTAAATATAGTGCGATTTTTAAAATAGGTGACTGTATCTCAGACACTACAAGGAGAACAGTCAAGTATTTGGTATGTATGACCTCTTAAAAAGTTAGTTATCAAGTGATTAAATTGTGATTTTTTTTAAATGTGATCTAAAAATGTTAAAATTTCTTCTTACTCATGGTTTGGGAATCGAACAAAGTGTATGAATTTTGGGTTAGAACGACTACAGTGATATCTGACATGATTGGTCACCAAGTCCCTATGGACCCAAGTGCAGGCAGATATCCATTCTAATGATCTCAGTGGTTCAAGAACCAGTGCTCCAGCTGTAAAGTGTGAGATGTTAATTTGAATAGAGATCATAGGGGTAAGGGGTGGGGGATAGAGGGGTGTTCGTAAAGGCGTTATGTGGGTGGCATTTATTGTGAAGCAGTAAATGGTAAATGGACTTCCACCTGTACAGCGCCTTCCTACTCTTCTGAGCACTCAAAAGGGCTTTTACACTACTTGTCGCATTCACCCCATTCACACACACATTCACACACTGGTGGCCAAAGTTACCAGACAAGGTGCCACCTGCTACTAAGTTAAACAATCACACACACTCATACAATGATGGCATCGCCATCAGGACAATCTGGGGTTCAGTATCTTGCCCAAAGATACTTCGAAATACGGACTGGATTATTCGGGAAAGGAACCAACAATCTTCTGATTAGTGGATGACCCGCTCTGCCTCCTCCGAGGGAACACAATGTATTTGTCACAATGACCGTACATCAGATATGAGCCTACAAAGAAAGATATGTATATTTCCTACATTTTCTGACAGTATAAAGTAAAAAGGAGGGAGCACAGTGAGCTGTGATGATGGAAAAATGCCAGTGATGGTCTCTCTTTATTATAATGCAAGTTTGTTTACCTGTGAACAGATACACCATTTGTTGTATTTCTGACAAAGCAGTTGCTCCAGGAGTGTAGAATTCTGCTACCTGCAGTATTAAAACACATTATTTTGGGGCTTAATTAATGCTTACCTCTATACTTTTTTGTACGTAGTATCAGTATTACCTCTTGGAGTTTTGGAGATTATTTTTGGCAATACGCCTTTCATTAAAAATAACATCAGAGATAAAAAGTCCCAGGGAAGATGAAATATGCTTCATTCTACAAAGTCACTGTATTCAAATCAACATCTCTTCACCATACAAAACATTTCCTGGGTCCTCTCCTCATACCTCTTTCCCCTGCTGCTTCCCCTCATGCATGCAGAGCTGAAGCCAGAGAGTTAATGTGTCCTTGGGCTTCAAACGGAAGATCACTGCCAAACAAAATCAAACCTACTGTTTTGGTTGTAAATATTTTATTTTATTTTTTTTTACCTTCAAATGAACTGTGACTGCAAGGCAAAAAAAAAAAAAAAAAGCACCTTTTCACTGCACACAAATGTTGCCTTCACACCCATCCGAATACAAATACACACCACAACAGACACACATATTCACACAATGTGAGTTTACACTAATTACTGCCAGTGCTATTGGCAGCGAGGAAACAGTCCAGGGAATTTAACTCAAAACAAAGCAAACCTGCTTTCCCTCCCGCTCCCCTGCCAATCCCTCTCTACCTTCCCCAATCCTGCTCAGCAGAGCGGCGCTGCACAACAAGAGCTTTCTGTGTGTTTTTAAGCCATCTGGCACTGATCTCTACTTATACTGTCAGGGGCATCGTCACCATCATCACAATCATCATCTTTTTGTAGTTGTTTTGGTTGTCACTGTTTTTTTTTTTTCATCAGTTTAGCCGACAACATTGTCGTCATCATTAACATATTACGATCACACTGTCGTCATAATCCCACTGTAATCTTCAAAATCTTTAGTTTATTTGTATGACGACAGTTATCCAACACTAGAGACCATCATGCGATCTCACACCAGGTGTGAAACCAAATCTTTGTGTACTGTGCAACGGAACACATGAAATAAGAGAAGGGAGTCTGGCAAACCAGGTAAACTGTGCCAGGTTTAGTCAATATGTCTTAGATTTTGCTAGATCAGTGGACAGGAATGAGTACTTTAAACCAACCACGCTTGGTAAATATTGCTTTAAATACATTCTCACTATATATATATATGTACATACATATATTTTTTAAGCCTGCTGCCCACTCAACCCGGTCCCTGATATGCGAATGAAAATGGATGGATGGATGGATGGATGGATGGATGGATGGATATGTTTCCACTGCTGTACAACCAATTGCCTCTGGGGACAAATAAAGTACTACATGACTTGACTAGGATACAGTGATCCGCAACTAAAAACAATATGGACCAGGGGCTTTAAGTGTGAGGGCCAGTGCCCCCTTCCCTACTTCCTACCCCGCTACTTCCAGCACCCTTGCTCAGACCACACCCATCTTTGAAGGCATTCCAACATTCCAACATTCATTTCTGTGGTAGTTCCTACAATAATTGGTTTCTCAAGGACCACATTTTGAGATGATCACACACACACACACACACACACACACAGACACACACACACACAGATTCACAAGGTGGAAACAATACCAACCACGCTGTCCTGGCTGGTAACCAATAATACAAATAAGTAGCCCTAAAAGTGGAATAATATGTTCTCTTTTCCTTCTTTTGGTTCAAAGATTACAGTTGCTTTTTGTACTTCTTGAAGCCTGCTGAGCACTTTCTGGTAAAAAAAAAACCCTTCTGAAAGACAATTGCACTGCTCCAGCCATATGTTGGCACATGTCGGACACCTTCAAAAACTGACTGAATATTTAATATATATTTTTTAGATGTTAAAAATAAGACGAGCTTGCCAATATAAATTCAGTCCAGAGTCAAAACTGGCTTAATGTTGGCAGCAATGACACCAAGATACAGCTTGATCTGTACATGCAGGTGTAACCCACTTCACTTTAGGTTCCAAAGGAGCTGAGTATTTAGTGCAATAACCATGAACAAGTTAATGGTTTCTTGTATGACACTTGTGGGTTACATAAGTAAAATCAAATGTCATCTGCATATAAACTAATTTTATGGTACTCTGATGATTTTATAACTTCTATGAGATTGTTCTGGTGGACAGCTGCAGCAAAAGGTTCAAAGGAGATGGCGGAAAGGGAAATACAGCATGCGCAGCCTTGCCTTATTCCCCTGTTCACTAGAGGACATTAATCTTTTAGTTGTGGTGTTACTATATCCTGCTCGCTGCTCCTGATACACCTCTTTGTATTGAAATATAAGGTGCAGAGAAAAACTGACTGAATTCTGATGACTTTAATCAATGGTTGTTAGAGTTAGTCTGGCTTTGATTTATTTACATGATTAAATATCTAATTCCTTTAGCTTGTGAGCAAATCCCATATACATTTTAGGGATGGGTCACGATTTTCGAATTTCGAATAGTCGTTTTATTTTTGAAAAATCGATTTTTTTATTATATTATTTGAAAAATTATCGAATAGTTGCCATGATTTTCGAATAGTGTTTTGCTTGTGTTGCCCTCCCTAATACATTTCTAGCTTAAGAATTTAAATTGAAAAATGATTTGAGCGTGTTTTGTGGGCCTGTAAGCGATGGCGAAGGATAAATCCTACATTTGAACATTTTGGTATTTTTTAATAAGTCTGCTGAAGCATTATATTTCACTGCACAGCACATCAATTATGTAGTGAAAACAGCACTCAGCTTTTCAGAAATTGCATATGTTATTCTCATGGCCCAAGGCATCAAAAATCAGCGTCTGTGAAAATGAACCATTCTCTTCCAAAGCGTCAGACCAGGAGGAGTCAGACTCTAATCTGTGAAGAGAAAGCGATGTACAGCCTGGAGGGATACGACTGACAGCGACGCTGGGACTCACTTTGTCGTCTCTTATACTATTTGTTTGAACTTTGAGATCCAATACAGTTTCGCTTCATAACATAGTAATTTTGTCTGTTTGAAATTGGAAACGTGCCCTGACAGAATATATCATGCTTCATTCTGTTGAGCCTTTAATTTAAATTTTTTTTTTTTTTTTTATGTTTTCTTTTTTTAGCATTCATGTTTTATCCTGCATTGCAGATTAAAAAGCCTCTAAAAAAAATTGTAAATGGAGAAAAAGAAAAAAAATCTTTTGACCAAAAAAAGGGTTTAAAGAAGACGCTTGAGCTTCTGCAAGCCAAAGAGGTAAACTTGATGTTGTGGAAAAATTTACTATCAGAAATAGACAGACTGTGACGAAGACAGAAAAAGAAAGACGCTTAGACAAAGAAGCATCTTAGGCAGAGTACATTTTTTATGGAGCCATCCTGAATTCCAGATGAGGAGGCCTCTCGGCGACTGAAAAAAGAAACAAGAATTATTATGAAAGAAAATATGACCCAAAAGAGAGTTTAAAGAATACAAAGCCAGACATTTGACGTTCTAAAGGAGATGATTTTAGAAGAATAGACTGTGATGTGCATTAATAAGGAAGAGACAATAAACTGGGTAATAAATGCGAAAAATGATTTGAATAAATTGATAAATACATTAAAATACACACATACGAGCAGGGTTCAAACTTAACTTCATGGCTTACTAGCCAAGTGGCTAGCAAGCTTTAAAAATCTACTGGCCAGAAATTTTTTTCACTAGCCAAAAATCATAAATAGCATTTTGGTATATTTTCAATGTGTTATTACTATAATACACTCAAGCAATTCTCAAACGGGAACGCTTACATTGG
Organism: Epinephelus moara; assembly: GCF_006386435.1. Taxonomy (NCBI): domain Eukaryota; kingdom Metazoa; phylum Chordata; class Actinopteri; order Perciformes; family Serranidae; genus Epinephelus; species Epinephelus moara. Next base: position 24,585,179 of record NC_065518.1, on the reverse strand, counting down.
TTAACTGGCCTCTTTCTTGTTGTAGGCTTTTAAAATTCCCTCGCTCCGTGTTTCCAACTGTTGCAGCCAGTGAGCACAGACACGCAGTGTGCCGGTGGATCTTATCAGCCTTTCTAGGGCGTGGAAATGGCGGACCACGGATCTCCAACTACAAGCTCACGTTGTAGCTCCCACTTTGCGGCATGTTGTGGGCTTGAAGATCTGTTGTACGACACTTGCGGCATGTTGTGGGCTTGAAGATCTGTTGTACGACACCGGCGCGCAACCAATGACATCACGTACACACAGTCAGGGGCGGGAGAAACAACAATAACAGTAGTTTGGCCCTATTTTTTTCACTCACCGGAGTGGCTGGTTAGGTGACTTCATTTACTGGCCAAAGGATTCAAATTAGTCGCCTCTGGCGACTGGCGACTGCTAATTTTGATCCCTGCATACGAGCTACAGTTCATCCCTGGGACAACTGACTCACACTTTCAACCAAATCAAATTTTATGCCAGATGTGAATCATCACCCCGAGTGACTGCAGCTCTGACCTTTTACCGCTGGTGACCAGTATATGGACATCTGATATAAAGACAATCGATGTCACACTGTCCGTATCAGCGTGACTGTAAAGCTGAACTTGAGCAGCGTAACTAAAATCAGAGCCAGGCCTGTCATGGTGCGCACGCTGTACATCAAAGTGTTTTTTTTTTTCTCTCTATCTCCCAGGACCCTGCTACAGCACATTATCGTATGCAGAAGGCATTGTACTATGGGACTGTCCTCCACAGAAAGTTCAATGAGTCATGTTGTCAAAAGGAATGACCGACCAATCACCCAGGAGACTGTTTCTCCTTTTCACACTCTCTCTGTTTCTCTCTGCCAAGATAATACAGTATCACAACACACACACAGGGATAAACTGCACTATGTTAAGCTGGGCTCCTCTCCATGCTCTTATGAGGGTTGTAGTGTGGTGCACTTGAAAAAAATAATTTCTTCTTTTTATACCCTTCTTTGTCAAGACTGCACTTGTTTGGTGAAATGTCTCGCTTGTGTAAATGAGAGGCAGTGTGTATTGTGTGTGAATGTTTTTCTTGTGGAGTACATCTATCCCCATGACAGCCAATTTGAATGAATGTTTTTACATGCTCGCTTTTTATCGGTGCAATGTGGCATACATTATGACATCAACACGGTATAGAAGTGGGGGGGATTTGGAATTGGTGCAGTGTTAGAGGAATCATGTTAGTTTGTGTCATTGTATGTATAGTTTGTGTCTTCACATATTGAGCATTTTGAATCTTTACTTTCTTACATAAATCTAGGCCTAAGCCTTAAGGTACATTCACACCCAACAGTGAATTTTTCACGTGGCGCCACTACATACAAAGTTTTGCAAACAGACGCAAGATGGTGACGCAAATGGCGAAAACATGTGGATGCACAACGTTGTGTCGTGAAACTCTATCAATGTTGAGATCTGGTTAAGATTCTCCTGAGGTCACAGAGGATCTGAAATGAAGGACAAACTTATTGTCGCCATCCGTGGGCACCCAGAGCTCTACAGTTCAACGTCAGTAGGCTATGGTACAGATCAGAACAAAAAAGGAGAGGGCTTGAAACAAAGTGAGCGAAGCCTTATGACCACATGGTAAATACTAAAAGTATGTCTTTGTTCCTTGTGTGAGCTTTTTCGTTGAATTGCCTCTTAGCAAAATACTCAAAGTAATTTAAATTGGTATTTAATTATGAAAGGTAAAACAGAGTGGGAAGCAGTAATGCGCTGCTGTGGCAATATGAAAAATAACAAAGAGCGTTGCCGTCTTGGTTCATATTGGTTCAGAGCACAGAGCCTCCATGTTGACTGTGTTCACTAGATTCCAGGTATCAGTTGTACTTCACTAGAGACCAAGTTAACATTAATGTTAGCATTAGCTGCCTTACCTAGTTATTAAGCACAGCTGTTAAGGGGCTGTATTTGTGCAAGTATTGCAAGCTAAACATTTGGTTTGTCTTTGGTGTAAACACACCTTTGGGGTTAATAAAGAATACAGGAAAAAAAACTGTAGTTTGCTCCTAGGCCAAAAGGTTTTTGTTTTGGGAAACAGGAGAGCAACATTGTGAATAAACATAAGGTTAGCATGCTAGTTTAAGCTGCAACAATCAATATTTTTACGTCAATACAAGAATAAAATGCCTACATGTAAAAGTAATGAAACCACAAATACCTATCGTGAGACTGCGCAGTTCCCTTCAGCTTTCAATAGCATTTTCCAGCTTTCCTGTTCTGATTCACTCCAGCTGCACCAGGCATCTGTTCTCAGTAAAAAAGAAGCTCTACAAACCCACTGAACACTGAGTGCGTTAACATGGACAGTTTAATTCCCTTTACATTCGGAATTAAAGTTCATTCTTATTAAAAGTGATCTTGTAAACACCTCACACCAATGCGATTGAAAATTAATTCCAATGTAAGGGGCTTGAATATTCTGTTTCTAATTCCGAATGAAAGAATTTCTTGCACTTGTACACTCATTCCTCTTTAAGTTCATTCTGGTCTTTCTGCGCATGCTTGTTTCCTTGCCCTTCTGGTGCCGGTTTCCATTCGGCAAAGCACGGTCTTCTATCTCCCTTCTTCAACCTTCTACCTCCCTTCTACTCCTCAACAGATGAAGTATTAGCAGAACAAGGTTGTTGTCGTACTGCTGCTTCAAGAATATAAGCAAAACACGCCCGAAAAAGGCACTAAGAACGGTGTCGTCAAGCATCTTGTTATCCGGAAGAGGACTACAGTGTTTTCTTCTGGTGAACGTAAACATGTAACATCCGCCCCACCCCCTATCCAATCAGAAACCTTCCCTGCCCCAAACCTTGCGCGGGCCCGAATACAGGCGATTAAACTGATCTCCCGTGTAAACCCTCATTCGGAATGAATATTTCCCATGTAAACTACCTGGAAAGACTTTAATTTCGAATAATTTCATTCAGATTTATTTCATTCTGAATGAGAAGCCATCATGTAACCGTACCCACTGTGGAGCATTTAGCAGCTAAAGGGCCAGCTATTTCCCTCAGGAGCTGGTGGAGACCAAAAACAGAGCTAAAAGGTGAGCAACTATTTGCCTTCATCAGGTGTCCAGAGACATGACCTCAAATGAATGCTTTTGCTACTCTCTATTTGTTGGATGTGTAAATAGGCAGTTGAAAGCCATGTACCAACTTTATAAGGTGATGTGTTAATGTTTAAAGCTTGTTTTTCTCCAAGTGACCAACTTATCAGTTCAATAAATGTTTGAGTGGTTTCCATGATGCTGCAGGTTGCATGTGATAGTAAAATGCTAGTGGAACCCAAGACATAAAAGGATTAATAGGTTCACAGTATAGTAGGTTATTTGACCATGAAATACACAGACTTTCAAATCTCATGGTGAAATCACTGCATGTATCAGGAAATGACTCCTAGCAGACCTCTGTTCATGGTATATAGACTAACCGTGTAGAATTGATTTTCTGTGGCAATGTTGCTGCTGTGCACAGCATCACTCAGAGGAACTACGGTGCATACAAAGTGAAACCACATATTTCCCCAGGTGTAGCATTAGGATCCACAGGTGGACGCAGAAATGCCCTTGTGACGATACTTTTGTACTCAGAAGCCTTCGCGTTACACTTTGCTTCATTAAAACAGCATCACCAACAACATCACACTAATTCTTAAAGAAACACAACTGTTACGGACATGGCTGCCACATCCACCCCCTCTATTAACAAATTAGCTCGCGAGCTAGCACATTCTGCTTATTCCCAGTAGATGAAGTACTCTGTCTGTGCGCACAGAGAGGAATGGTGCTGTCCAGAACAAAATGGACGGCAACAACAACCGCACTTTAATCATTTCTGCTGATGAGATCGATTTTACGAAGGAGACGAGAGCAAGCTGCCGCCGGGGGTCAAGCAGTTTCCCGTTTCTCACTAAGAGGGAGCAGGACGGAGAAAGCAAAGAGAGAAAGAGAGCTTTTGATGCACCTGGACACCAGATGGTTCATCAGCAGGTCTCTCTTTGTCCTCACTGACAGGAAATGGATCGCTGAGGGCCAGACTGTTACCTAATTACTACAAAACCACACACATACACAGACAGACACACACCTTTGCACACACACATACACACAGGGACTGTTGCACCTGAGTCACACCAAGCATACACACAGCAAAACACATGCATGCTTGCTGCACACACCTGGATGCACACACATACACGGCAGTGCACCGGCTGTCAAATAGGCCACTCTCTTGCGTTCCTCTTTACTTTTCCCAGAGTGCATTTCAGCACAGGGCTGTCAGATGGCTCTTTATTTCCAACTGTCCCAGCGTGCCCTGCCAGCCCCTCCAATACACACACACTGTGACAGCACCGTTTACACACACACTGCATACATAAGGGTGCACCTGAGGTTTTATGCACAAACACACAACAACTTCCGAGATGTATTTTAAATAAATATTAAATACTCTTTTCCGCACACACAAAAATGCACAGGTACACGTACCCAGATGCTCACAAACATACCAATATGCTTTTTCTGAACATCTGCCAGCACACACAAACATGCCTGTGCACACACTTTAACATTTCTCCTCGCTTTCAGCATTGCATTACTTTCATCCCTTTATTCACGCTCTCTCCTTCTGCCTCTCCCTCTCTCTCTCTCACACACACACACACACACACCACACCAAACCATCTCACTAACATACCTCTCTAGTCACCCTGTCGGACATCTCCATCATCTACTGTATCACACAATCAGCTACCTGCCGCTGGGCGAAAAGACTAATCACAGCTCAAAGATCAGCTGAGTGGAGTGAATCCAGCAAATAGTTTTATGTCGAAAAAGGAGGGGATTTTAATACCTATCTACCGGGACCTTTTATCTGCAAAGTTATTATTAATGAAAGAAAATTGCCATAAAAGATGCTGATACACACTATCTGCAAGAAAAATAGAAAAAAAAAACGTGCAAAAGAGGGCAAAAATTGAGGCAAGAACTGCACACTTGTGATGTTTTGACCTTGCTGTGATATAAAGTTTTCAAAGCAGTCTGAATATGAGTTTTTACAATGCTATAAAATTATTTTGTGCTCCTTTGGGTTCATATCATGGTTCATGTAACTCACCTGTCAGCTGCTCACTGTAAATAAGAGACAGGAAGAGCAGCTAATTTAGCAACTTCTGACACGCAGACAGAGAAAAACAGCTTTGGAATGTATTTTTGAATTGACATCTGTGAGACATTTAGGTCTCAGTCTTACAAGACAAAGCAGGAGGCAGCTGATGCATGAACTTTTACTTTGCTGCTATATATAAACGTGTTTCAAGGGTTAGTGCAAGGCGTCCTATCAATACCTAACATCATACAGTAAGTGTGCAGGGAAGCAGAGAGCCGAGGGAAACGGTGGGGAGTGGGGGGGCCTTACTATGCCGTGCATTTCAAGTCTAGGAAGATTAGAGAACAGAAGAGACTGCAGTATGTTCAACAAGCTATCATGGCATCGAGCTTTTTCATAACGACACAAAGAGCATGGCTAAACAGTACAGAAGAGAAAACATAATAACACCGATTCCATTATCTTTGGTTTACCAATCAAATATTAACGTAACATAATTATTCAATTTACTTTATTTTGGAACTTGTGCAAGAATGAGAAGAGTGTTTTAGAACCATGTAATAACAATGGACCAGCTCAAAAGTTCTTGAAATGTAAACACAGACTGTCAGGACACCCAAGCAAAAACATAAGTCCAAATAAATTTAACTAAACAATATGCATAAATAATACATAACCATAAATTATAGTTGCCAACAAAAATCAAGTCCAGGGGGCTCCATTTGTCAGTGACTGTGCCAGTGTTCACTCAGATCAAGGCTTAATGAGTGAATGGGATTTAAAAAGAAAAGAAAAGAAAACTTGAATGTCTTTAATATGGACCCATCCAAAGGATATATGTTTAGTCGCGATCCAGGCTGTAATCCACCTGGCATTCTGGCTGAAGAGCTGCCTGATATTGGATACAAGGCCACTATTGCGTCCAGCCACTCTGTATAACCTACTAATACTTATGCAGCAGTCTTCATCCGTCATAATATTTGAACTTTCCACCAACTGCTGACCTTCAACAATCAGACAGTGGAAGTGAGCATGGCATTGTCAAAGGCCCAAAATACCTAACATGGGTGCCACCTAGTGGCTCGACTTTATACATCTTACATAATAAAATGTGAGAATGCAATTACGATGAAATAATTCTTGGTTTCACTAAATTCTTGGTTTCACTAATTTAGTTTACTATGCGCTGAAAGCCATGCCGTTTGCTTTATTTGCACCGTTAATATGTAAAAATGATGATAATGCAGCGGTTTTCTCACAATATGAGCCATTATTACATTATGAACTGTTATTACATTGTGAGCGACGCCAGTAAGGCTCATAATGTAATAAGTTATTACATTGTTACATTATGCACAAAGCCGTTATTACGTTACGTGCTCATGATGTTATTACATTATGAGCCGATTATTACATTATGAACTTTTATTACATTTAAGTTATTACATTACGAGTCGTTATTACATTATGAGTTGCAACAAAAGTAAACAATTGTCCTTAGTTTAACAGTTGGAGTGGTGACTACACTGATTTCTGCTTTAAAGCAAGATAGCGACTTTATAAAAGGGATACTTCGCTGATTTTCATCCAGCTTTGTGTCAAAACAGTGTGGGTAATATGTGTAAATGAACTGTGGTAAACTTCCCTCCATTTAACCAGTGCCTAGATATTCCTCCTCACCCCCCCATGAGACTTTGCCAGATGATGTAATTTACATCATGTGGACTCAGGCTGTTGCTTGAACAACAGGCTGTACTGCTACAACTTTGTATTGCTCACCACCCATGCCGCCAACCCGAACACAAATAGTATAGAAGCAGATGAAGAGACAGACCCACCCCTCTCTCTCTCTCTAACTGGGACCAAAATCCAATCAAACTGTAAAACTATGCAGTGCAAAATGAAGGGAACACTTAAATCACACATCCCAGATCTCGATGAATGAAATATTCCAGATGAAAATCTTTACTGATTACATGGTGTAATTTGTTGAGAACAAAATAATGGAACAATCCATGGAAACCAAAATCATTAACTCATTTAGGACTGGATTCAGAATCATCCACAAAATCAAAGTGGATAAATCGGATCACAAGCTGATCCAACTTCTGTGAATTTCCTCAGGACAACTCATAATGTGGCTCAGTAGTGTGTATGGCCTCCACGTGCCTGTATACATTCCCTACAACATCTGGGCATGCTCCCGATGAGACGATGGATGGTCTCCTGGGGGATCTCCTCCCAGACCTGGAACAGGGCATCAGTCAGCTCCCGGACAGTCTGTGGTGCCATGTGGCGGCAGTGGCTGCTACGATACATGATGTCCCAAAGGTGCTCGATTGGATTCAGGTCTGGGGAACAGGCGGGCCAGTCAATAGAATCAATGCCTTCGTCATCCAGGAACTGCTGACACACTCCAGCCACATGAGGCCAGGCATTGTCATGCATCAGAAGGAACCCAGGGCCCACTGCACCATCATATGGTCTGACAATGGGTCTGAGGATCTCATCCCAGTACCTCACAGCAGTCAGGGTACCTCTGGCTAGCACGTTGAGGTCTGTACGGCCCTCCAAGGATATGCCTCCCCAGACCATCACTGACCCACCACCAAACCGGTCATGCTGGAGGATGTTGCAGGCAGCAAAACGTTCTCCATGGCGCCACCCTCATGGAGTCTGTTTCTGACAGTTTGGGCAGAAACATGCACACGAGTAGCCTGCTGGAGGTCATTTTGGAGGGCTCTGGCAGTGCTCCTCCTGTTCCTTCTTGCACAAAGAAGCAGACAGCGGTCCTACTGCTGGGTTGTTGCCCTCCTATGGTCCCCTCCACCTCTCCTGGTGTACTGGCCTGTCTCCTGGCCACCACCTGCAAAACCATTCCTAAACAGGGGTTGTCTTGGTAATTGCCTCTCCTTTCCACCTGCTGTCTGTCCAATTTGCACAACAGCAGGTGAAAATGATTCACAATCAGTATTGCTTCCTAACTGGACAGGTTGATATCCCAGGAGTTTGATTGCCTTTGAGTTACGCTGTGATGATTATGTGTTCCCTTTATTTTTTTGAGCAGTATCAAGATTCTGTTTCTGCATTGCCCGTTTCTCACCCACAGTGTTTTTAGATACAAATTTTGGTGCTGTGTTTAGCTGTAATAGCATGAGTTTGTGAACAGGAAGTGGGTGCCATACTGTTTCCTGCACAGTGAAAATGGAGGACAAAAAGCTGAGATAAACAGTAAAACTAGGCTGATCAAATATGAACCAAGATTCTGTTACTAAATTACTTATTTCTTCAAATGTTTCCAGAAACATGTATTAGCTTACAGTTAAACTGTAAGAGATCAAGATCATTTCTTGCCAGCCAGCCTCCACTATTTCAAATGAAGGTGTTTGCATTACATCACCCACCGACAGGAGCATTTAATGGTCTGGTGTACTGTAGTGCATTCTAGTAGATCTAGGTTTTCTCCCTTTTGAGCAAAAGTGTCCTTTTCCTCTATTTTCTATGGTCCTGTAGCACCAATGTCAAAAGTATTTACGTCTGTCTACTGAATAGGCATCCAAGTTTTATTGAAAGGCCATCTATCCAGCAGTGAAATACCCCTTTAACTGGTTCTGAAACAGTCTCAGTTTAATACCGATGCCTTTATTTGACCTATAAGCAAGAGAAACCATTACCGAGAAGGTCGGCTATTTCTAAACAGTTACTCTTAAAGGTTGTCCGCAGGTCAGATTCCCTGCAAAATCAGACCAAACACTTCAGAGTGAAGTAAATCTTAGGATGAGCCTCTTCATAGGGTAACCACTTAAAAGGAAGCAGGAGGAGATTTCACTGTACAGAATTTACAACATGTTTTGTGGTTATAAAAATATGATACTGGCACCAATATCAGTACCCTTTAAATGATACTAACAACAAGTACTTCATTCAATACCCATAATGTGAATGGAGTTCTGTGTAGTGTATAGTCATACATGTACTTTTGAATGTTTTAGTGGCACCTCAGCACACTAAACTTCCAACTCTGTCAATACACCACGCTCAACTTCACCACACCACAGACTGTATGGGTTGTAGCTGCTGCTGTGGGAGTGTGAGCTCAGGGCAGCTGAGGGCTGACAGGGCTAACTGTTGGTACCACATGTTACCTAATGGTTATTAACAGGTTTAAGGTCAGAACTGAGCCGTTTTGGTGTCTGTTTGAGTTTGCTGGGACCATTTAATGGCTCGCGTTGGATGTGAACTGCTGCTGCTGCTGTGTTAGCTTGTGCTAACCGAGCAGATGTTGAACTTAACGTTCATCAGGAGGACAGCAGCAACAGAAAGTTTGCTGTTCTGGCAGAGTGTTGAGATGGTCCGGGATCCGACCCCTGGTGCAAAAAGGATCAAACACAGTATTGTTTCACTGGAGACATTTTGATACTACTTAGTACTGGATTATTTTGATGGATACCATCAAGGTATCGAGCCTGACACTGGCTGCAGGATAAACGAAGAGAAAAAGAAAGGAACTGACTGATGAACAAAAAGAAAAGCTTGAGGGCATAGTGATAGAGCACAGGTGAAAACGCATGTCAACCTTGGTCGCTCAATCAACAGATGGACATGTAATATGTCCATTTTATTTATAAAATTCATTGTGAGATGTGGTTTTGCATTAATACATGGATTAAAGGGAAATTTTGGTTTATTACAACCTGTCTCCTATCGTCCTAAATTTGTTTCAAGTGACTAGTGACATGAAAATAATAGTTAGCATGTTAGCCGTTAGCCTAGATACAGCTGGGGCGCATAGTAGCGTCAGACCTGTTAAAACGTAAGTGAAAGGGCATACTTCAAGTGCAAAGTTAGTCCACTAAACAAGCTTTTTTTCCACAAAGACCGCGTCATATCGTTAGGATAAATGTCAAAGAACATATAGAAAACGACATGTAAACGTGTTGTCTTACCTTACCGGTGTGGTGCCAAGTTTGTTTACCATTTAGCTCTGCTTTCCAAAGCGCAGCCGAAATATATCTCGCCAGCTCTAGATAAAGCCCAGCTGGATACTAACATTACTCCAGGTGGAGGTGTCTTGTCCTCGGTCACATCCAGACCTTGAAAATAAGGCTGCAACCGGTCCCATTCCTTGCAACAGAGGCATTCCTCTTCTGTGGGCACTGGGGCACAGCATTCACAGGTACACCACCAATCTCCAGAGCTACGCAGCCTTGCAGCAGCCATTCCTCCTCTCTTGTCCTCTACCTGTTGCGCCTCTCTGTCTCTCCTCCTCCGTTCTTCAATTTCACGAAGCTCTTCGTCAGTGTATTCTGGCTCAAATAAATAAGGGTGGCCATCAAACTCTGCAAAATCAAATTCCTCCTCCACAAAGTCGAAGTCTGGCAAAAAGTCAGCCATTATTCTATAAATCTTTCATAAAATAAATGAATGAACGTTTCAGGCTACTGTCTGGTTCTGCCTTCCAGCTGTTGCTGCTTGTTCAGGCACGCTATGAGATCGCTGCTTGTTCTCGCGATATTTCGGCCGCGCTTTGGAAAGCAAAGCTAAATGGTAAACAAACATGGCACCACGGGAACTGCCCATTGGTTCGACAGCCCATTGGTTCGACATCCCATTGTTCCGACCATATTAAACTCATTGTTCCGAAGTCCGTTCCGAAATCATCATGATGCCCTGTGGTTAAGGTCTGGTTAGGTTTAGGCACAAAAACCACTTGGTTAAGGTCAGGAAAAGATCATGGTGTGGGTTAAAATTAAAAAGAAAGTGACAAACACATAAGCCGTGAGCCTTCTCCGCCTCAAGCCGGTCGCGGCGCACCATACGCCCGCCGCGAGCCATTCAGCACCGCGGACAGTCGGACTAATGGGATGTCGAACCAATGGGCTGTCGAACCAATGACATGGACCCGGCACCACACTGGTAAGGTAAGGCAACACGTTTACATGTCGTTTTCTATATGTTCTCTGACATTTATCCTAATGATATGAGGCGGTCTTTGTGGGAAAAAAGCTTGTTTAGTGGACTAACTTTGCACTCGAAGTATGCCTGTTCACTTACATTTTAACAGGTCTGACGCTACTATGCGCCCCGGCTGTATCTAGGCTAACGGCTAACATGCTCACTATTATTTTTATGTCACTAGTCACTTGAAACAAATTTAGGACGATAGGAGACAGGTTGAAATAAACCGAAATTTCCCTTTAATGTTGGTGGCTGGTCATATTCCAATTATTAATCTGACGTAGCCACAAACAGATACATAACCTCATTGCTATGCATCCTTCAACCAGCTGTGTTTAAAAAAAATTATTTTATAAAGTTTCATCTTTCTTTCACCTACTTCCAAAACAAATGCACACTCCAGCGAGGTTAAGATCTTTCTGACACGAGGCGGTGGTGCTCATGGAAGCACTGGGGCTTTTATCCACAGGAGCTGCGGTTAACACAAAATGAAAGTTCCTTGTAGCTGCATTTCACAGAGTGACTACAAACCAAAACCAGCATGCATAAACAAATTTAATTTATCTCTGAGGTTGGAGCCTCGGTGACACAGCAGCCCCCAGCTGACTGTTTCCGCTGTGTCACTGTTTCCCTGAACTGTGACAGGAGCGTTTCTCTTCTTACAGCCCGGATTACATGGTGACACAGCTACATTACACTGTAGACATATATGTGTGTGTGTGTGTGTGGGGGGGGGTGTGTATTTGTGGTAGAAATAGTCAACAAACTGCCAAAACCAGCACTGGAGAGGAAGGAAGAAGAAAACAGACATCATATTAATGATGATTATACAGGTACTCTGGTGATTTAGAGTTGCGATTTCATAAAGTTGGGTGACTCAAAAGAGAAGGAAGAGAAAGAATAGCCAAAATTGAGGCAGCTGAAGCCAAGATGTCCTGACTTTTAGTGTCTAGTATCATTAGAGCTCCAAATATACTGCATCCTACATTTCCTGTAGTGCAACTTAATAGTACCTTCCTTCTTTCTAAAACCTCTTTTCAACAGTCATGGGCTGGCTTGGCTTGGATTGGTTTAGTTTGGCCCAGCAGCCCAGCGCAGAAGAGTATTGCATCTCCATTACAAAAGGGCTACCTACTTGAAGGTATCTCTTCAACTTGTCTTGGGTGACGATGTTTAAAAGAAGCTGGCTGATCCACAGTTAAAGTCCCGTTATTTTCGCAGAGGTGCAGTAAGAGCCTCTTGTCCAAACATCTCACTGTGGCTGTTTCTACTTTTACTCCTCCTCCCTGCGGTATCAGTAGACCTTTTTTTATTGAAGAAAAGCCACTAAAAAAGTTCCACTAATTCAGTGATGAACACGTTTAATTTCCTATAGATTCCTCATATATACAAGTCCCCTGATAATTAGTTATGTAAAAACTTTTATTGTGAAGCAGCAAAATAAGGAAATGATGGATTTTCATCTGCAGTAACTTAACACGACTCATACAGCTGAAAGCGAACATGGAATAGTAAAATAAAGCCAACATATTTTCACTCCAACCTTGTCACATATTGATGTTTTGGTTAGGAATTTCCACGTCCGCATACGACATGCAAGGTACCCTGCGTGTGTTGGCTGTTGATGTTCTGGGACGCCGTGTCAAGTTCTCTGTTTTCAAGTTGCACTTCCGTTTACACAGGAAATTTAACATTTACATACTGTCTCTTTCAAAATAAATGCACTACAAATAGACGTTTTTTTTTTCCTTCAACAACAAACACACATGGTTGGGTTTAAGCAACAAAAACACGTGGTTAGGTTTAGGAAAAAAGAACAGGGTTTGGCTTTAGAATCCTACGAGATGCTAACACCGCTCTCTCGCGGTCGTTTGTTGGACCCATCCACCACCCCTCCCTCTCGCCCGCCCCACTTGGGCTTTCCCCACCATAAGTTTCGTCTTTGTCCTGCCACGTTTCACCTGCCGCATATCATGCTGACGTTAAAGGACGCCTTCTTACGTTGGTTTCTGATGCCCCAAGTCACTGTCCAAGCGCCAGATTTCAATGACTTTGAGTGAGACTGTGCTCATAAATCAGATATCTAAAGTACAAACAGGATGCAGGAGAGAGAACTAAACTCCACACCACAGAGATTCAGTGAAAAGCTCCAAAAGTACTAAGAACTGACTACACGGAGACTTTTTAAAGAAGCCTTTACCGCTGGTCTCCTGCACCGGTGAGTGGAGTCTTGCAACACACACTTGTTACAGGGGGAAGGAGGGTTGTCAGGGGTTGGCCACTGTCAGCAAAATGTCATCGCTATCCGACTGGGAGTGGGTGGGCGCCCTTTTGGCCCTACACCAGAGAAGGTCCATCTCTGGTGCGGCGCAACGCAGCTTGATATGTTAAAACTGACAAAGGAAACGCAACTTGGCACAGCATAGTTTGAATTGGCGTGGCCAAAAAAGACAATGGAGAAGGCCCGTAAACTTCTTTTGAACCCCACAGTTCCAGTTTTTAACACACAGATTTTAAGTCTAAAATCCAAGCCCTGGCATAATCAGGGTTATTCGCGATTACCCGGGAGACATCATCAGGGTAATTCGTTCTGACTTGGAGGACTTGAAAATCCCCTGCAGAGCCACAGAAAACAGCATACAACTGGCTGAGTGGTACTCCCTGTGACAAGCAAATCAAACTTAATATTTAAATTCTGTGAACTGTCCCTTTATGCCTGTATAACAGCTTGGATACATAACTTCTTGTCTTGTTTCTTATTCCATGTCTGAATTGAAATGATTTTGTTGTCATTGTGTCCTGCCACTCACCGTGACAATGAGGGTAGGGAGGAGACTAATCTGTCAAGACGATACCCTGAGAAATCTTTTCAATAGGCCTTGATGTGAAGCAGAGACAAAGTCATCGCTGTATTTGGAAAAAAAAAAAAAAAAAAGTCACTGACACTCAGACAAAAGACTCCACAACAACAAAACACTGACACTCTTACACAAGTGTAATCAGTTGCCCGAGTGTTGATGCCAGGTTTTGGCCTGGTAAACGTACAAATTCCAAACCTCTGCCAGAACCAGCCTGCCAAAACACAATCCCATTAGTGTGACATCTCAAAAGTGCATTTTACTCATTGGCACAATACATTCAAAATGTCAAGTCTCCTGGTGCTGTTGTAATAAGCCTATCAGTTGCCAACTGGCTGCTGTATCTCGCAAGTGGTGCACAGTTTCAGCACCAGCTGTGCAGCATTAGCGTTTCTAGCAATATCTGCGTTCCACCAGCAGGGGTGTAGCAAGCAATTATGGGTCCGCAAAGAGGAAAAATGACTCTCAAACACAAGTTGAGTTATCAGAGCTAATATAGTGGGCCAAACTATTAATACTCATTTCTGTCACAACTGGAGGTCCCTAAAATCAGTCAAGGAAGTATAATTTTGTTCTTTAAACATCTTTTCAGTACCAGATTAATGGATGGAGCAGAGTGCCAGTACCTGGAAATATACATACCATGTTCTGAGCTTTAGAAATGTCTGAATATGTATTGACAGTGTAAATGGAAAAACTTTTTATCATTAATAGGTTTCGTCAGTCCTGTTGTTTTTCCTTTTCTTACTTCTATTTGGGGGAAATCATGTTTTTATTTCTTTAAATAATATATTTGTAATGATGATACAACCAGGAGAGTTTTATGTGCTGCCGACTGCAGAAGTGCATTGATCATTATTTCCAACCTATTTTCCAATCCTGTGATATGGCACAGCTTGCGTTCATCAGTGACTTTGAACCCCAACATCGCCAAAAAACACGGAGGAACTCAAACCCCTCAACTCCTGTGTTTGCCACCCAACTCCCCAAGCTGTGAGTGCCCAGATCTTATTTGCCAACAGAGATCCAACAGACTTTTGCCTACACACACTGCGATGACACAGAACTGGTTGAAAATTGGCAATGTGTCTGTTTACAACCCATATTGCTATTTTCCAAGCTACAGTAGCTGTCATATTTTGCGGAGACAGACCTTTAGTGGCTGAAGCGTCCCAGGACTTTCCACCAGATCAGCAAACTTTTCAGGGAGAGTGAATTGGAGGGGCCACGGGGTAGATCCATGGATGAGCTAGCTAGCCAGCAGCTGAAGCTATTTTATCAAATTTTTTGCCCATATTCATTCACATTTTGGCAAATTTGCACCTTTAAAAGTCTGCATAAATGCCTTTTTGCACTTGAACCATGAATGCACAGGCAATAATCACCCAAATACTTTAAATACTAAAAAAAAGGAGCCTCTTTTTATAGTGTCCAAGCACATTTATGGACATTTATCCACTGACTCAAACAGGAATGTGATTTCTGATGCACATAAACCAAAATCAGGATGAAACAAAACCAGAAAATAAATCTGAAACAAAAATTCATTCCAGTCCAAATAATAATCACCACAGCCACAATCAAAACACTACATCTCCAGCAGTTTCACAACCACAGACCCTCCATCTTGGAGTATCTGCATCTCCTCCAGAGCCCAGAGGCATCAGCACTTGAGCAGTTTCCAGCCAATGGATAGTCTCGATCCGACGGTGGTCAGTACAAACCGGCTGTAGCCTGGACCGGAGGGCGGCGCGCTTCCAACAACGGCCTGGAGGAAAGCCAAGCGTTGCCACGGTGACAGAGCTGCAAAGAAAATCTCTTTGTATTGTTACCAAGGCAACAACTGTGCATAGGTGGGGAGGGAGGGAAGGATGGACTGATGGAGAGAAAGGAAGAGAAAAAGAAAGAAGGGGAGAGACTGGGCAGAAGAGGGAGAGTGAAAATAACAGGGTGAGGCGAGAGGAAGGAGAAGGGATGATGAGTCGTTGTTTGAGGCGCAGAGATATGAGCTCGGGCTTTATTATTCCCTCCATCTCGGCCTTGTTTATGCTGGATGATTCTCGACTGCGTGGGAGAATTTACAGTTTGCTGTAACCTCATCCCAAACAAAGTTACTCAGCAGATTCTTTTGAGTCGGGTGGATGCAGCAGCGCTTCTTTGAGAAGGCAGCTCAAACAGGACACAATAAGTCAATGGCCCCTTTACCATCTGCATGTCTCCAGGCTGAGAAGTGTAGTGAGCTCTGCTATAGCGATCCTACTCTCTTTTTTCTGTATGTGCCTCTTTTTTTCCAGTATTGCATCCTTTACCCCTCCCTCCTTCCCCTCTTTTTCCTCCAGAGCTGAGAGCTGAGTCCAAATTTTTTTAAGAGTTTTCAGAACGTTTACTGGATAACTTTCGAACTGCTTTGCTCCAGGGCCTTCACTAATTCCCACTGTGTTTGAATTGATTGCATAAATCTAGCAGGGAAGAATAACACTGCAGAAGTGTTTCTTCTCAGCATTTCTGGATTTAGCATATGTGTGAATGTGTGCGAGACGAAAAAAAAAAAACTCCAAGTGGCTCCATCGCAGCTCTATCTGCACTATAATAAATATAATGAATAATGTAGTAATTTTACTTTCTTGTGCGGCCAGAGAAGTGTAAGTTGACAGAAGGACTTGACAGAGAGAGGATGAATGACTTTATTTCAATATGCTCTTGGTAACATGTGGGTTATGTATGCAGATTTATGCAACCCTCCGTTTTTCCGGGCTGCTCGTTACTCAAAGCAACTGGAAATTTCTCATCAGTCCCCCCAATTCTACACTTCACACACAGCTCCACACATTATAATGTGCATGAGGCAGCGAGATTAGAGGGAAATTGAATCAAATCAAATCACCCGAAATTGCACGGAGCTCCGTGGAAAGAAGACAGATCCAAAAGGGAAAGGTATCTGTTATCTAACGCCAGCATCGCATCTCATCTCTCCTGATTGCCTGGAGACGATCAGCTACTTGGTGAAGGGAGAGCAGAGCTCAGCACAAACTCCATGAAACCTCCTGTGGTGGTGCAAATCTGGTCACCGTGTCCACATGAAGGGTTTCCGTTTTTTTTTTTTTTCCCAACAATCAAGGCCTCTGGAGTGACAGGAGAAACGAGCACAGCAGGAGCGAAGAGGAAAAGAAAGCTTCAAGCGCAGCCTCGGTCTTAATTGATATTCCAGCCGAGGAGTCGGAATATTCAAATGTCAGTAAGCTCTGTTATCTCACTCGGGAGTCGGCAGAGATTAGGGGATAGGTGAACGAGGGGTGCCGGGAGGTATCACACTGCTTAAACTCCTCGCGTGCAAACACGCACACACAAATTTGCACATGTGCACTCATGCATACTCCATCACAAAAATGCAAATACACACACACTCCAGACAGGCAGTCCACCTCACTCCCACAGAGACTTCCCTCTTACAGATACCTCTCTAAAACAGATGCAAAAACACACTCACTTTGTCACTCACACACTTCACCTCCGTGTTCTCGTTGCATGTTCTTTGCTTGCAGGGAGGTCGGTGAGTGAAGGCTATTAGCTCAGCGGAGTCTCTCCTGCTGTCCGCTCAGGCTCAACTACAAAGACGGATCACTGTTTCGAATCAATATTGCTGTGGCCGGATTCTGGCTGTTACACAGAGAACAGTGTGTATTAACCCTCAGCTAATACCAAATCCTATCAGCTTCTTCCTGTTCCCTACCATGCGTAACGGTCTATCTGACTCTTCATCTACAATATCGGTGTCACACTTGAGTAACTTTGTCATATTACAAATTACTCCCATAACTCTAAAACTAACTCGCTTTACTTTTTTTATTTTCTCCTCATTTCTTTTTCTACAATTATCTCACTCTGGAGACCACACACTGACTGACTCTAAACACACACTCTCTAAAACACAGGCACACTCACGCACACACACAGGTAGAGGCCATTGGAGACTCATTTTTTTTCTGCAGGTCATGAAGCTGATCAAAAGGGCAACTCTGCTCCATTCATGTGGTTTCCCACTGAGACTTGGTGGGAAAACAATTAAGGCACAAATAATCACATGTATATGAATTCACATAACCACACACACACACATAACCCCACACACACACACACACACACACACACACACACACCCCACACACGCACAACCAAGGAAATTCCCTGGCCCCGTAATTTTTTTAATTTATTGCTTCAAAAATTAAAATATGTCTGAAAATACACATTAACATTAATCCATAATATTAGCAAACACACATCGGCCTATGTAATTAACATTACACAACATTAATAATAGGCTGTAATCATAAATCCTTGTGCAATCATGTGAGCTAGCTAGTGCTAAATCACTGTGTGGTACTTATCCATATCAGCAAGGTGAACTAGTAAGCCAACATTTACGAACTATTGAAACATACTGACTAGTTAGCTGTATTAGTATTATTCCAAGTGTACAGACAATCTTGTGAGCAACAATGGATTGTTTAGTAACTCTTCAAGCAAGAGACTCTGATATATCGTCCACCTCAGAAACTCCCAGTGAAAGAGTGGAGGGTGAGGCTATTGCACCTAGCCATGCTAAAACTGCTGTCGACTTAGCAGCCACAGACAAATGCAAATGAAAAATATTCAATTAATTATTTCAAGTGTAACGCAGTTTTATACAATAGTAGACGGTCCCTGCTTTGTCTCTTATTGACCTAAGGGGTCCTTGGCCTGAAAAACGTTTAAGACCCCTGCCCTAACCTGAACCATCTCAACTAAATGCACGATACACGATAACTTTACTTCACAACACCCAGATACGTAGCCCCACACACACAGACACAACTTTACACACTCACGCACCAGACCAGGAATCCAGATTCATGGCCCACAGTTATCCCTTATCAAACCAGACTACCATTCTACCGCTCCCCATCCCTCCAACCCCCCTACCAAGTCCCACAGACTCTCCAAAACAGTTTTCACACCCCCACCTAATCCTAATCTATACCATAGCCAAGCAACCACAATACCCACAACCCACTCACTTCTCAGCCTCCAGACTTTGGAACCAGGCCCCCCAACAGACAACCTGAACCCTTGGCATCCACATCCAAAAACCTCACCCCACACATGAGAACACCCAACCAGCTCCCCCAGGATAATCATCAACCCTCTCCAGCTACCCCACATCTATCCAGACAGCTTCCTGATGGACCAGACAGCCCTACACTACTACTGCTACATCACAAGAAGCAGCCTCTACAACCGGAAAGAACAAACACATCGCCAGATATTCCCAACCCACAACTATCATCCACTCCACCCATTATTCAGAAAAGTACCATGATCCACATCCTTGAAATATTCAAATGTATCTGATATAATCAATGATTCCATTTCTTCCGTTGATCTGCCAGCACTCCACAAACACAGGAGGCTCATTGGCTCAGCCTGGTTGCCCCAGCGGTCAGCGTCTCCACAGACGTGGGTCTGTGCTCTCCAACTTTAACTATTTCCCCTGCATCTCACAACCCAATCCCATTTCGGACCTTCCCTCTGACACAGACTCCAAAACCAAACCCTTCTACTCTAAGCATGATAGACCTTACCTGATCCAGCACCTCATCTGGAACTCTGAGGATAACATGCTCAACCTTTCCAAACTATTCACTTTGACAACAACACAGGTCAAACTACTGGGGGGTGGGGGGGGGCTATCTTTCACACCATGCCCCACCAAATATGACTAGGAGGAGCTTCAAAGGGACCTCCCCAGATATCACAGACGCATCAAACTTCTCAGCTACTTCCATACCCAACAAGACTTTCAAAACATGCCCTTCACACACCCATCCAACTGGGAACCCAAACTTTTCCCAATTGGACAATAAAATAGTACCACTAATAACCAAACCTCCTTTCTCCTCCCATGCACACACCCGCAAGGAGTGGAGATTTGAGGCAGCAGCTCCAATTCTCCCGTCCCTGAATCAATAGGCCAGCGCACCCAAAGACTTTGGCCGTTTTTTCTAACCAAAACCCTAACCCAACCATAACCCTTGCCTAAACCTGATTCTAACCCGAACCTGAAACCAAGTCCAAACCCTCGAACAGGTCTTTGGAGGTCTGTCCAAAGTTTAAGAATGGGTAAAATGTCCTCACTTTCCAAATATGTCCTCACTCTCAAGGTCTAAAACACAAACTGGTCGTCACAAAGATATATGCGTGCGCACACACACACACACACACACACACACCCCTATGTATTCTAGACCTCTTACTACCCAAACGCTACAATAATTAATGGTTTTTCTCAGCTGACATTGTTTCCTCACTTTCCAAAAGTGCAAAACAACACACACAAACACCACAGATACTGTATGTATTTATAGATACATGCAAGGAGAGACAAGGAATGTATAGAGGACTTGTTTTATGAAAACATGCACATGTCTATTCTGCCACTAGTTATTAAAACCCTCCAGGAGTTACAATAGTATGGTGCAATTACATGTGTGTGTAGTACTATAGGTGGTTCCCGCTTCTCCTTCTGCATATTTTTACATACAAAAACAGGCACATTTATCAGGCCCAGAGGAGAATAGTACAAAAACTGTTACAGAGGGTTTGTGAAGTCATTTCAGCTTTATTTTTGCTCATTTGGTATCTCTCTCCTTTAGGTTCACCAGCATTCAAGAAAAATGGATTAATGAAACACAGCTTTAAAGCACTCAGGTGGTCACACTGGACAAAACACACTGGCTCCTCTGCACTGGGAGTCATGATGATATATGTATACTATTCATATTTTTATATATTCATGATAATGCTGTTTTACTCCGTATTTCTCTCCCTTCACTTTCATCCACTACTATAAATTTACCTCTGCCAGTATTCTCAGTCTAGTAATAGTTCATGTGAATACCCTTGTGCCGCTCTCAGGAAAGACCTTGATGGAGTTCCACTGCCCACAAAGTATGGCTGTTTGTCAAGACAGCAAGCCGATGAAGGTTAGATATACAATCCACCCAGTGCAGTACCCTCTAGCCACAGAGCTTGATTCAGTGTCAAGCTTAAAGCTGAAGTTGGGAACTTTTGTCTCCCCCCTCAGGCAGTGGGAGTAATTACACAAACACTGTTGACGCATACTTATGACCTATGCCTGCAGGTAAGCTTGCAGCATCTCTTTTCTTTTTACTTTAATCCTTCCTATGAACACTAAGTTTGTTTTTCATCTGAAGCATCCGATTGACCCTTTACTATGCCCCGCCCCTTTGCGATGGTCCGTCAAGCTGTCGGAGTAAGCATGGTGCCCACACTGTAACAAACTCCACTCCCTGATGAAATTAAAAAAAGGGGGGTCTACAAAATGTATTTGAAGGATATATCCAGGATGTCAAACTGACTCAGCAGCAACAACAGGTTAAAAAGACAAAGATAGTTAGAAGCTAAAGCCGAACGTTAGGCTACAGATCACAGTGTAAAAGTGAACCACCACATCACTGCTGATCGCCTCAGAAGACAATGAATATAAAGGGAAACCGCTCCGATATTCAACCAGCTGTGTGGCATGGCAGTGTGTGCAGATGAACGGTATTTGGCTCCCCCACCCCCGTGCCACCGCCAGCAGTCGGACCTCCACCACCAGACTGTCAGTGAGCTCTGGGGAAGGCAAACACCATTCTTCTGCACACACTGTGATGCCACACAGCTGGTTTAAGATCTGCAGTTTCCCTGCTTCCCTTGGCTAATCCCTGTAGAGCAGGGTCAATCTTTCTTAAGTGTTATAATCATTAAAAAGCAAAAGCAGCGTGTGTATACATTCAGTAGGCTATATCTTCAGTAGCTAGCTAGCTAACCCTACACATTTCAGGGTTGATTTTGTTTTTGGAACAGGAAAGAAACGTATATCTTTTTCCAACCTCTCTTGGTAACGAATAGCATTAATACACGATGTGCCCCAGGCACAACATTTAGCTCCAAATTCACAAAACCAGCCTGAAAATGAAGGAAATCTGAAACCACTGCATTAGAGTCAATGGAGCACAGCCTTGTTGTTGTCGGACCGTGGTCTGAGCTGGCCCGATGCTACACTATGATTGGTCAGTCTGTGTCCAGGGATGGGACTTAGCAACGGGTCAATACATAACTTTTCTTTGGACGATTTTCTGCCATAGCCTCTGCCTGCCCCTTTTAGCTGCGACTGACTTACGGAAAACACATCACTTCCAGTGTGCCAGCTTGGGAAAGTCACCACAGACACCAGACACCATGAGTTTAGTATACTGCAAAATACAGCGTGCTTTCCCTGGCGGCAAAAGGCTTTCTGCCAAAATACATGGCACACAAACGTGATGCACTGAGCAGGGTTTTTTTACCTGCTACACAGACACTGTCTTTGTAGCATGTGGTTGCTGCCAGCTTCACTGTGTGCATATTGAGTTTCGCCAAGTGGTAATGCAGTTGATTGACCCTTTCACTTGACTGCTTTTTCTGTAGCAAAGCTTGAATGTTTCTTTTTTGCAACCACTTGTCAAATTATGGTAGAAGTAAGTTCAAAGTGCTGACACTTTACATATTGCACAGTGTGCTTTTTCATCAAGAAAGAATTAAGATATTTCTGGTGCATGGATTCAGAACAGTCAACACCCAAGGTTAAATGATTTCTGAGCAACAAACAGTAAGGGTAGAAAGAAGTAGAAGACTGCTATTCAAAAGGAGAGATGCTGTGGTCTCCAGCATGCCTTCAAGTGTTAGACCTGATTTCAGAGGGGATGCAAAAAGGCACCAAAAAGACCAAGCAGGAGTGGATGATCAGTGGGTAGTTGTGTTTCTTGTTAAAAAGGTGTGAGGACTGGAACACCCAGAGGTTACCAAGTGTCATCTCCAAATTAACTCCTGCCATGACAGCTGCGACAACTTATACAAGAATCTTAAAGAGGAAAAAAAAAAACCGTGCCTGTAACATTCCACACCAAGTCTGACAGAGAAATCTCTGAGTTGAGAATGTGACTCCATTGTTGGCCTGTTTTAATGAGCTTTGCCAGTAGCCCGGGGTAAAAGTGCAGTTGGATCCAGTGATAATGAGAAGCATAATGCTGCTCCCGCTGCCTCTTCATGCCCTCCGTTAAAATAGGACCTGAGAGTTTGCTTCACTTGAAATTAGACTTAAAAGAATGTCCTGGGCCTCGCAACAGTTTGGTGAGGGGGAAGGAATTAAAACGAGAGTCACAACAACAGGGCTGGATGGTATTTCTCACAGTATTTATATGCAACAGCTCGTTTTCATAACTTTGCTTCAAAGTATCGTTCTCAGCAGCCTTCCTCAGGCAGAGCCGTTTGGCACATTCTTCATCTTTTTCATCACTGCCATCATCATGGGTGATTTTATTCTTTGAACAAAGAACTCAAACATATCTCTTGATCTTCTCTAGTTTGAATGCAGGCCTTTTGTCACTCTTATTCAGCCATTACTCATGCAGCAGTCACTTATACACTTTCTCAGTTATTCAATAATTAACAGCCTGACGAATGAGGATTTTCCTTGTGTTTTCCTTGTCTTATGTGATGTGTGAGTATATCCTAGCCATCATGTTCGATGTATGCACTTTCTGCCCCAAACTGCTGTTTGCTAAAAATTTACTTTGATGCTTTATTCAACAGAGAAAACGCACATTAGTTTACAGCAGCATAGATGCTGCAGAGCTGGGCTAGGATTCACTGCTAGTCATTTGCCAGCTTGTAAAAACTGGCTACCTACGTTAGAAAAAGTGATTACAGTTACACGAAACACACATGTGGCTTGACCTTAACCATTAACAAGAGTGTACATGATCTTACTACTTGATTGAAAGGTCATTTGGTGGCAAGGTAACACCTTACAGAGCTAATAAGGCAAATATGTTGTCAAACAGTTGCCTATTTAAACGTCTAGGAGACACAGAGCAACATTAGTATTCATTTGGAGTTGTAGGCTTTTTTGTGCCACTCCAATGTAAGGGGTGAATGTAATGGGAGAACTAGCTCCATTCCTGTCCAGTCCCAGATCGTCCACCTGAACCCCCCGGCTCCATTCTTCAGCTCCCAGGCCGCTTGCTCCTGAATCCCTCCTCCAGACCCACTTCAACCACCCTGCTCAGTGTTCCTGACCAGCAGGTGAATGTCATGGTGTGTTCCATTTGAGGTGGAAAGTCAGAGTTTCCAACTGGAAAAGTCGGAGGAACCTTACCAATCCCAACCTCAAAATCTAAGATGGTTGGTACGAAGTGATAGCTGTGGTAACTACCACTATACTGTTTATCGGCACTTTTGTCTTATTTGTGTCTCATTGAAATACTCGCACACACTGTACTGTCCAACTTCGGGGAGGACAGTTTTCGTAGTGTGAGCAAAATACCAAAAAATGCATTGCTATCAACCAGTATTGCTAACAATGGCTAACCTGGCTAGAACTGGTATTGCTAGGCATCAATCTTGGTTTTCCAGATTGTAGCACTGGAACCAGGCCCCTAGGAAGTGGGATGGGCTTTGAAGCCAAATTTCGTAGTGGCCAAAAAGTAGTTCTGCAATTTCCAGGGTCTGTTACATGATGCCTTGCGGCTCAAAAAGAGTCATTCCCTTCGACTTACATTGGGGAAGAGACGTCTGTAAATCACTTGATACACTTTTTGAGCGGCACAACCCCTGCAAAATGATTTATTTCAGTATCAGGATTTGATCCATTCAACCTGATTCTAGACTCTCAACCCTTTGAGAGTCTAAAAGAGCTGCAAGATTAAATCATTTCATCCCCATTCAAGTTAGCAGAGCACTAAACCAGAAGTTAGCCGTTTGGCTGATAGAAGTAAGACATGCAGCTGCACTCAATCACACTCTAGTGTCTTGGTCAGTCTCTAGTGCGCCTGCTCTATGGGCCGCACGATGTGGAAGCAATGCCGATCATCTGGGTGATTTTATACGCAGCAGTTGAACTACTTTGGCTAAATGTGCCACTGAGCAGCTTTCATAGGAATGATCCTGGCCTTGCCACCAATTCTGTACCCAGTTCTCTCAATACATCCATGACTGGAACATGATCAGCTCGGGTGTGACGTCACTGCCAGCTCAGACTTCCAAGGTTAATGAAACGCAGCGTAAGTTCAATAATTAATATCTTTGTAGCTAGTTTAATCTCCACTAAATTCTTAGGGGAAATATCTGACATTTTACCCATTAAATTCTCCACTCCACTCTCCAGTGCAACAGCTAGTTGCCAACTTGGCTGGACTGACATTTTGTACAGGGAAGGTATAGAAGGATAGGATAGGATAGGATAGGATAGGATAGGATAGACTTTAGGAGAAGGTAATCCAGCAAAGGAAAAATGTTGTCTGTGGGTTTATTAGAGCATTTCAACAGCTGCCAGTTTGAAACAGGGTTGATAAAAGCTTTGAGACTGAATGAAAACCAGTAAAGCTTTGCCATAAAACCAAAAGAATTACCCGAAAGATGCTAAAACGCTCCATAGAGCTGCAGAGTCTGGTGATAATATTCTGTTGTTAATTACTACAAGCAACACCTTTCACATTTCACATAGTGATCCATTGATCCATTGTTAAAAACTGACTGTTGAGGCTTAAAGTCCAAAAAGTGACACATTAAAGAAGCAGAAACTTAAGCAAGAACGACATCATATGACAGTAAATAAATTCTTTGGTTTGATTAGCAGGGGAGTTGCTTTTTTGCTTTTGGTTTATTTATTTTGACACTGTCAAACTAAGAAAGTCAGGGCTTGTAAACAGAAATCACATTAATAGGCAGATAAAACATGTCTTCTGGACGGACACTAATGACTTGACATCCCACTAAAATTAGAGATTTTGATGAAGGGGGGAAGTAAGCATGATTGACTGCACTTTTTGCTGTGATTAACAACTCCCTTTTCTTAACAAGCATCTTAACTGTAACGGTGTCACCATGCTCAGTAAGAGTCAGTAGAGAAGCAAGAGCAGGCTGGGAAAAAAAGGCTGGGATGCTAAGAAACTTTAACAGTTTGGATGTCAGTGAGGTCCAACAGTTTACTATATGCACTGAGCCTAATTAGCAATGGAGAGCAGCTGGGCAGGCAGGTAACAAGGTCAAAAGGGAGGCAGGTGTGTGGAGATGGCTCAGTGGTGACTGGTAGACGGATAAGTGATGACACGTGCTACGTTTAATCTGCTCCAACCTTCCCTCCCCTCCTTCAGATGCATCCGTTTCCACCATGCATGAGGTCCAGACAGCATTTTGTCCTCAGTTTATTTTGTTCCACTCAGCTCTCCAATTACGAGGAAGTGCCGGCCAACAAATGTCAACATCTCTCCCCTCATAGCGGTAAACTCATGCAGTTATTTCCTGTGGATGGTTTGGAATTCATTCTGAGCCTCCCACAAACTGCACCACAGTTTATACGGAGCAGCAAACAGGCTGCCACCTGAGCTCAGAAAAAGCAATATGATGTAATATATGAACATGCCCTCATTAACTCAACTCACTTACCTGCTTACTAATTTTATCAGCCATCCGTTCACTCTTGCTCTCTTTCACACACATACACAGACGCTCACACACTCAGGACCCCTCTCCGCTCGGCCATCCCGCTCTGGGCAGGGTGCCAGTTCTCACAGATGGCATTAGTGGAAGATGAAGTGCGGCCAGTGAAATGCGAATGCCAGTTAGTACCCTAACTGCTATCTGATCAGCCTCACTGAGCATCAGAGACTTGTTGACTTGAAGCAGAAAGAGCTACAGGTGAACACTGTGCTACTTTAACAAAGAGTGTTCCCTGTTTGCTTGTTTTTTCACAATATTTTACAGTGTTTTTATTCCAAATCCCCAAATAACATGCCAGACTCTAACTACACAGACAACATGTGTTAGTACAATTTTCAAATGCTTAAAACTCGACAGCACAGATCATCAAATCAATTCTTTTGTTTGTTTGTTTACACTAAATAATCCCAGGCCTGCTTGACTAGTTTTGTCAGTACGGTGGCCAAGAAGGGCAAACAACGTCTCAAAACATTTCCTTTAGGAGAAACAATGATAATTCAAAAACACATACAAAAATCCAAACAAACACAACAACATGAATCTGCTGCAGATGAAAAAACATGCTGCAAAAGGCCAAAACAAATAAACAGCAAACAAACTGCAAATACAGAAACGATAAAAATTCATGCACACACACAAACCCTAGGCACATCCAGTGAACACAACAGAAGTTCTCCAGGCCCCTAGGGGGAGCTATGTAAATCTGTCATCTTTTACAATACTGCATAAGACTAAGGCCAAATGTAAGAAAAAATATGTTAATATGTACCATTTTGTTAGTACCTGGCTGATATGGGTTTTTTGAGGCAGATACCAATACAGATTTTAGAGCGGAAAATATACTGATAACCAATATGGTGGCCGATATAGAGATTGTTTGAGCTGGAATGACCTTCTTCTATGTGGTTTGTTTAACAATTTTACACTGATATGTCTACACTAGGGCATGGGTGCCTGATTTTGTTTGAAAATGGGGGAGAAACCCTGACAAAGAACATAATTGGCAGGGGGTCTGGAATTTAAAACCAGTTCCCTGTATTTCTACACCACCTGCAATAGTCTAGGTTACTTAGATTGCTAGACTGAAGGGCTCAGGAAAACCAAGAATGCATCAAGAACAATTGACTGGGTGGATAAGGACAGGAAATGAATATTAGAGGAATGGCTGTTCCATATTTGAAATAAAATTCATAAAAACATTTTGCAGCCTAAAATGGAGTAGACTGGAGGCTACCTGTTCATCTCCGAGGTCAAACAAGGACAAACAATGTGTATAAATGAAATACACAACACACATCACAATAGGATTTTAATTATTTTAGCCTGGTTATACAATGATAAACCTGATGGTTGCTATTCTCAGTACTCAAAAGGCCATCTTCAGTCTAACAATTGCAACAAAGTACAAATTTTGGATGAATGAACATACTGGATGATTCTCAAACTCGGGGAAGGATCCTGAATTGGCTGAATTTCAAGGATGCTACATCATCAAATCCTGCCTAAGGACTGCTCCAATGTCAAGGATCCTTCAAATTCTACTGAGGATAGAGTCCTTCTTTCAGAAAATTTCCAAGGATACATGTGTGTATCCTCAGCGGGTATAAAGTACCCACAATTCCTTGTGTACAATTTGCTGGAAGTGAAGGCGGGGCCTCGTCAATGAAATATCTCCAGGAGCTTTTATCATACAAGGGTGATCCAGAAATATATTCTCCCTAAAGGTCATGTGACTCTAAAAATACTGCTTATATTTGTTCAAATTGTACAACAGTAGAGAGCGCCAAAATCATCACAGCACCCTGAAACCCCCTTAGTCCACAGAGGGTTAATGACGCACACCTGGGGACACTCGTTAGTCTGTTCCAATGTGTGTTCACCGAATGCTAGGAAGGAGTCTTGCCTAGCCTCTGTAGGATCTCAGTGAGGACCTGCCCTACCAAGGAAGGATCCTTGAATTTGAGAAACACTGGGTGTCTCGCGTACCTCTGTACTTACACCTAATATTTTGAGTGCATAACTGCATTCAGACTGAGATTTATGGAAAAATGCAGGGCACTATGAGTACCCAGATGATGCACTCAAAACGGTCAAGAAGTTGAGTGTGGAACTATGGACACTTCTCGCCCTCAATGGTCAACATCTTGGCTATGTAGCAGAAGGGGAGGGACCACTTTTCAAACTGTAAATGGCGGCCGAGGACTGTGCGACCATGAACATCGCTGCATTGTACAAATACATGTGTTTATTGCACTAAGCACCACTATACTGTTGTCGGGTATAAGTATGTTTATTGGGTTAATTTAGCAGTCTGTTATGAGTTGGTACCGCGAACAATAATGCGAATGCTAATGCTAGTTTGCTAGTGACGGGCAAATGGTGGCGGTAATGCTCCACTGGCCAGTTACAATTAGGCATTAAAAGAAGAGGAAGAGGTCGAAATTTGCGGGCGTTATTTCCGGTAAGTGCACAACGGCCATGTTCGGTTTGAGACACTAACACTATCCTGTCGAAATTTGCGCACTATGCCAATAAGTACATAGTGCACATAGTATACTAAATGGAAGTGCACTAATGGAAGTATGTGATTTGAGACACAGTCCTACTCTTTCATTGGGCTTGTCTCTCTGGAGTCGAAAATCAAGCAGTTTCATTTAGTGCTCCCCCTAGAGGCCTGAAGAACTTCCACTGGGTTGATTGGATATGCAGTTTTTTTCTGTTGCATTTGTTTTGGGGTGCTGTTAATTTATTTGTTTTGTCTTCCTGCAGCACATTTTTTCATTTTTCAGCACATGCAATACTTATTAGTAGGATACAATTATTGCAAAATAATATAATATTTATTTTTAATATGCAACAAAGATTAAGCTTGATGCATGATTCACCACTTCATTATTAGGATGGTATTTTTTAGATTTTTGGACATTTTTAACACTGTTGTGAAAAGTGAGTCAAGGCAATTGGAGATGACTGAGACTGCCGGGCACAACCGCTAATCAGTGCGAGGCGGTCCTTCTTGCAGATGAGAAGTGGGCTGTTTGTGGCTCTGGTGCTACGTGATTGGCTACTTCTCTTTTATTCCTTCCATCTCTGCCTTGTTTATGCCCGATTATGCGTGACTGCGTGGGTGAATTTACAGTTTGCTGTAACCTCATCCAAAACAAAGTTACTCAGCAGAATACTGAATCAGATAGATGCAGCAGAAGTGCATGGTTGAGGCAGAAGCTCAAACAAAAACAGTATGAGTCTGTGCCTTTTTTTTCCCTCTCTCTCTTATTCAGTGTATGTTTCCAGGCAGAAAATTACATGAGATGTTTGTTGTTGTGTATTAGTTCTGGCTGAATGAGTTAACCTTGTGTCTCTCAGGCGGATGTTTATCTTTACAGTGCAAGAGACCTTCAAATAAATAAATGATTTTCATACATCCACATCACTGTATAAGCTCATCGATTGCCGATAAACTGAGGCCTGATACAAGAAGTCACTGCCTAAAATTACAGCAGAGAGTGGATCCTTTCCGCTTCTGCTCTGACACACACATCTGTAGCTATGGCAACACACACACACCTGGATAATTTCAGCCGCTTGACAAAAAGCCCCCTAGATTGAAATGATGTTGGATACTAGTAAGGCGGGTGGGCAACAGAGCCAATCAAGACGGCCAGCACACACACATTCCCAGTGCATGCACTGGAACAGTGAACTTCCAATTATATTACTCATTCCTAATCATAGCCTGTTTCTTACTGCAACCTCTTGAGATGATTAGCTTTTAAGAGAAAAATCTGAACATTAAAGGGTTAGTTATGATTTTTTTGAAGTGGGGTTGTATGAGGTACTTTCCCATAGTCAGTGTATTACCTACAATAATCGGCACACCCCCAGTTTGGAGAAACAGGCAGGAGTACCGGGGCACAGAAGCTAAGAAATGTACTGCTGTGGATGTGGGCAGCAGCAAAACATATTTTAGCTACCTAAAATTTATCAGTATCAGTTGATATGCTATGCTACAGTTACAATATTTTCACTGCTTTACCTTGGTGTCAGACAGCCCTTTCTGACAGGGAACTGAAGCCTTTATCTATGCTCTCTTCAAGGCCACCAGACTCCATTGATAAAAACTGCAATTTTACCTCACAGAACACTAGAGTTGCTGGTTGAAAGCTGTCGCAACTGATTAGTTTGTGTTACTGTGTAATACTGGTGTTTTAAAGGGTTATTCTAGATTCACCAATGTCATTCAACAATACAAACAAACAAACAAACAGATTGAGGCAGCAGTAGACCAGCAACTCCCATGTTCTGTGAGGTAAAATTACAGTATTTATCAAAAGGAGTCTGGTGGCATCGAAGGGAGTTATATAAAGGCTTCAGTTCCCCATCAGACAGAGCTGCCTGATGGCAAGGCAAAGCAGTGAAAATAACCCAAATACAGTGTATATTTCAACTGATATTGATTTTTTAGGTGTCTAAAACGCATTTTGCTGCTGCTCCCATCCACAGCAGTGTATTGCTTAGCTTCTGCAGCTCAGTACTCCCTCCTGAACCTCTGTTAGAAGCTGCCCCTTGTCAAAATAAATCAAAACCGATATGACTGGACCATGTGAGAATTTAATTTGAAAGGACAGACACAGGATGTGGCCACGCTCAGCAGTCAGACAGGAGTCACGTTACTTTACAGGGCTAGCACCTGCAGTTGTTACACAGGCTAGCTAATAACATGCCAGGCAGGAAATCCAAAGTGTGGGATCATTTTGAGAAGGTGAAGGACGAACCCAAGGTGATATGTTAACTCATTTTCATTCGTTACAGACATGACGAATCATCTGAAACATGGAAGTAGCTACATGCTCATTAGCCACTTAGCACAATCATTACTGCTTTACGGTTTTGTATTTCTCTGTAAACTATTCTTTCTCAGACCTTGAACTCAGACTATTGTGGTGGCCCGCCCAAAATATATAATTTAATAATTAAATTAATATCGTAAACATGCAGGCGACTCATCGACTACTGGCTCTAAATGACGACTACTGGTCAACTCTGAAAATTCTTAGTCGGAGGCAGCCCCAGTGCTGACCGCCATCTACTGTAGGTGATACACTGTATAGTAAGCTAAGTTCCTCTTCCAACCCGACTTCTAAAAAGCAGCACTATCCCTTTAATGTCAGAATTGTCTTTTTAAAGCTAAATATCTCAAGAGGTTCTGCCATCTACTGTGGTTTATACATTGTATATGGATAAGTTCTAGGCTTTGGCAGTATCATGGTATGACGGTATACCAGGGTACTTAGAAATCCCAAAGGTATCATTTTTACTACAGTCAGAAATACAGATGCTTGTCTTTCTGTTACATTCATACCACAGAGGCTGCATGGAGGATGTTCTGTATTGCACACAGCACGCCCCACCAGAGGTCAGTTTGTACCGGTGGAACAGGCAGCTGAACTTAAAAAGATGGCAACTGCGAGGGGTGGGGATAACGTTACAGGACTGTAGACTGCAGGGGAAAACAGGATATTTTAACAGTCGGTAACTGTTGAAACAATGGACTAACTATCTAGACAACTAAAAAGACTAACCACGATGGAAATGAATGAACAGGTTAAATAAGCTAACATTATTCTTTGTTCGGTGAAAGAGAAAAACCTGACTTCAGAAGAAGTATGGTTTTAATTTTTTCTGTTAGGGGCATTGGTGTAGGAATAAACCTTTCTTGACGTTTTGTGAGTTTCTATTGTACAGTATATTCATTACACTGAAAAAGCCAAGAGCTTGCAGAATGTAATAGGAAGGGTGGAGCGTGGAGGTAGCACCACATCCTAATACCGTCATTAACTGTACATGTCAAGAAAGTATTAAGGGATAAAAAAAACAGATACCATCCAAGCCTAAAAGGTACTTCACACAACCCCGCTTCAAAAAAATCCGAACTATCCCTTTTACCTTGTTGAAAACATACGAAAAAGCATTTCTCTTATTTTCCTCCTCTATGCTGGAACCTTTATTGATCCCTCACTGCACTGTTAGGGTTTGGAGGTGATGGGTCATCTAACAGTGGGGGAGATAAGTTGGCTTTTCTTTTTCGGAGGAAATGGAGCTGAAATTACTCTTTTGAACTTTGGTCTGACTGCAGTTCTTCTGCCGCTCGGATCACCTGCCAGGCTCAGCTCAGCCTCGCTCTCAGCACTGATTGAAAACAGAGGTCGTCCTGTTGCACACCAGCAGATCCGTCTGTCTGACTAAATATTGTCTTCAGTATTCCACAGAAGCATCTCCAATACTACCTTTTTACATACATTGTAAAACATTCTCAACACATGCATGCTGAACATCAGGCTAATGCTTTTCTCTGGTAGAGCACTCAATCATTGTTTCAGTGTGATGAGCATATACTTTTAAATCCTCAGCTATATTAGCAAATATCACCACATCATAATCCTTGAAAGCATTCATTTTCCTTTTGCTCTTTTTGTTGTGCTGTTCATGTTATTCAGAACACAGGGAATTTATCGAGCTGTCTGGGTGCTATCTAAATAATTTTTTGTTATCAAAGAAAAACAATTTTGCTCTTTTCGAATGGCCATCAACACTGCTAAATAAGTCTGTTGGTGTATACACATTGACAAGTGTGATTCACCATAGTTGTTGTGTTGCTGATGTGATTTTTATGGATATTTAGCAGGAATGTTGTTTTGTTTTCTTGTTAACAGCATTGCAGTATTTGCTCCTTATTGCATGGTGGCTTAAAAGAGAATTGTGCATATCAGTCTCTGTTCAGTAGTTATGTAAAACCTGTAGAAACACAGCAAACAGATGAATAATGTCCTCTGTGGCTGTGGAGGAGCTTTGTTAAGTCTGAGAAATGATGATGTCATCATGTTAATCTCATTTTGGGCTTAGAGACTTGAAGGATTGTAATTACAAAGTGGGAGTGTGAAATTTGAAAGATGTGGGCATTTACCAGGCATAAAGAGTCTAAAAACAAGGTGACAAGTCTGCAGCCATGGTAGCGGGTGTGTCAGTATGTAATTAGGCACTGTGGTGTTTTGAGCCCAGTGCTAACGTCAGCATGTTAAAATGCTCACAATGTCAAAGCTAACATGCTTACCATGTTCACCATATTAGTTTGGCGTGTTAGAATGCTAACATTTGCTAATTAGCACACTTGATATTTTATTCTACTCACACTTTATTTTCCCTTTTACAGAAGAGGAGCAAAATACACGCCACCCCAACGCCTATGTCCCTTTAACATCTATCTAGATCCATCAAAAGACATGCTTTGACTGCCGTCTGTAGGTCATCCATTGAGGCACTGATGGCCCTTCCCAGGATGAAGGAGACCCATGGCTGGGTGCAATATATAGAGGTCCTCCTAGTGGTCTGGCCAGCATATGGATTGTCTTACACTGTTGTCTCCTGAGTCCTCAATGTGCCAAAGACAAATGTGTTTGACATTGTACATCGAGTGTGTGATGCAATCCTGTCTCTCCTGGACAAAGTGGTCCACTTCCCCACACTGGCACGGTGTGCTGAAGTTGGCCATGGCTTTCAGCAGCTTGCCAACAGCCCGGCCTTCAGCCACTGTGTGTGTGGGAGCCATTGATGAATGTCGTGTCTGCATCAAGGCTGCTCTCTGACCATTATACTGGGGGGTGGGGTGAGGGTGGGGGTTTGGCCCTGTCTTGCCTATCTGACCCCCCTGCCCTGCCTGACCAATGAGAAATAATTTATTTCATTCATTTGCTTTTAAACTTGACATTCAAGGTTGAAATAATCTCCCTTAATCAAGTATCATGTAAGTACTGCCATTCTGAATGTTTTTAGATTGTTATGAATTGTTTTTTTTTTATAGCTGTTAATAAGTTTCTCTTATTCTTAATTTAAATTAAAATCATACATTTTGGCTGTATAACGCAGCATCCCTTGCTTCCATGTTTTACAGTCTGTTCTTAGAGGAAGGCCAACATGCCTCCACCCCTCCTGGGCCTTTTCGTGGGTGGCTAGGAACAGGTGGAGGGCATGGACTCCTCCTCACTATCTGTGCCAGGCAGGAGGGTCATTTGTGACGGCTCTTCACACTTGGAGGATGACGCTTCAGCAGCAGTCTGGCCATGGTTTGGCACCAAGCATGACACAACGAGGGTGGGTGACTGAATGGACAGCCTTTCCCCAAGTGCTTCATGCGTGGCATCAAACCACGGCCAGGTAGTTGCTGCTGCCTCACTGCTGTCTGTACCTTTGCCAGAGGGGGGATTCTTCAACTCCTATAGACCGAATCACAATGTTTATTTACAATAACTAGGTATGTCATGTGCATGAAATCAAATATCACTGAGCGAACGCTGCCTTAAGTGATTAGTTTCTAGCCACATAAAAAACGCCACAACAAAAAATTCAACATCAGTTTAAGTGTATGCTATATTTAGATTATTTTCACTGCTTTACCTTGATGTCATACAGCCTTTTCTGACCGTGAACTGAAGCTGTTACATCAAAGCCACCAGACTCCACTGACAAAAACAGTAATGTAACTTAGCAGAACACAGGAGTTGCTGGTCTACTGTGCCCTAAATTGGTTAGTGTGTAAGGAAAAGCAGAGCAAAAAGCATCTTCAAATACAGCGTACACTTCACTGATATTGATTTTATAGGTGGCTACAGTATGTTTTGCAACAGCCCCGTCCACAACAGTACATTGGTTAGCTTCCATGCTAGTGGATTTGGTTTATCAAAGATGACAGCAAAACAACACAGTCAGTAAAATAGTTCGGACCACCGTGTTAAACTATATACCTCTGAATGTTACAATTACAGCCAAAAATGAAAACAGAAATAAAGAAGTTTTTGATTTCATATATCTCCGTAGTTAAAATCAGTTGCCAGTTGTCTACCTGGAAGTGACTGTTAGTGTGACATCACTGTTGTTTGAACTATAGTTACAAATGTAACTGGAAGAGCAGTCAGGGCAGAATGCACAGCTACTAATAATGGAATTGTTTTTGTTAATAATAGAGATGTCAGTTCGATTTGGATATAAAAGGGCTATGGAATATTAAATAATACATATTCTCACACTACATCTTAGTCTTTCTTACCCCCAGTTATGC
Source organism: Epinephelus moara (assembly GCF_006386435.1). Lineage (NCBI taxonomy): Eukaryota > Metazoa > Chordata > Actinopteri > Perciformes > Serranidae > Epinephelus > Epinephelus moara. The sequence continues at coordinate 24,549,514 of NC_065518.1, read as the reverse complement.
AGAAATTACAAGGTTATAAACTTGTTTTTAAATAGTAAAAATAGGAAATAATCAGTTATATATTATATATTATATATGTCAGCCCTGAGAAGAAGGTCATTATCGACTGGAGAAAAAAAAATCCATATCCTGCATTCTTATTATTAAGCAAAAAAGACTATTCAACCTGAGTAATATACTCAAGTCAACATTCACACTGGCAATTTAACGTCTGCAAATCACCTGCATGCATGTGTGTGCGCTGTGGGAGAAGTGTGGGCTGTCTTATATTTACACATTGATTTATTCAGGAACAGCATGAATGTCCCATAAATCTTTTGTTTAGGTATTATAACTGTTTAATATGCATGTTATATTCATCGCATGCACCTTATTTGCCACATTTTGCATTATAGCCTAACAAAGCTGTCTGTGTGCATTTAAATTTGCATCATTCATCTCATCTGCACAACTCCGAAGCAATCCACATTTAACACAAAAACACCATCAGTATTAACCAAGTCAAGTGCAGAAGATTACTATGCATCTTGTCACACTTTTTCAGTCAAATGCCTTAATAAGGACTGGATTTATTCTGAGTAATTAGTGGCAATATTCCAGCAACACACACACACACACACACGTAGTCTTCAAAAGCATTGCATCTGTTCTACAGTGACAGATTATCTCTCCTTTTTCAGAATACAGATTTGTGAATTATAGCCAATAATGCTTTGATCGATGGGGAAAAAATAACAGTCCCATTTTCCAGGCGGTGAGAAACAGCAGCATATGTCAGTGTCATGGTGCATTTTGTAATTCCCTGGCTCTGAACACAGGGAGGAGAAAACAATTGTTTGGTGTTGTCCTATGGGCCCATTAAATCAACGATAGAAGGCTTTATAAAGGTGGATTGAAATTCATAATGTGGAGAAAACTCATGTCATGCCAAGTGTGCAGATATGCAAATGCAGACTAGCGGATTGACATGTGTCTAACTTAACACATGCACAAACACAAATGCGTTAGGATACATGATTATTTACATGATCCTTTCATAGTGCATTGAGTGTTAATCCAGCTAAGGCACTGGAAGCTGCTCTGCCATGCCTTACACATTTTGTTGGTATGATGTAGACATTTTACATTCAGAAATATCCCCTCACTCAACATATCCTACTGCAATGGTTCATATGATATCTCATGAAAATGCACATACAACAGTTCCTATGAAATCTTATTAGTGCCCCAAAAATGACGTTACATACTTACTTTGGTTGGGCTTAGGAAAAGAAACATGGTGACGACGTACCTAAGAACAACTCAAAGTTCACTTGGTTTCACACGGTCCTGAACTCCAGAAATGTAACGTTAATGCTATTCATTCCCAGCAAGTCGACACTTAACTACACTGGTCAACACTGGTCTAGATCAACTGTAGTCAAGTTGTAGGACAGAACCATGATGAGCTACCATTACTGAGCACCACTTGGAAGAAATGATACCAAGGACAATTTTTTTTTATACAAAAAGCTGTGATGGTCAACAAAGACTCAAGTATCAGTATGCGAAACCTGTGGGTTAAAAATTACAGATGGAGACGCAACAACTTCCAACTTTGTTCAACAACAGTAAGCTGAGGGTAACATAGTTAGCAAGCTACTGCTTCACTAACATTAGCTTAACAGCTAAGTAACTTTTTAACAAACCTGTTTTACACATTTTAAAAAGTATTCATGATTTTTGTTCATATATTATTACTGTGTGTAACATGGCATAACAGCTGGTGAGGAGCACATTATGACTTGTTTAGAGCTTGGAATTGACCTGGGACTTGAGTGCAAGGACTTGAGACTTATTTGTGACTTGCAAAACAACAACTTGGTCCCACCTCTGCTTTATACTAATTTCTTCTTTACTCCCATTAGTGCATCAGTCAGGTAATCACAGCCTAATTAAAAGGGTTACACATGAATTACTGACTCATGATTACGTGGATTATATGCATTGTTGGGCAAGCTACTTGGAAAATGTAGTGACCTAAGCTACCAGTTATTCTAAAATCAAAATGAAGTTTTACTACACTGAAGCTATCCCCAAGGAAATGTAGCAAGCTAAGCTATGAGAAAATGGCAAAGTAGCTTGTTACTTGCAAAGTTACTTTTATTTTATTATTATTTTGACTTTATGTCAAATCAGCATCATCTCAGTGAAAAGCTGTCAGCCAAATAAATAGGCAGGCAAAAAAATGTTCAGGTGAGTTCAAAGAAACACAAGAAATTTGTGCTCTAAATAAAGGATCAGCACTCAGTGAATCACCTCCTAAGCCCTATGATAAGCTATTATGGCAAGGCTTAACTATACAGACCAGTGAGCAGTGATAACTAACACGTCCTTGAGGTCATCAGGTGGGAACCTCCTTTCACCAGTGTTTCGTCTAGTTGGTCCCACGACACCTCCAGGAGGCTAGACAGTGATCTCTGGCGTCCCAGAGACACTCCCCTAATGCCAGGTCTCACTGTTCCCCTCCCTGCACCAACCCAGTAACCTCCTTTACCTTACCTTACACATGGCTTTCTCAGCCCAAACATTACTGCCACCTTCAACATGTCACTCTCTGTCCTCTTTTCCTACTTAACACTGTTCTCTGCATCTCAGCTCTTTTTTTGGCCCTTGTTGTGTCTATTTCCACAGTGTCCACTGCAAATCCACTAAATATATACAGTCCATGGACAAGACAGGTGAGAGAGAGCAATGTAGCCAATCATATGCAGAGTACATCTTGCCAAGAAAGGCCAATAATAAAAAGGATTAGTGAAGGATTAGTATGTGATGTCATATGGAAGTGCTTCCCTTGTCTCTATGACTCAGTGTGGTACTGGCGTCAGTCACATGACTTATCCTCAGTTTTATTATCCTTACTTTTATCCAGACCTCCACAGAAAAACACGTCCGCTGCACTTCAGAGCTTTTCCTGGGAAAAGGAACTTGTAACTTTTGTGGATGATACCGTGCTATTTGGTCAATTCATCAGCTTCGCTATCGAAAAAGCTTTTTGACTCAGAAAGTAGTGACATTACCACCACACCACTGACTAATGCAGTTAAATAAGTGACCTCGGGTGGTGCGTTAGTTTTATAGGTTAACATACCAACGGTGCATGAGAACAACCAATCGCACTTGATTGCAGCTTGCTTTAATTGTTGCATCATATCAACCCCTTTCATTGTATTATTTTTTAAAGCCATGAATCTTTAACAAGCACCTGTCCTACAAGTAGACTGGATGTACACACTTCTGCTCTCACAGTTGTGGATTTTTATTTAAATGGACTATTTTAGCTCATACAAAAAGTTATGACTAAAAGCTAACACACAGATGACTGAGGTTAAAGAGATTCACAGTCAGGGTTAAAGAGGGATTCCTTGTCGCCGACCTCATGGTTATTCCAACAAGTGGATATCCTTCCCTGTCACACACTATCAAAAGTGCTCCTGATCAGTCTTCCACACGTAACTCTTTGATATGATAGATGTGACACGAGAAAGTTGGTTTTCATAAGCCGGTGTGGGTCAAACACACGGCTGAATGATGATGAATCGCAATGTGATGAGGATGACATGACCGGCTTCAAAGGCACCGGCAGAAATCATATTCACTTTCTGACAGCATTTTTACACACCGCTGGGATCCTGCACACAGGCAAGGGTGAACAGGAATTAGCACACGCAAACACACACAGGCAGACACACACATGCGCACGGGAAGCCAACAAGCAAACAGACACACAGGCATATTCATCAATCTCTTTCAGGGCTATATTCTCTCTCTCCGTCTTGCCTTTTCTTTCTCCCTCTTGCTTTCACATACAAACACACAGCCACTCAGGTGGGGTAATTGAATGTGACAGCAAATCCTGAGAGGGTTGTTGGCGGGTTATCAGGTTAACCTGTGAAATGTAACCCACCTGACACCAGCAGGTTGGCTCTGACACCTACAGCAGACACGCTTGAATCACTCCAGCAAAGACTAGAGGCTAAATACAGTAGCTTCCTCTTCCTCAGCAGAGGTGTTTTCACTTTTTTGTGAGCGGCGCAGGTTAGCCGCAGAGTAACAAAATGAATGCAATCACACTTTATCAGAGAAGACTGTAGTTAGATCCATCTTTGTCAGAAAAATGCTGAAAATGGAATCAACCTTATTTTGAAATCTCTGTCACCAGGAAGTGGCACAGGAAAATTTACCTGCATTTCTGCATAAATATGTGGTTGTAGAAACCTGCTGACAGCTAGATGTCTGATAAACCATTTGGCAGCGAACACACTATTCACCTGGGAACATGTTAGCACTAGTCTGGTACTTGTAGTCATTTTTAAAGAAATAACTATCCTTATCTAGACACATGCAGCTCTCTAACTCTTTCTCTCGTTCACCAGAACTTCACTTCCCTGTCATTATTTTACAGACTGCGACAACTAAAAGAAAAATACAATTTGGACCGAAACTTAAATCAAGACCATGGAAAGCAAGCAAGGCTGAACTGAAGTAACATGTTATGTCAACCTCTCCTCCGCTCCATTCAGTGGTTCGGGCGAGCAGGTCAAAAAGTGACAGAGCAGCATTCTGAGTAAGTTATTAACAACTTATAAAAACACTACAATAGTCCATGTTGCAGCTTCTGTCAGTCTTTCACTCTCTCAAACAAACACACATATCCCAATCCCAATTCCTATCTTAACCCTCAATCTTAACCCTCAGTCTCAAAAATCTGCGCTCCCGCGAAGTGCTAGTGCTATCCCGATTCTCAGAGTGTTAAGTTGAGGGCCAAGAACAAGGGCTGTATGGCCCTCACTTTTAAGATTTTCCAGGACCACCCTTGGCAGTAAGTGCTATCCCAGAATCCTTTGCGTATCATCAGCCAAGCTCAGCCGAACCCAGCCGAGTACAGACGATTCAGTCAATGCAAGATGGCGGCGACAAGCGTAAGGAAGCAGAGTTATCAATGTGAGTATTTTCCTCGTTAATAGTTGTTTTAAAATTATGATAACCATTGCATTATCTTAGTTTAACATCATTTTATGGACTATAGACCTCTTCGTAGCGTAACACACATATTTTTGGTCGCGGGCAACGGCTTG
>NC_065518.1:24542386-24543610 GCF_006386435.1 Epinephelus moara | reverse complement strand
TTTTTCTTTTCTCTTAACCCTGGCATATTTGTTCTGTTCATGTCTGTCACTGCTTGTTTTGTACAAGAATTGAAATAAAGTGTTGGAAAAAAAAACTCATCACGTCTTTTTATCGACGACTACTGATGACATATATTTCTTCTTCTTTGAACTGACAGACTGGACGGAGTTTTGGCATATTGCTGTCCCCAACAGTCTTAAGACGTATTTGCCTTTGAGGGGTGTCTCATTTTAAAGTCACAAGATAGCCCTTAACACTTGGTTTTGAGGGCTAGTGAGATTGAGGGTTGAGCTTGAGAATTAAGATTGAGGGTTAAGATAGGAATTGGGATTGGGCCATACACCTTGGAGAGCGCTCAGCCCTAGGGCCAGATGCATAAATGATGTGTATGCACAAAAAGCATGCATAAGCCTTTTCCCACCTATAAACTGATATGTATAAGGGAAGAATGTATGGACCTCATATTTTTCAGACCAGGCGTACACATGGCTTAAGCTGAGAAAGTTGCCAGTGATATGATAAGTGTGAGATTAAGTTGAAAGGCAGCTAATATTAGGTTTTTGCCAATATCACTGATTGTTTTGTAATTTTGCAGCTTACAGGGTGCTCTGTTAAATGTCAATCAAAGGTGCATTTTCAATTTATGTTTGAGTAATGAATGTCATCTTTGGGTTTTTTTTACATTCATCTCCCTGTTAGTGATCATATAATTTATCCTGTGAAGCAGGGGCGATTCTAGGATCAGAGGTTTAGGGGTGCTGAGCACCCAGAGAGCTGCCCGGCCAGGCAAGATAAATTTCATTGTTTTGTACATTTTAACGCAATTTCATTCCCACATTTGTGAAAGAAAAGCACAACACTTTTTGGGGCAAAAAAGGCAAATAAACAAACAATGCGTTTTATATCTAATAAGAGATATAAACTGATACATTGATCCAACTTACAACATCATTCTAGATAGATAGATAGAGCAGCATATCATAATCATTATAAAGGCTACATACACATGCTATACCTTTGTTTGTTTTTTCAGGACAATCTGGGCAATCCAGATTTGCCACCATTCCATGTCCTTCTATGTGCCTGTATTTTATATTAATTTTTATATCAATGAAAAAAACAAATCCGTATGACTAAATTCTTACATTTTTACATGTATCTCACCATAGCAAGTTGGAAGAAGACATATTCTGCCATATATGAAGAGGGGAGACTCTCTGGAA
>NC_065518.1:24480358-24541007 GCF_006386435.1 Epinephelus moara | reverse complement strand
GGACTCGGTCCGTCACTCAATTATGTCCGTCGGGGAACTAGATATTTTAAATGGTTCGGCTCGCAAAAACGGAATTAAAATAAAATAAAATAATATCCTGCGCCCAATAATTCGGTACAGGGTCGTGCCGAACCGAAAATCGCGTACCAAACGGTTCGACACAAATACATGTACCGTTACGGCCCTACTGGTAATGATAATAATGTGTTGGTATTGAGTGGTAGAAGTTAAGAAATGTGCCACATATCCTGGTTTGAGCCAAGTACTTACACCACTATACCACTCTGGAAGGCAGCGCATTGCTCTGTGCAGATAGAGCACTCAGAGCCCGAGTCGGTGGGAGCGATGGGTTGGATCAAACCATTTTTGAGGCAAGGGGGGGTGCTGCTGTATTTTTGTTGTTAAAATATTATATTTCAACCAAGTACTGTATGGTTTTGACACTTTTCTAGCTTGTTAAAAAAGGACATACAGTAAGAAAAAAAAAAAAAAAATCTCAAATTTTGGGGGTGCTGGGATTCAATTTAGGGGTGCTTCAGCACCCCCAAAAATGGGCTAGAAACGCCTATGCTGTGAAGCACTTTGTAAAATCAGTTTCAACATGTGCACTATGAGTGCATCATTGATCATCCTTCAGACATACATTAATAATGATTATTAAGATTTTACCACAGTGATGGTTTGCAGAAACGTGATGACTTCGTGGTACAGACTAGGCTCACACCAAAACCAAACTGTCGCGTCGCCAGCGGCCACTGCTGTCCCATCAAACTACAAACCACACCTGAACAGTCGGTGGCGATAGTGCACCGTGTTTGCAAATCTCCAATAAACCCCGAAGAAGAAGAAGAAGTGAATTTGGACCCAAAGCCCAGGGTGGACAGGTTTGCGCGCCAGTGATTATTCCAGTGCTTGGAAAATTAATATTTAGCACTGCAAATGGGTAAGTACATGAAACATGTGCCTGTCAGGTCTCACTTGGTCAAGGGGGAGATGTCTATGGTGGCCAAGAGAGGTCACAACACAAAAGCAGCGCAACTCAAGCAGCGTGTAGAATGGATGCTGTGTGAATGCTCTAACCTGTTAACATGCTCACCAAAATGAAAACGCGACCCTCTCCACACACAACTCCTACTACCTGACTTGTTGCGGCTCCAGCAGCACTTCTAAAAGCCATTGTTTCTAGCAAAGATGATGGAGAACAGGCGTTCTTCTTCGGCGCTCGTCCTCGGCACCGACTGATGCACGTATACTGCCCCCGTCAGTTCCGACAGGAATCGACACGGCCCGCTGAGGGCAAAGTTGTATCCAGTACTTACAGTACCAAAAAAAAAAAAAAAAACAGGGACCAACATATTTTTTGCGTGTTGGCATCGATCTGTTCTCATGACAAACCTAGTACAGACGCCCTTACACAACCTTGCCAATGCAACACAGTCTGTGAAACTGCTCTGTCTTTACTGTATTTCTCATCAACAGGTCTAAAGAATGGTGGAAGGGCACAAGTATCAATACGCAAACGTATGTTGAACAGCATTTCCTTATCCATTCATGGTGAACTGTGAGTGTGTAAAAAAAGGCTCGTTCACGTGCGCCTGGCACCACAACAATCAAGATTTATGAGACATAATCAAGCATAAAGACAGCTTTCTAAATCTGATGAAAAGAATGTGTATGCATATTTCTGCCTTTGTGTGCACACACAGTTTTAGTCATGAGTCTACACAGAAATGTATGCATGTGGCCCCTGGTCTCTGTCTGTTTTGGTTGTAAGTGGGGGATGCCAACATGAGACTGTGATGGGGGGAAATTAAATGTAATTTTAATTACTACTACTTCTGCTACTACTACCAGGCAAATGTATGAGCTCTAGACTATTGGTGACTGTTATAATTCTATCAGTAAGCGAGGCTGTTTTGACCAGTGTGTGTATGGGGTGGGGTGGGGGGGCCACCACAAAGCAATTACACTTGGGGCACCCAAATGGCCAGCAGCAGCCCTGCTACCACTGTATATGACAAGACAACCCAGGTAATACATCAGAATTAAGACTGTGTTTAACATCAGGGCGCAGCACAAACATTTTCTGTGCAAACTTAATGAACAAAATATGATTAATTCCACCAAAATGCCACAGCATGAGTCACAAGCCTGAGTTTAACCACCACTGCCAACTCTAATTACACAGCTACATCACAGGACTTACTGTTAGAAGAGCTGCAGGTGATGCATCTCGGTGCGGAGTCTCCGGAGGACCTCGTGCTTTCATGCATTCAGGTGTTTGCTTGTGAGGTCTCTCTGGAAGGTGAGCTGCTCCAGTTGCGCCTGGATGCGCATGGCGCATGACGCATGGACTGACGGTGGTCATCAAAGACGTGAACTTTCTCCCACTTCCAAGATCACCTGGAGGCTGAAGTTGTGGTCCACTGACAGTCACACCCGATGACAGCGACAGGGGTCCAGCCGCAGGGCCATTATTAGCTCGGCCTTTTATCGTGAGCTGGTCCCCTCCTCCTCCGACAGCTCGTCTTTCCTCCGACTCCAGTGGACTTAATCTTTTACTTTTGTCAGTTTGCATTAAGCCACTTTCCAAAGTCACCAATCACATATTACTGTTTGCTCATGCTACTTCCCAGTGCTCTTTGTGCTCTGCGTAACCCTTGACCCTTGACCCAGGTCATCCGTAATCTCGCAGTTATGTGCGAGATTTGATGGTTTTCCTCCTAAATTACGAACTGAAACTCTTAAATCCATAGTTACAGTATGGCCCAAAATGTTTTTTTATCTAAATAACCTCAAATGAAAGAAAGAAAAAAAAAACAGAAATGCAAAACACATATTTGTTAAAATAATATAAACAAATATTACAGAATATTCTGTTAGAAAATTACAGGCACACTCTAGCAGTCCGCCTACATGAATACAGTACTCCAGTCTCATACATATGATTTTTTTTTTATTATTGCTATTATGTTCACTGCACTTGAGTGGCGAGCACAGCCAGAGAGAAGGAGATAAACATACACACAACTGTCACAAAGCAAGCAGATCTCCAGGATATTAAGTTACAACCAATACTGCACAATCTCAGCTGTGTGCTAAAATCCCTCACATATTTACAGTACATCTCCTCCTTAGATAGAACTAAGTCCAGGAGGGATGAGGGCTTTTATACCTGGATTTAAATTGTCAGAAACATAAAGAAATGTTCTTGTGAAAGAGCAGCTTTGTGCAGCAGGGCACAATTACAGTTCTCTCCTCTGGCAGCAAAATATTGTAACAGTGAAACTGGGATTGCAGTTGCCATCAATTAATGGAGTGTGATGAGGATCTCCAGCTCGAGGCACCCGTTCTGAGTCGGAGAAGCCCGCCACGCTCCGTTTATTGACAGCTCAAGAATCAACAACGCACCCATAACCAATCAGTCAACAGCTCTCATTTTAACTGTTAAAATCCATCTGCAAGTCTACAGCAGCTCAGCTGACACCAACAAAGCACATGCATGATGAAATGGAGCGCAATCGCCGGGGTGCTATGTGTTGTTGCTGTCAGCCACTTCTTCCACACAATGAGAGAGTTTGCAGTCTGTGAAGGCCACAAATATCAGTCGCTGGTCTTCAGTCACTGATGGCAGCTTTGATCTGCAGGATAAAGGTGACTTTGAGGCAGCATCTGCATGCAACCGTCGCTTGATAACCCGATGATGACATAAAAATGTAATGATGGAGACAGATGTGAAGATCAGGAGGAGGAAGAGATGGAGGATCAGAAGTTTGCTGATGATAAAATTGATACTGATGGTGGTAATGAGGAGGATAAAGAGGACGAGGGGGTATGTGTGACTTTTATCATGATTATGATCATGATGATGGCGCTGACTGAAATAACTGCGAATCCTTTAGATCCCAAATGGAGAAAGGACTGGTTAGACTTTTAGATGTGGTCGTCTATAGCATGGTTTAGGGTTAACCAACAACTATTGTAGCCTGGAAATCCAGACCCAAATCTAGAAAGATTTAGGGTCTGGTTATGAGTAATGAAAATGGCCCAACTCGAGGGGTGGCACCAAGTGTGCATTTGAAAATATCACTGCACGCAATTGGATAACGCTATGACCAATCAGAACAATACACAGGGTGACGTATCCAGAGCTTAGCTACCAGCGGAGCTAACCAGGGTGACGTATCCAGAGCTTAGCTACCAGCGGAGCTAACTGGTAGATTAGACTCTTGCCGTATATTGCCGGCAAAACAGCAAAAACGTCCTTCTTGCAAAGGAAAGATTCGAGCGCCGTCTTCTGTTCCTCTTTTAGAGAAAATGCCAAGTCTAACTCGTTCATTATAGCGGCCAAAGCCGTTTCAAACAACTGGTGTTCATCCCTAGCCATCTTGCAATGTTTACTGACTGATTCCGGACTTCGTCGTCCCAGCGCTGTCATCATCTGTTTAGCTCGCCTCTGGCCTGCCTATATCAGATGCAGCGATGTGATTGGTGCAGCTCGGCTCCAACGGCATGGGTAATGAGCATCATTACTGACTGCCAGAGTGACTCCCTGAGCAAATTCAAATTGTGCTCTCGCAAGAACTCTGGATTTCCAGGGTACAACTATTGGATGGATTGCCATGAAATTTAGTCCAGATGTTCATGGTACCCAGAGGATGAATCCCTCTGACTTCAGTGATACCCTGACTATTCCTCTAGCACCAGCAGCAAGTAGCCAGGTCCAGTGAAATGTCATGGACAATTATTGGCTTGACTGCCATGAAATTTGGTACGTACATAAACCTTAACTACTTTGGTGATCCTCTGACTTTTCATCCAGTACCACCAGCAGGTTAAAGAATTCTTACCCTTCCAATGAAATATCTTAACATCTGGTGGTGAGATTTTTTTCTCTAGTGCCACCATGAGTCTGACATTTGTAGATCTAAGCGAAATGTCACAACAACAATTGGATGGATTACTATAAAATCTAGACATTTATATTTCTCTACAGATGAATTGTAACAACTTTTGTGATCCCCTAATTAAAGGATTTGTAGGATTTTTTGGCATGTAGTGGTGACGGCTGCAGATTGCAACCAGCTGTAATTTCTCCTGTGTGCAAAGCGCCCACTCCTGGTTAGAATTCCTTCAGTGTTGATTGTTCAGGAGGTTTTTGCCAGGAGCCAAATTATCCACAGGGGTGTCTCCCTCTTCAAATCAGACAGACAAGGTGATTAAAACTGGTAGAGACATTGAATAAATCAGTTTCATGGTACAAGTCAGTGTTTTTCTGACGCTGTTCGGCTCGTCACAGACAGGCCGCTTGCCCAGCACCTGCTACTGTGTGCTCACTTCTTTTCTCTAATAACTTAAGATCCAGATGTTCAGGAGATTTTTACAGGGAGCCGAATTATCTGCAGAGTTCTGCTCCTCTCCAAAACAAACACACGGGGTGATTAAAACAGGTAGATACACTGAATAAAGCAGTTTCACATTAAAAATCAATGTTTTTCTGACCCAGTTTGGCTCATCGCAGAGGGGCTGCTAACTAAGGTGGCCTATGCAAAAATGTCCCAATGGCCCAATCTAGAGTCAGATTTTTGGTTTGTCCATTCTGGGCTACTGTAGAAACATGTTGGTGCAGCATGATGGATTCCATAGACAAGGGCTCACTTCTTATGTAGATATAACTGGCTCATTTAAAGGTAACAAAACTGCATTTTTATTTTCAGGTATCATATACTAAAGGAAACATACTAATCATATTACATTCCATTTTTGCCAATACTTACTTTACTTACTTAGGCCTTTGTATTCCTTTCAGAACATAAGCCATTGATGAATTTTTTCCACCTTCCTTTCCAGCTGTTTCCACGTCAGTCCCTTCTTCTTGAATTCTTGCTCTGTGTTCCATCTCCAGGTGTTTTTGGGCCTTCCTCTGCCTCGCTTGCCTTGTGGGTTTTATTTTTGCCAATATGTCTCCCTAAATGCAACACACTGGACCTTTAACTTTTCACAGACAGGTTAAAATACTTAATTGTTGTCCAGTACTTTGTTTTATGAGCAAATATCTGCATATCTGTTTTTCTCATTTTCACTTTTAATTCACTGCATTAAGTTGAACTTATTAACTGCTGGAGTGCTTCAATCCAAAGTGAAACAATTAGCTTTTAAAAAAGTTCAAACCCTGAAGGGAAAATGAATAAATTGCGACAATCTAATGTTAAATGCAGGCTGAGAAAATTGGATCCCCAGACTTTAAGAGGAACATGAGAGTTTTCCTCTGATCTGTGGGATACAAGCATTTTACCTTGCTAATCAACTTCACGCTAGTTCTTCAAGTGTGCTGTTATAAATACTTGTCCTCCCGCAGTTAGTATTCTGGCGCCATAACCTTCATGAAAGCCCCTCCATAATCGTGTCTTTCAGCATGTGAGGTGACTAATGGCTGGTCGTGACCTCTGCATTATATTCAAGAGCTTACCTGGCTTTGATGTCATTGATCAAGCTTCGTATATTGTCGGCAGTCCATCTTCACAAATCAATACGTGCATTGCGACGTTGTGAAATCACTCTTGCGGTGCATCCCACGTGCTTGTGTGTGATAGAGCTCTGAGCCGCGAAAGTCAAAGAGAAGATCACAAACTTTGTGCTGGAATTTTCCCTCTGACTTTATTTCAAGCTCCCTCTGTGCGCACAAAGGAAGTGGGGGGTATTAGAGAGTGGATCACAGGTGTTTGAGAGATAGATATGGCTCTTTTATGCACTTCACACACTCGCACATGCACACACATATTAATCTGTAGCCAAGGGCAACAGCTGGATCCATTCCCATTCCAGTAAAGCGGTGGCTTTGGAGAGCCACGTGGCGTTTGCATATGCATATGTAAACATGCACTCGCAGTGCAATGCTGCTAAATTGTATCCGCTATCTGCATCAACACTGGCTCAGAGATATGTAGTTGTCGTGCATGGAGCTCTGTGTAAATATGTTCACATCCCATCCCTCAGTCTATTTGTTATTGCAGGTCTACTGTTTGTTTTTGATAGTGCAATTTGCAAACAATGATATCTGAACAGTTACGTTATTGTGTGTGTTTGTGTGCATTTGTGGCCTTTTTTGCAGATATTCGCTTTGCAGCTGTATTGCTTTGAAGCTCTGTCTGTTGGAGTCAGATGCCACGACTGATCATGCCTGAAAAGAAAAGAATTCCAATATACATCAGTAAAATGTTGCAGATATTATCTCATGTGTATTTCCTCGTGTGCATTCTCATGGGTAAATAACATGTTCGGCTTCTTCACTATTGAACGAGATATTCATGTTGGCCTTGTGCACTGGAGCCACATGATCCTGATCAAAGTACAACATCCGTCTTGTGCCTTGATCCTCCCCAAAAAAAACAAGAAGCCCCTAATGATGCAGGATTCATCTGATTATTGCAGAGTTAGGTTTATGCCCTGCGGGACACTCACACGGGAGCATCTGGTTCCACATTACTGTATGTAATAGACACATATAGACAAACAGAGCAGCCCGCCTGGATACCAATCTCTTTATTATGGCTTTGATGTGCGTGCGAGGCAGCACTCCCGCAGGACGCCCCGCTCTCGCTCCGGTGTGGATTGGCATTACTGGCATTAATACACACAGAATTATTATTTAGATTTCCTTAGAGGCAAGGGGGGAAAGGAGAAGGCTGGTGGGTGTGTGGATATGAGGTGGATGGGTTTTGTGATTGTTTGTGCATGTAGAAAGTGTGTTTGGGTGTGCATCCCATGTGAATGTGCTGGAGACATATGGAAAGATGGAGAAGCGCAAGACTCAGAGAGGATCCTCTGCAGGCTACGGCATCACGAGACACGCCTCCACTCACAGAATGCAAATGACTGTAGGGAACGTACATATGGAGTATCGCTCGGCCCCTCTGGGATCGATGTGTGGATGCTGAGTAGCTGTGAAAGACAAACATAAAGACGTACTGTACACAGTTCAATGGGCAATATGACGTGGGAAGGCTCTGATGTAACGTGCAGCATGAGGAGTACAAAGATTCAGAAGACAATTCTTCAGAGCCTCATGAAAGATGAACTTGAAGGGCAACACATGGAAAACCATCAGTGAGTTTGTTCGTCTGCCAAGAAAAACTTCAGAGAGGTCACGCCTTGATCACACTGTGGCTCATGTTCTGGTTTGATATCAGATGTGCAGATTTCTTTATGTACTTCTGGTGATATACAGGAAAATACAAGGCCCTGGATGACCAAATGCAATGATAAAGTGGTACTCCAGCACTTTAGTATAACACTTCCATACAGTTGGGGGACTCATAACCTTGTTTCTTCTTTATTGTACATGAACTTGCCTTTCATTTCCCCGGAGAGTGTTACATATAAAATAAGAATGGTTAAAATGGATGCAGCAGAGGAAGAGATATACTTTTTGTCCCTCTGGACTCAAGCCTCAACAATGCTGCATCCTACATTGTATATAATGCAGCCAAAAGCAGTTAGAAACTGCCTGGTTTTTAATATAGGTACAATTGCTATGTGGGTAGGATCCTCTCCTTCCTCTCCAATCCCCCACCGCACAGCTTTCACATCAGTAATGTTCTGTTGTTCTGAATACACTTGCGTCATCATCTATATGTGACATGTGTTTATGTTGTCGCTACAGTGCCAAAAAAGTGCGCCAATCCGAGGGCCCATACAATGAGTCGACCTTGTCATTATGTCTACTATTGTTTTGGAGACAATGTCAAGAACAACCCTCACACTCATAGCTGTACAGTTCAGGGGACGAGATGGGGCCCATGCTGCACTTCTACACAGATATCAGAGGAGACAGATGGCGTTAAGATATGCTTTCCAAGGGATAAGAAAGGACTGGACTAATATTTAAACACTACTATAAAATTTCCCATTGCAAACATCCATCACAACAAACATCACATGTAACAAGACTAGAAGGAGTAAAAACCTGCCTGTTACAGTGTGACATCAAACTTCTGAATGCCAGAGCGCAGCAGTTCACATGCAGTGGCAGGCAGTTATCTAGTTTGGTAGAAACAAAGGAAGCACTTGCCCTGTCCCTGGTCAGTGATGAGATCTGTCACAGTGATGTATTGCTCTATAAAGAGTGGACTTGTGACGCTGGGAAAGATGTGCTTCATGATGGTGCCGAGGATAAGGTTCTGGGAACTAAGGGCTCCTTAAAGCGACACTTACCTATCTGGAAATTTTACGCTTTTCTTTGTTTAGGTTAAAATGCTGTTAATAAGCTGATGGCACACTAAACTCTAAGGGGAACTACCCGTTGGTCCGACAGCCCATTGGTCCGACAGCCCATTGGTCTGACATCCCATTGTTCCGACCATATTAAACCCATTGTTCCGAAGTCCGTTCCAAAATCATCATGATGCCCTGTGGTTAAGGTCTGGTTAGGTTTAGGCACAAAAACCACTGGTTAGGGTTAGGAAAAGATCATGGTGTGGGTTAAAATGAAAAAGAAACAAACACATAAGCCGTGAGCCTGCTTCGCCTCAAGCCTTTCCCAGCTGACCCAGAGCCGGTCGCCATGCACCATCAAGGTAGAAATACGCCCGCCGGGAATCGTTCAGCACCGCGGACCGTCGGACTAATGGGATGTCAGACCAATGGGCTGTCGGACCAATGACATGGACCCACTCTAAGTGAATTCTACCAGAGATACAAACTCATAATTGTACCATTCTCGTATGGTTCTAAGAAAACTCAGATGAATGCAATGATTGGCTGAGTGTCCTGTCTGTCCCCACGTGGAGGCCTACAACTTACGTAACATCTCGCGGGACGAGATGGTCGCAGAGTTTCTGCTGGACAGGTATTTTTAGTTTGCCTCTAATGTAACATAGGCTATAACGTTATATATGACAACACAGCATCCAGTTGCTAACAGTTAGCCTACTGTAGCCTAACGTTGCCTGAGCCTCTGTATTATCTTCCTTGTTTGTTGCCAGTCACCAGTACTATCTAATGTTAGCGTTTACGTTATATCATAAAACTCATCAGTCATCACTGACCCCGGATAAGTTTCAAAACTCCAAGGTTGCGTTTGACTGTGCAGGACAGGTAACGTTATGTTTAGTTTGCTTCTAATTAACATATAACGTTATATGACAACACAGCATCCAGTTGCTAATGGCTAACGTTAGCCTACTGTAGCATAGCCTCTGAAACATTAACGTTCACTTCCTTGTGCGTTTCCACTTACTAGTAATATTAACGCTACTATCTAATGTTAGCATTGTAACCTTATTCTAAAAGTTATCAGTCATCACTGACTCTGGTTGAGTTTTAAAACTCTGGGGTTGCGTTTGACTGTCTTGGTTGTAACGTTACACTCGCTTTCCTCTTCCGTGTATCTATGTTACCTTGCCAACACCTACATAATGAGGACGTAATGAGGAGGGGGGAGTAGGCCTTTGGAGGGAGGTGGAGTTGCAGGAAGAGGGGGATGGGACTTTGGAGGGAGGCGGGAGTTGTGGATGTTAAAAAAATTTCTAAGCGCTGTGTGAAATGTAAGAAAGGTAAGAGTTGCTTTAAATGATTAAAGCAGAGCAAAGGTTTTCTGGAATTACATTTGAGTTGTGTGCAGTAGTGGGTGGTTGTTGGTGAACATGCTGGATATTTACACATCCAAAAGACAGGAAGTAGCGTCCATTTGGAGACCATTCAACTCACAGTACAACCTTGGCAGTCTGAGTCCATTAAATGCAATGTCACACTGGATATTCCTTTTAGTTTCAGCTAATGTGCAGTTCACTATCTCAGTTCAGTGTCAGCTCAACACTGAGAGTGAGGAAGAGTCCAGTTCTCCAGCAAAGCTTTGTTTCAGGAACCGAATGCAGGTGATCCGCTCACTGGGATGTGTTTTTCAGTTCTTGCTGATACAAATTCCTTCGGTGAGGCTTGACTGTCTTGTGCATGTGTGTTTTTTCCTGCTGCCAAACACACCCCAAAGGATCCGTCTCTGTGTTCAATCTTCTGGAAAACTCTCCCATGAGGGAAAAAGAGCCTGATAACAAAAATAGTCTTTTTAGCAGTAGTCCTTGTAAAACTTCACAATTAACAAGAGAAATAAACCGTTTTACTCCACAAATGCTACTTCAAGTGGCAGCATAGTTGTGTTTCTCACTAGCCACATGCTCTTTTATCTACACAGATAAATAATTTAAACAAAATAAACTAAATGTCAGAAAAGAAAATATTCTTATATCCGTTTCCTTTATTAAACAAACAATAAACCCATACGCCTTAAATCCTCATCACAACACACTTTGACTGATCCTGCTTTCACCGTTTTTCACAATTGCTAAAACACTAAACCCTCATTCTCTGAACCAAATTCTCAGTGGCCTAAACTCATTTTGGCCATATCTTAAACACTGTTCAGGTACTTAGATTCAATTTGCAAAACTCATCTGCTCTTTTTTGCTCACTGCACTAAACACATTTCACACTGTGATACACTTGTGTTGCAAAATTGTAAACACTGGCAGCAAAATGTGAACACAACTCCAACACAGCTGTCATCTTTTACACAAAACAACTCAAAATTGAACACACATATTTCTAATGATGTGATCAGACCAACTGGGCAGGATAAAAGTCAGTTCAGAGTGCACAGGTGGCACATGTGTATCCATCTACAATGGACAGAAACATACAGAGAGGCAGAGGAGGAAGAGTTCATGTGAGAGGTGGTGGACGAGGAGGAAGGGGACAAGGAAGAGGCCAAGGAAGACCAAGACCAATCGGTAACACTTACTTGAAGGTATCTACATAAGGGTGACCTGACACTGTCATAACTATGATATGACATGAACTTGTCATAAACATTATGTACAAGTCATAAACACTTATGACTGCTGTCATTAAGTGTCATTTGGTTTTTGTAATGACAAGTTGACATTGTTTTGGATGTCCTTATAATGACAACTTGACATTAACCAGGATGACATTACCAGAGGATGTCTTTGTCATAACAATAATAATCATTATGTCAGCTTGTCATAAGCACAAAAAGAGGTGCATTTTTTTGTTAATGTCAAGTTGTCATAATAAGGACATCCCAAACAAATTTAATGTCAACTTGTCATGACAAAGACAACTTCTGGTAATGTCACTTTGATTAATGTCAACTTGTCATTAGAAAAACCGAATGACACTTAATGACAGCAGTCATAAACGTTTATGACATGTACATAATGTTCATGACAGGTTCATGACCGTGTCATGTCACTTTTATGTAGATACCTTCAAGTAAAGTGTTACCGAACAATCATTACTGATTAAATTTGGGCAAAGTTTGTCCACCATGTCGTTGTTCATGGGATGACAATGAGAGAAACAGGACAAAGGGTCCAACCCAATTTGAGTAGATTCTCCGTGGCCAGCATCATCAGAACATTCAGAGAAGAGAACAGGTAATTGTTTCTTGTTGTACAGTATTTGACATACGTAATACTATACTGTAAGTACTGTAATGTTCATTACAATACTATTTCAACTGGCTGTATAGCTGCGTGTGAACAGCTGGATCAACAAGCAGTGCATCCTGTATATGTCATAGTTTGGGACAATGTGAGCTTTCACTGTGTTGTTCTGATATGTGAGTGGTTCACCAACAGCCAGCACTTCATCAAGGTTTTCCTTCCACCCCGCACAAAGACATGATGTTGGAGAATGAATGTCAGTGACTGATTTGTGTTTAAGGTTGGATGGGTGGAAGTTTCAAGAAATGTGTTTTAACAACCGTGGTATGTTGGCTGTGCCACGCTCACAGAAAACAAAGGCGGGGGACCGGGCCTTTTCTGTTGCAGCCCCTCGGCTCTGGAACAACCTGCCAGAAGCCATTAGAAAGGCTGATTCTGTTGAGGCTTTTAAGAAGTACCTTAAGACCCATTTTTACTCTTTGGCTTTCAATAGTGTTTAATCTGTTTTTATTTTTTCATCTGATCACCCTGAGTTTTAATAACTTTTATTCCTATTCTTTGATAAATTGATGTTGGCTGTATTGATGTTGGTCTGTATTTTACATGTCTTTATGCCTATGTGTATATGACATGTTGCCTGTGAAGCACTTTGGGGCAAATGCTCTTTGCTTTTAAGGTGCTATATAAATTAAATAAACTTAAACTTAAACGACTGGTTAAAAAAAAAAAAAGTAAACAATAATCAGCTCCAGGAAGGTAGGAGTAATCTAATTTACCAAGTCAGATGTGAAAATATTATTTTTAATGGCAAATTGTGAAAACACATAAACCACACAAAAACACAAATCAATACCCCCCAAAAAACAAACAAAAAAAACACCCACACACTTGCACTCAGACCCACACATGCACGCACACACACACACACATTCAAGAGGAGAATTACCAATAACTAAACAAAGTTAATCTTAAGCAGCTTATCTTAGGTTCATTTTAATCATGTGTCTAGGGAATACCTTGGTTTACGTGCAATGGGTGTTCAGCCAGTTTTGAGGAAAACAAAGAAGCTGTGGCTGAAAACAATGTTGATGAGAGTGGTTAACCAAAAAAAATGGAAGGCTGAAAAGTCATAACACTGAGCTGAATGAAATGACCGATCAGGAACTGCAGATTTGGGTGATAAGTCTGTGGATTCAGCAATAGCAGCGACCCTATTCACATTACATCTAGCCATTTGATCCTTTGTTAATATATATGTCAAAAAAACGCTAAGTGCAGCTTTAAAAATAGGGCTACCATAAATGCTTTGATTATTGTGACTAAAGAAAAGTATTTCAGTAAATGTTGAGATATTGTGTCATTTCATTGGAGTCCATTGGAGTGGTGCCCAACTGGTGGGTCCTGGTCCATTCTGAATTGACCGCAAGTGACTCGCAAACATGTAAAGTTTGTAAAATGCACACTAATTTTAAGTACAGTGAATTTCGGCACACAGCTTTTACTTTGAAGTGTTGTTTCCTGTTGTAGAGTGAGCGACTAATTGACAGCTACATGACAGGGAGAGAAAACCAGCTCAATGACATGGCCAAACGCAAGTATGACACGGAATACGATGAACTATGTGGACCTTGAACAAATTATTAAGGAGAATCTGGACCCTGGTCTAGACCATAGAGTGCATAAAAAATAATGGACATAGCTACTGTGACATCGGCCATCTTTTTTTTTTTTCTTTTTTTTTTGGGGGGACTTGGAGTTCCGCATTTTGGCTGTCACCATCTTGGTTTTTCGAAGCCAGAAATGACCATATTTGGGTGAGAGGGTTGAGGGGTGGATCTGACTTATAGACTGTAGCAACACCTCACAGACAAGCAGCCCCACCCCTAAATATGCATACCTTAAAGTAAGTTATATAAAAATTCTACCCCTGCACAGTTGTCACGAATAAATATATTAGCTATAGAAACCACAACAATTGTTTGTAACAGGCTGTGAACATGTTTATTTCCCCTGTAAAGTTGGGCATTTTAAATGGGTGTCTATGGGGATTGACTCACTTCTGGAGCCAGCCTCAAGTGGCCATTTAAGGAACTGCAGTTTCTGGCACTTCTGTTTTGGCTTCCTTTTTCATCCCCAGAGTATGCCGCTTGGTCTAGACTCCCCATTTCATATCATCATTCAAAGATCATACAGGGAAAAATTCATTGTTGAAGAGGTAGAGATACCATTTTGTACACACTGTCGCCTCAACAGACCAGAATACAATGCAATCACAAGACTTGTTCCTTTTGAAGAAGGAGTAATCTTCATGCAGACATTACACTCTCATTGTCTGGGGTGCTGTTGAAAGAATATCTGGAAAATGTAGTTAAATGAAGCAGGCTGAGGCAAAGTGGGGAAAACAAAAGAGTTAATTATAACGCCTCATCAGAAAAGTACATTTGAAGAAGTTAAACATCACTGATAATAAATAACAGTGTACAGTAGGAGCTGCGGAGTGTATTCATACTGTACATACAGTGCAAACACACACAGAGCTTCATGCATTGAGGAAGTGCAGTATCGGCAAATTAAATTAGCATGGACAGAAGCTCTCAACCCTTAATTAACCCTTGGTTAATTACATACACAGATGTAAAAGCACAGACTAAATTATTTCCTTCGGCCTGATCAGCTTATAAACAATCAAAGCTGCCAGATGATAAAACTCCTGAGACAAATCCAAGACAGCTTTAGGAATAACTGTGATATTCAAATTGCAGCTATCTACTGTATGATTGAGACAGCATAGATAGATACTGATATAAAAATACTGATGGCTGGTTTGGTTCAGGGGACAGAACGTCTTGTCTCCACTTGACCTTGACTTTATATATCTGAATAAATGAATCAATTTATTACATTTTCTGACTGGGCAGAGGGACAGAGAAAAACCAGCATTATGAATTGCATTATGCGTAATTCAGTTTGCGTTACGGTTAACATTTTGTGTATATTTGCAAAGATTTTCATGTGTGTGCAGAGTGGATTGAAGCAGAGTGAATTTATTGCAATCCTCTGCCATCAGTGATTATGTCTGCATGGACTGAAACCTCTAACTAGCTATCATGAGCTCATCGCCAAACAAGATATCGACACCCTCTGGATCTAAATTCTCATTCTGGTCAGGAGATCCCCAGAGCTGTGGTCTGAAAAGGCCAGGAGTTATTTCCATATTTATTGTGCGGCTCCAGTCCCTGATGAATAAATCAAAGGCGTAGCTAATGGCCTTGTACAGATTCCTTAATAAATCTCTGCTTTAATGCGCATCATTAAGCACTCACTTGTGTGTGAGGTGGCTCAAAATGCCACTTTGTTTTCATTTACTAAACAGTCATTTCTAACTCTGTCGATGCGGTAAGTCCCTCTCTTTCTCTCGACGCCTTTCTCTCACTCTGCTTTCTTGCCGTGTCGTAGCTTTGTGGAGGCAGTCTTGGGGTCTTAATCGCGGTACTCTCCCTGATTAAAACCAGTGTACTAAGCCAATTAGGATACCCACAGGTGGGCAATTAGGAGAGTGAATGTGCAGTGCAGAGCTGAAGTGGGTCAGACAAGGCTACAGGTCGGGGACACATTCTCCTTTGATTGGGAGACGCTGCTCCGACATCAGCTCCAACTTTGCTGTAACATTCATTAACAGAGCTCCTCTAGTTTGTTTCCCCTCCATGGTAAAAACAACTAAATAAGAAGTTTCAAACTTTGTGTCATGTTGCCCTTAAGTACAGTAAGAGGACAGTAAGCCTCTTTTATGTTACCTACAGTGGCATACACTTATTTTCTTCACATACTTCCTTTACTATCCCATAAATTCCAATCTAAAGGGTTTGGTGCGACTGGTTTCATCAGGAAAAAGTTACATGCATGATGTGGTGAAAAGCAGGCAGGGCCAAACTGACAAAACAAGAAACAAGCGCAGAGTGGTGACGTTTGTTTGTACGTAAGCCAGCCTGGAAGTTAACATCGCCCCGGTTCCTTCAACAAAAAGCCAATGAGATTTGTTCATTGGATTTCAGATAGCTGCAGAAAATGAACTGAACAAATGAATGATTAAGTGTAAATGCAATCACCAGGGGTAAAAAGCTAACGCTGGGCTATAAACAAACTACACCAAGGTCAAGCTTGTAAAGTCATGTTTGGCGTGATGACGTTCTGAAGTCATTTACCCACTTGGTAGCAACCATGTTTCTTAAAGGCCCAGAAACACCAAACCACCCTAACAAAGCTGGCAGCTGGTTGTTGTGGCAGCTGGTTGTTGTGTGTTCTCGCCTCTGTCTTGGCTGAAAGGTTGCACATGACCAAAGCTGCAAAGACTACAACAGACAGCCAACCAGTACATACATTATGCACCTATGTAAGAGAAAATAACTCTTCATACCAGCAGATGGCGGTAGTCTGTTATTGTCATTCCAAAAAGGGAAACTGGAAAACTGTCTTGATGCTAGTTAGCCCGTTAGCACATTAACAACTCACTCCAATCTTAAAGAGCAGACCACATTTGCTGTGCGTCAGTGAATGACAACACAAACCATTCTGAAACATTTATGCTGAAGAGCTTAATGGATAAAGAAAATAAATTTTAGCTTATGTAAAAAAAAAAGTTGAATCAGTCTCCCTCCCATCTAATCAAAACCCTATTCAAAAAACCCATTGACTTTGAGACGAGAGAACCAGACGTGCTAAAATGCTAATTCATTTATGGGTTTTAGGACTCATTCCTGTGGCACTCTATTTAATGAATGAAAGGTCAACTTTGAAGGACATTTGACATTTTTTCAGATAAAATTTCAAGTTTAAAGTTCAAATTGAACTTGGCACAGAGCAAAAGAGGAAGGATCACATTTGCAACCAGAGGCGATTACATCTAACTGCCGGTCTGACCAAGGAGACTCCTGTAAGACCTTTACAACCTGAGGCGAGGGACACATGACAGACTTATACAGACATACGCAAGCTGCTCTTTGGTTGCCTTGTTAGCCTGTGTAGTTATATTGTGAGAGGTTAATCAGTGGAGACGTGCATAATATAGCTGTAATAATAACAGAAAAAGGAAAAGTGCAGTCAAGGTTTATCAACCTGCTGTGTTTCTTTGGTCTTTCACCTCTATGGACAAAGCAGTAGCTTATTACTGTGATCAAATCAGTGCAATTCAAATATTACAATCATTATGATGTGAACAAATTAAATGAAGCAAGACCTCCATCCAAAACATCTCACTTTCCAAATTTCTGTATTACAGTTCTCTTATCACAGACTTTCCCCTCAAATTCTTGTTTCATGTGTGAGTCCAGTAAAAGACCTCCGCCAGCTCAGTTCAGAATGTCTGGCAGAAGAAAAATCATTTTCAATAATGAGTTCCCTCTAAAATGTATCAATTTTTAGCAGCATGGCTCTGGGGATGCCAATGCCAGTTGGTCTACCACTTTGGTCCAGACTGAAATAGCTCAGCAGTTACTGAATAAGGTTGACATTTGTGGTTCAGAGTGAAATATCTTGACAAATACTGGATGGATCTTTATGAAACTTGACACATAAATTCAACGTCCCTAGAATACAAATCCTGCTGACTTTGATGTTCCTGTGACTTTTCTTATAGCACCACCAGCAAGTCAAAGTTTTTTCAGTGAAATATCACATCATATACCTGATGGTTTGCCACTAACTTTGTATAGACACTAATGCGTCACAGACAACATATCCTTATGACTTCTGTGAATTTTCCTATAGCACCAACAGCAGTTCTGGTTGTTGAAAAATGACTTGACTTTTCATCTAGTTGTTGTCAAAAGGTCAATGGTCAAGGTCACAAGGTTAAAATTTTAGTTTATTGAATGCTTTATGTGGTAATACCTGCAATGAACAACATTCCCATCAGCCCTAGCAAAACAGTGACTTTAGTGCTATTTTGCAATTGTTACTGTTACGCTTAAGAAAGATGGAAAAAAATTATACATATTATGCTAGTTACATTAGCCTGTAAGCACTGTTATTGTGACATTGCTGACGTTAGCATTTAGCGCAAAGCACAACACTGCCAACGAACAGCGTCACAGTGCTGTTAGCATGGCTTTAGATCACAGTGTCAAACCCACAGCTAGCGTGGTATTTAAGATAACAAAACTAGCTTGCAGCCAAGAGTGGTCAGCAGTAACCGTTAACAAATTAGCTCATGTGTGCTAACTTGGCTACTCATATAATCTCCATCCTGCCATCTTTTTGTCCTCCAACCACAAAAAGACAGAAAAACATAACTAGAAGCCATCTTGCGATGGGTTCCCTCCAGCCGCACTACAGCGATACACAACTTAAAATTAATGTATGGTGCCTTACCTGCTTTCGGGAACTGCCCATTGGTCCAACAGCCCATTACTCCGACATCCCATTGTTCCGACCATATTAAACCCATTGTTCGGAAGTCCGTTCCGAAATCATCATGATGCCCTGTGGTTAAGGTCTGGTTAGGTTTAGGCACAAAAACCACTTGGTTAGGGTCAGGAAAAGATCATGGTGTGGGTTAAAATGAAAAAGAAAGTGACAAACACATAAGCTGTGAGCCTGCTTCGCCTCAAACCTTTCCCAGCTGACCCAGAGCCAGTCGCCATGCACCATCAAGACAGAAATACACCCGCTGGGAGCCGTTCAGCATCGCGGACCGTCGGACTAATGGGATGTCGGACCAATGCGCTGTCGGACCAATGGCATGGAGCCCTGCTTTCCGCCCCTGTAATCCAGCTTGTACAATTGTGACGCTATCACATTGTCTTTCCACAGACAGGCAGACATATAAACACCTGCCAAAATACTCAAAACCACTTCTGTGGCAGTTCCTGCTACAATAGGTGTCTCTAGGACCACATTTTGTCATGATGACACACACAGACTCACAAGGTGAAAACGATACCAGTCGTTGCGATGTTATCGCAGTTGTGTAGGAGATGTGGTGGAGCCCTTTGCATGTCTGTGCCCAGGGGCTTATTGTCTCATAATCCGCCCATGCGTCTGCGTCTTTAGTATTACATGGGACTTTGCTTGTCTCGTACATGTTAGCAGAAGAAGGATACTAACTTAATTAACTGAGTACATTTACTGAGGACGGCCTTTCTGTACAATCTTGGGGTACTTTGCACTTTTTAATCCAATATTATTATTTGATAACTAAGATTAATAATACAAAATAGAAATCAATAAACAAATTATGATCTATTATTATGGATTAAGATAACACTTTATTGATCCCTTGGTGAAATTCACAAGCTGGAAGTATAGTAAAAAATAAGCTCCACTTCTACAAGATGGAACATTAAAATGATGTACACATTCATGCATTAATAATTATAATCCATTGGGCCATTCTGCATAATGACTACTTTAACTTTTTGTACCAAAAATTATATTTTGATGGCAGTACTTTTGTTCTTTTAATTGCATGAGGAGTATTAATACACTGTGTTATTGCTATATTTACATGAGTAAAAGATCTGAGTTCCTCTTCCAGCTCAGGTTATATGTTTGTGTTTCTGCTTTATGAAAGGAAAATGCCAGGCGCTACGGCTGAATGGTTGGTCATTTGGCTGAGGAAGACAGCAGCATTGTAGTGGATGTGAAATGGGAGGCTGGCCTGTGCATTGTCCATGTGGGAGAGGATAGGCCTGTGAATAGTGTTTGAGGTGACAGTTGGAGGTCCTGAATTCACACAACCATCACTCTCACTCTGTTTCTGTGTACACACTCTCCGCATGCCCTCTCCTCCTCCTTTACCCCCTTCCTCGGCTCCTTCTCCTCCCAGAAGCTTTATCACTTTCAAACAGACACACACACGCACACACACACCGTCAGTGCCTCCATCATCATGCCCGTGTGTAGGAGGCCCATAATGGAACATCTGCATGAATAGGACATTTTCAGAATGAGCAGGGGAGAGGAGGGCGTCATAAAAGTGGTCGGGCTAAATGGGAGCTCGGCTTTGTGAGGCCGTATTAATCATTGTAATATCTGCAACCTTAATTTTAATGCAAAATTCTGGGTGCGGATACCCAGCTTGTGGCATAGCTGAGAGAAAATAACACATAGCAGACACCCGAAACAGCCTCTTCCTCCTCCTCCTCCTCCACCAGCAGCGGGGAAAAAGTTTGAATGCAGATGCAGAGTCTCAACTTCCCTTTTAAATAATTCAAGAACTGGACAAAAAAAGTTTTTGGAGACAGAAACTCCTGGCAAGATTTTCTATCAGACTCTCCTGCAGTGAGCCGATGTGCAGGCCCAGGTAGGAGCAGAGATGATTCTCTAGAGAGAGCTCCGAGGAAGGAATGGGTTGGAGAGGGGAGGTATTACTACAGCCAACGAGAGAGCATCCGCCGCTGTGTGATCTATTCAAAGAATCCCCTCTTCAGAGGATGTTAATGTAAACTCAAACTCACTTCCATCCAGATCAGCCAATTCGGTTCAACTCAGCTCGTCCCTTTTCTGGCTGTGCGTACCCACTCGGTGTATCTCCTGAGGATTTCCTCTGATGTGTGCAACGTGATTTAATTAAGCAGAATTCTATTCCCATCAAGCTTAAAACTGGTGCTGTAATTCCTCTGCCAAAAAAGTTTGAAGAAAGTTTTTGTTTTTTTATTCACAGTATGTTTGTTAGAAATGTGGCTGAAGTTTGGTGGACAGCTAACCCTCTGGCACTTAAATTAGATTTCTTTTATTAAATATATTCATCTTATTTAAAAACAATGCATCATTTCAGTCTTTCTGCAAACTTAGAAGCTTCAAACTGCAGCAAACCCATCACACTAATGCTGCTTGTAATAAAAATTAAATGACATTGTTATTCTTTAACCAGAGTGTTAGCAATATCCGTGTCACTTTGAACAGCAAACCTGACAGTGTTCATTTGGCCCCACAAAAGTCAACAGTACCAGTGTTTATATTAAGTCCTCACCCATCAGAGTTAATTTGAACAGCTGCCTCGGAGCCCTATCAGCTCTATGAGTGGACAAACAGCCCACTTTGCTGCAAATAATTGTCACCGGGATGACACTACAAAATTGGTTGTGTGATTGTGTGTCCTGGAACGAACTTCATATAGCCTGCCCACAAATGTTGCTTCGGTCATTGTCGTCTGTCAAGGCTCAGGTGACTGACAAATGCTCGTTTAAATGTAAAGTCAGTGTAATTTCTTCCTGCACCTTAAGTGCAACCTTAATCGACAAAGTGAGACTCTCGGGTTTTGCTCTAGGGCCCAACAACCAGCTCAAGCTGCACTCTGACTTTGAAATATGCTTTGCCCATCTGTGAGGCATTCTGATGCCCAGTACAGAGCACACAGGTGGGAAGAGAGGCATGGGTGGTTCATTCAAATGAGGTAGCATGAAGCGAGTTATCTGTATTCTCGTGGAAATTGGATCTCAGACCTTACCCTGAAAATACATGTCTCAGAACCACATCTGTTTCTAGCTCAAAGTCACTTTTATATCTACAAGAACAAACCAGATACTTAAGCTAATTCACAGCAACACCAGAATGATGCTTAAAATGTAAATAAAGTGTTTTAATTAAACCCCCCGCCAACCAGTTGATGTGTTTAAATTTACATCAAAATCTAATGTCTGATGTGGCTCAAGTAGGAACAATGGTGCACCTGTGTGCATTTTCAATACATATAAATTTCTGTGTGATTCCTACAGTGACTGTTATACACAGCTGTTTTACACTTTATGAAAAGCTCCTTCAGTTAACTAAGTCCCTGCAGCAGCATAAATATGTTGATAAATCTGCAGCCTGCGATTTGAGAAGTGCCGCACGAGAGCGCGGTACCATTACAATGTTTACCTTGAATAAACGGCCAACAAAAATCAGCTTCTGAATAAATTTAAGACAAGAACATGCCTTCAGGGTGCTCAGCTGTGTTTTGGATCCTCAACATCCAGTAAAAGTCGCTCACAAGGTATAGAAACCAACACATTCTCACTCACAACTCTGGTCAGTGGCCCTAAACATCATACTATGGCATTCTAGATATGTCTACAGTGCTGGTTTGTGACTCGAGGGGTTTAGGGATGGCGTAACATGAATTGTGTCTATTAAAAATAAACTTCCATTTTACAGGAAATGTACAGATTCAGTTGTCAAATGCGCACAATGCATCTTTGTATCTCTTTTTAAAATAACGTAGGAAAAAAAAACTTCATTTTTAGGTTTACTTCCTAAGGTTTGGGCAACAGTAGTGATAAGATCTGAAAAAAAAACATGGTTTGGCTTAAAATAAATATGTTTGTTATCTTCATCATATAAAATCATGTGACATACATCACTAGCGTGGTACGCTACACATTCGAGCACACTACATTGTTGGTAAAACAACACTGACTGTTGGTTTCACATGAGACACAAACAGCGGGCACGCAGGTGAAAGTCCAGAGTTTGTTTGACCCACCCACTCTATGCAAACTTTCCCATTCTATAATGTTGCAGTTACATCACTAGCGAGGTATGCTACACATTCTAGCACACTACATTGTTGGTAAAACAACACTGACTGTTGGTTTCACATGAGACTCAAACAGCGGGCACGTAGGTGAAAGTCCAGAGTTTGTTTGACCCACTCACTCTAGGCAAACTTTCCTATTCTATATTGTTGCAGTTGCTTGGCACATAAAAAATGCTGCTGCCTGGTCCTGGTTTGTCTCATACCACCATTAGAGAGTGCCTCTGTGCGTCGGTATCTGACGGTCTCACTCCAAACTCTTTGGTATTTGACAAGTTGGGAATGAGAGCAGGTTGCAGAAACACAAAAAACATAGCATTGCTTGTTGTTATCATAACATAAAGTCTGGCTTCCAACTGCTCAGCATTCTTTTCCAGACAAACGTCTCATAGTTAAAACTGGCTTTGGGAGCTGTAGTCATAAGTTTTTGATGTTTGTAAGAGGTGACCTGGGAACAGCCATCTGTAGCAGCCTTAAATGGGATGAAAACATCTTCAATCTAATCAAGAATACCCAGCAGAGGATTTCCTTCCTGTGTCCGGTCAGTGTATCACAGCTAATTCAATTCTATCGATTGTCACGCATCGCAGGCTCATATGTTTCTGTCTTGTACCGCTGCAGGTTGCACACAAACAGCAAAGGAAGAATGAAGGAGACCACCTGTTTGACCTCTAACTAAGCAGGATGGTTTCATTGTATCAGCAATCAGCACTAGTCAACCCTATATCCTGCTAAATATGCTTATAGGCCATTAATTTGGTGTGCCAAATACATTTAGCTATAAATATTACTGTGAGGATAATTCATTCTGATGGGAACATTGATGCCTACTAAATTTCATGACCCAAAATAAATAAAATAACAATCTACATATTTGTAAACTTAGAATTTTCTTTGATGGGGTTGTATGACATGGTGTTTGATGCACTGCAGTGTTATTTATTTCATTTTTTCTGATTTATGTATGAAGAGGGAACATGCAGCATTTTTTAACATCTCAGATGTTAAATTGAATCTGATGCTTAGCACCAATATAAAAACTAGAAGATAAAAATGTAGTCTTTGGGTTCAGTTATCAAGTTGTTCTTTGCACATTTATGACTTTGTCCTAAAAACATGACAAACAGGTGCTAATAAAAGAAGCCAGACGTGAGTAATAATGATGGTACACCAGAGACAGAAAAACACACAGCATAAGTATCTTAAGCTTATATTTGGTTATGTTTTCAGACGGAAGTAATTGTCATGCATGACCATCAGGAAATTAAAAATCCCAAAATTTCTGTCTTTACAGTTTCTGGCTGTGATAAATGGTGCGATTTAGAGGCTGGTGGGTTTAGAGGTTCAGATGATATTTTAATATAAACAAAAAACAACCATTTAAAGTTTTATGTCCCTCTCCTAATCCAAAATTAAAAAAAACATAACTCCCCAGTGCTTGAAAAAAAAATGTTGACATGCCACCCCCCACAAATAACAAGTAGTCCCTTACTATCTGCCTATCTGATTTCCCTCCCTGTCTTCCACTTGGATCCACTTATCTTTGTCTCCTCACCATCATTACGTTTTCCTTCTTAAATTCTCATCACTCTTCGCCACTTCCCCTGCTGCTTCTAATTCCTCCCACTTCTGTCTTCTCTGTTTCTTATCCCTCTCTTGTTTGCCTCCATCCCTCACGTAACACCCTCCAATCCCTCCATGAGATCATCCGTCTTCTTCCTCCCCTGCGTTTTCCCGCACTAGCTGTTAGAAGTGGCAGCAGGTCACATCAGCCCCGAGCCAAGCTGTGTTGTTCCAGGCTCTACCATGTCCGGCCAACTGTTCAGCTCTGTTTGGCTCACCTGACTGGGCGAAAGTCTTTACAGTGACCCCCACGTCAAACCCCTGCCACCCTCGTCCGCCTCCTCAATCCCACAACAATCAAACTCCACGCCAGTCACTGAGCCTGTTCTCAACTGTCATTAGCCTAATTGTCACACTGCCTGGCTGATTTCTTGCTGCCAAGTGTGGGACTTGTCCACCTAAATGCCAAATTATGAGCCCATCCAAAAGAGCTTCATCCTACTGCGCCTGGCTAAAAGGCAAACTCTGCCCAGCCAATATATCCCAATTATCCTAATAACCCTGATTTCCCATCAGGGCTTCAGTCCAAAACGGTCCCACATCTCTTCTTCCATTAACTGATAATGATCAGCTGAACTGGACCACAAAGATTTAATGCGAGCACCTGTTAATGTACCTGTTAATCTTACTGGGACTCCTGCCTCGTTCTAACACACCAGCTGACTGTTCTCCCACAACAAAATGGGAGTCATGGGAAATGAGACTTGGTTGTCTAGTCAGCCAGAGAGAGCAGAAATGTGAGAATCAACAGGTAGCAAGAGACAGCACTGTGAATCTGATCTGCTGAAGTCATTAAACAACTGTTGGCCAGCATGTTATCCTGTTATGGCTTGTTGTAGTAATGTAGTCTGATTTTTGCTCTCTTGTGGTCAAAAGTCATTTAGTTTTAGTACTGAAACAATGTCTTGCAGTTAAGAAACTATTAAAAAAGACCAATTGTTGCCATGAGACATACAAAAATACTTGTGTCCAGTGTTAAACTCCCATACTGTGGCCAGCATGCTGTACTTCAGTGCTACCATACTGATGTTCAGCTGGTGTGATGTTTATCAAGTTCACCATCTTACATTAGCATGTAAGCATGGTAGCATTTGTCAAGAGGTGTACAGATTAGAAATATATCACTTCAGGGATCAGCAAAGTTATCAGAATACAACGAATGTCTGTGCCACATTTCATGACAGTCCATCCAATAGTGCCTGCTGTTGTTGCACAGAACTATTGGAAACTGTTTGGAAAAGGACAGGTACTTCTGAAAAATACTTGTCAGATGATTATCGACCTGTCACCTTCAGTAAAGGGCTAAGTTAAACTTTTCAGATCAAGCAGAGACAGCTTGTAAATCAATTTCAATTCAATTTTATTTATAAAGCCCAATATCACAAATCACAATTTGNAACAACATTATTGAAAGTAATAATATTATAGTTATAGTTCTGGCTACTGTGGTACAATATGTTGAAAGTATGTATAAATCTAATCGGGTGCACAGGGGTGGAATATTCCTTTTCAGAACCCGATTGGAAGAATTTTTCTGTCTTGTATACACCTCCTACCCGATTCCAGCCATTCCGTTCTTTCTGCGCATGCTCGTTTCCTTGCCCTTCTGGCACGATGACGTAGCGTGCATAACAACGGGCTGAGATAGAGGAGTCGGACTCGTTGCACTCACTGGTTTCCATACACCAAAGCTTCTATCTCCCTTCTTCAACCTTCTACCTCCCTTCTCCTCCTCAACAGATGAAGCATTAGCAGAACAAGCTTGTTGTCGTACTTCTGCTTCAAGAATATAAGCAAAACAAGCCCGAAAAAGGCACTAAGAACGGCCTCGTCAACCATCTTGTTATCCGGAGCGAGGACTACAGTGTTTTCTTATTTCTTCCGGTAAATGTAAACACATAATATCCGCCCCGCCCCCTATCCAATCAGAAACCTTCCCTGCCCCAAACCATGCGCAGACCCGAATAAAGGTGATTAAACTGAACTCCCGTGTAAACCCTCATTCGGAATGAATATTTCCCATGTAAACTACCTGGAAAAACTTTAATTCTGAATGATTTCATTCAGATTTATTTCATTCTGAATGAGAAGCCATCATGTAACCGCACCCAGTCGCTACTCAAAGGATGCTAATTAGTCTGAACTGATGGTTCAGGCACGAGCACATTCTTGAAAGCTGACAAGATGGATTTTTGTGTGATCTTGTGACCAGCAGTTTCTGCAAAGTAAATATAAGTGTAAAATGGCAATCCATCCTACACTTCTTGAGGTATATTAGAATTGATCAAAAGTGGTGGACCGACCAACAGATTCGCATCAAGAGGCGAAATCCCTCCCCTTCTAAGGCAAGCACAGTAGTTTTGTGTTGCCAGAGCCCTCAGGAACGATGCATCACAATGCTCTTTTTTTTCTCCAAGTGAGGATTAGAATATATGCAGTTCACATAATCCGGTCAAAATGAATAAATATTTTCATACCCTTGAAGATCCACTCATTGCTTAATGTGCATGTCATCCAAGAAAGACAAAAAAAACCTAAAGTAATGGTCAAAGTTGTCACAGTGAAATTTAAGGTGTGCTGATGGATTCACATCGTCAGCATTGAGGAAACAGGGCTAATAACTATTTGGTTGAAATGTTTAAACCACAAAATGTATTCCTTCAAATGTGAAATACAGTTGATAACAAAATAAAAAATGGTTTAAGATAATTAGATTCATATTTAAAACAGACTTTGATGTGTGCAGATACCACCACGCTGTTTGTCTGTGTTCCTGATTCTTTTTATTTCAGTATTGGTGCATAGTATTATTTCATCATCCATTTAATTTCACCTCAGTTATGACATTATAATAGCTGATATTCAATAATGGGGTGATATCATCCGACTCCATTAACACATCTGACATTTGTATTCCATTATGAGACACATTTTATTTTGACAAAGATAGCGGTACTAATAACCAGGAGCTACACTGATCTTGTCTTTATATACTGTATTTGCATTTTGCTGTATGTGTTTGACAATCTCTGACTTTAGTGTCAGCAACCAAGGGCAGCAGGAGAGAGGAGAGGAGGGGGGAGGAGACGGTGGGAGGGCTGGCTCTGACAGGTGGACGGATGACAACGATAGCTACCTGTTTCTGAGAGCTTTCTTGCACTTTGATCCGTGGCAGATGACTGATTTATCAACAGGCAGACAGATGTTATCATCAACAGGAGATACAGGTGACGAATGGCAGTCTGGGAGACGGGATGCGTGTGGGGGCGGACGCAGCACGTGGAGGATACAGGCAGGGAGGGAAAGTGACTTGAGTGAAAGTGAGGTGATGTGGGCAAGAAAGCAGGAGAAGTTTCAAGGGATAGACAGGTCGAAAAATGGCTGGGGATACACACGGAGGAATACATGTGTGCGTACACAGACTGATATCTAGATTTAAGTCAGTGAAAGAATAGACAGAGAGAAGAAGGGGGAAAACGAGACAGCGAGAGATGCTATGCTCAGTAAACTGTGATAACTGACAGGATGAGAGAGATGTCGTTCTGCCTTTAAATTACTGACTGCAGTGTGTAAACATAATGCTGGGCAGCACAGGGCTGCTGCTGCTGCTGCACTGATCAATGGAGAAATAAATCACAAGGTGAAGCCAAGGGAATAACCAAGTGCATTCACCAGCCAAGCCAGTTGTTTACAACAGTTACACCCTTGGGGGTCTGCATGTGTATAAGGTCTTCACAGAGTGGTGGATCTTCCTATAGGCGACACAGGTGGCCACCTAGGGCACCACCCAGACAGGGAGGAAAAAATGTTTTTGGTTATTTTTGAAAACTGAACATAGGAGAAAAATTATCAAGAGATCTAAAGCTAACAGTTGGTCTGTAGCAGAGGTACCACCTCTATTCCTGGCAACTCAGTTCACCTTAATGTGTTCATGGAGCCCAGTTCAGACCAAAGATTCGTGATGAGACGAGCTGAAACATGCAACTACTTGCAATGCGCCATTCTTCAATGTTCTAAAAACCTGCCAGTTCACACCAATGCAACTAGGTGAGATGGTGTTTCATCGCTATGCAACAACTCTCTGTACTTCAGTTCTGATTTCCAGCTTTTCAGTCTTATTTTGTGGCTGAATATAATTTGTAGCTTCTTAAAATATGAGGATAGATAGATATGAGGATAGTGATAGTGAGATACCGGCTAAAGTTGCATTTGTAGTAGTGATTAAAGGGCGAAAAACAAATACGCCACAATAATGAAAGTATGCAGTGCCAATTATTCAGTCAATGACAATGTGTGTGTCTCGGGGGGGCAGCAGCAGCCCACCATCGGACATCGGCACACCGTGAGAACAAAAACAGAGGGCTTGGCGGGGACGGAACACCAGAGGGACACGCCATCTGTGGGCATTTTGACTTGAAAACTGGACTTCACCATAAGCCGACTGGTTGTTGAAACAGGTGACGTGCTTTACATTCTAAAACTAGCAGCCAGCGATTTGAACAGCTGAGTTGCAGGTGACACCATCAGCCGGCTTGAGTTGAGCTCAGACAGTCAGTTCACACCGCCACAACTTTTCTCTGCAACGTTCTAAAACAGTTTCGTCTCATCACAAATCATTGGTCTGAACTGGGCTTTAGCGCAGGCTGATCTCTATGTACTATTCATACGTTTTCCTACGAGAAGTAATGCACCAAAACTTGTATATATCCTCTGTATTCCTGAGCCACATATTTGGGAAGACTGCGATCACATGACCACTGCGCTGATTGGAGTAAAGAAGGAAGCGGTCCTTTTTGTAGGGGTAGTCGGTGGGTCACTAAACACCAGACTTGGCGCCTGGATATTCTCCAGGAGACTGGTGATTCGAACTCTATCAACTTTGAGTCAATTGTAGGTGCATCATCACCACATTTCTTTTCCTTAACCTAACCATGGTAACTGAACTTGTCTAAACCTAACCTCTGTAACACTGCCAAGTACGTAACTTTACGTCAAGTATGTAATGCCATTCTCTGGGTGATAATTCTTAGGATATCATACAAACAGTTGTTTTAGATATGTTGATCAGAGCCTGATCATCACCGTCAGAACATGCTTGCAAGAGAAGCTTGCCTAGGGTGCTGAATGTGCCATGTCTGGCACTGTGTTCATGTGTACATACTTTTCTCTATATGTATGAGGTGTTTTGTACAAATTAACAGTGCAGTTACGCAGAAAAGAAATCAGCCTGTGCTGCTGTCTTCTGAAGCCTGAGGCACAGCTCGACGCTTGTGAGCATCACAAAATGCAACAAGTCGAGCCGGACACACACACACACACACACACACACACACACACACACACCCTTGTTGCTATGGAAACAGGGCCCTCAAAAGGCTCAAAGAGTTTTGAAGGATGCAAAAAAAATGTGCTGTGAGAGGTTCTGACTCTCAGGAAAATATCTGTATTAGAAAAAGAAAAACGTAAGCACTTTTCTTTTTTCTGATGGCATCAACAAGTCATGAATAAGTTGATTTGATTCGTGTGTGAGGTAGGGTGTTCGCTTTGTAACATCTGAAACGTGTGCAATCGCTTTTTCAGCACACTGAAGACCGCTTGGTATGCAGCATGGCGGCTTGGCCCACTTTGTTCGTTCGAGCGGCATATAACACGTTTGACTCGACAAAAGACATTAAAATAGATGTCTAATCCTTGACTAATTCTAAGCAAATCCTTTTGTTCGTGTCCTGTCACATCGTAAGCACAGAGAGAGGCATGTTCGCGCACACACAGAGGGGAGAGTGTGGTGTCTTATTCCAGGCTTTCAGACGGACCATTGTTATTTAGAGAGCCCCCACCACCGGCCAAACCACCCACACATACACACACACCAATCATCCCTCTCCCACTCTGCCGCCCACCATCCTACCCACACCACCACACGCACATATGAATGTATCCTCCAAAAATTGGACTCCTGACAGGGTGGGAAAGCCTCCAGAACGGCATTCAGACATGAAACTCTTCACCGAAACCCAGACTAATGAAATTCTTCTGTCAGTTAGCAGCTTTTTAAGGAACCGTGATCCACAAAAGTATTCAGTGATAGGGGAAAATCTCACCACACACACACACACACACACACACACACACTCACAGATCTTTAGCTCTTTTAAAGCCACCCGTCCTGCTCTACTATTTGACACTTGCCAGGGCTGCCTCTTGGTGTCGTGCCAGCCAGATTCCCTCTCGCTCCGACAGGCAAACAAATTAGCGAAGGAGACTTGACCCCTGTTCAAAGAGAGGGCATTGCCGGAGAAATTGGAATTCGAGACTCGATTAGAGACTCCGCGAGCACCGTCCACGCGTGTCAACGATGCGCCACTTCACCCCACATGTGGTTGAGCCTGTAATTAACACACACCATCGATGCTCATCAGTGACAAGCAGGGACAAGGGTGGTGCAGATTCATTTTACCCACGGTTGCATGAATATTCAGTGTGCGCATGCAAATGGGTCTTTTGTATCTATATGGATGAATTACTAAAAGGGCCTACCGGGCCTAGACCAAGGGGCCCAAAGTGTCAAGGGCCCCAAATGGAACGTCACCTGCAAAATGTCACTCAAATTAATATGTAACAACAAGGAAGGGACACAAAAAGACAACAAAGAGATGCACAGGAACTGCAAAGAGACACAAAATGACTAGAAAAGAGGCAAAACAAACACAAAGAGACACAGAATTACCTTAAAACATACACACACACAAAATTACAAAGAGACACAAAACGATTACAAAGAGACACAAAATAACTACAATAAGAGGCAAAACAACCAATACGAGACCCAAAACAACAAAAAAGGCACAAAAGTACCTTAAACACACACACACACACACACACACACACCAAAACACAAACACACATACTACCAAAAGCGCCAGTTTGCCTTCTGGGCACTGCCAAGGTGCCCTTGAGCAAGGCAATGAACTCCCAACCGCTCAGGGCGCCTGTCCAAGGCAGCCCCCTCGCTCTGACAAAAAGAGACACAATATAACTTCAAAGAAACACAAAATGACTTCAAAGACACACAAAACAACCAAAAAGATACAAATTTACTCCAAAGAGATGCAAAGAGACAACAAAGAAACACGGACAACCAAAAAATAAACAAAATGACTACAGCAAAAAGAAGCAAAGCCACCACAAAGTCTGTGTGTGTGTATTTGCAGTCCTGTGTGGGCTAGGTATTGGGGCCTTTTACATGTCTGTGCCCAGGGGCCCACTGTCTTAAAATCCGCCTGTGTGTCTGAACCGTTAATTACTCCCTCTGTTGGTTTGATAGCTTCCATAAATGCAGCACAAAAAGGGTGCTGAAACTCAGAGTCCCATTAATGTCTGAGCACAGAAATATTTATAATATTCTGCTCAGCTGTGTCGGAAGCTAAAGCAGCAAAATCCCTTGTTATTCCGCTGGCAAAATTATCCTCGACACCACCCAAACAATGTTAACAATCCTCATTGATTTGCCAGAAAATACACAAACTTTTTTTTTCTGAAAACTTTCCATAATGGTTTTGTCAATATCCCTATTAACAGCATCTTGACATAGAGCCTGTTTACATTCGCTTTTTTTCTCCTCCTTGTTTCAGTCATCATGCCCCGTTTTTTTCAATCTGTTGTCTGTTTCATCCACTTTCTCATCTATTTTCTCTCTCCAGCCATTTCAGAGTACATAAATGGCGGGCAGGGAGTGAAGGGAGCAGGGGTGTTTCTAAACCCAAACAGACAGATAGATTTGGGCTGCTTATTGAATCCATTTGTCTTTGGATTGGCACTAATGAAAGAGCTATTAGGCCGAGAACACATTAGGCTCTGCATATGTGTGTGTGTCTGTGTCTGTGAGCGTGTGTTACAGAAAAAGAGACTGAGCGAGAGCAATGATGGGTTACCTTTCCATCGGCCACTAAAGGCCAATAGTCTTTAAAAAAGAATATTAGTCCCTTCTACTGTAGGGCCTCTCTTTAGCAGTCCTCTGGGTGCTATTAGGACTGACTGCATCACTTAAATGCTTCCTTACACACTCAGCATGACTCATCTTCACAGATGGGCGAATGATGTGAGGAAGGGTCAGGTCTGTTTGTGGACCTGCGCTAATTACAGTATTTAGATGTTGTAGTATGAGCTGTTTACTCCAGTAAAAAAGGAGACAGACGAGCCCAGCTGCTGTTCTGCCGGTTCAGATGAAGCTCGCTGTGCTGCCGCTTCATCCCACCGTTGACATTTAAGTACAGATGAACCAAGATTCTCTGCTTAAAAAAATAAGGCTCCTCTATTACCTCCACCTGACACTGCAAGGCTCCCTCTCTTTATCTCTGTCTGCTCCTCCCACCACTAATTCAATAAACAAACCATTTGTTTCTGCTCTAATCAGTATCTATCTTCCTGATGGAATAGAGTCTGGTTCAAGTGATTGTTTCCTGCTGTTTGGGGGGCTTTCTGTTCCCCAGGTTTAGGCTTGATAATATGCTAGGCAAATTGGAATTTGAATTAGGAATGAAAAGAGAACCGGCTCAAGGAGAACCCATCACTTCCTACTGATTGCAAAGTAACATGAATTATGTTGTCTAAAATACTTTTTTAACTTAAAAGATTAGGTTAGGGCAACCCAAAAACTTTGGTTAAAGTTTAGGGTGAAGTCTGGAGAAAAGAGTTACAACATCTTGGGTAGGACTGACACCACTCTGTTAGTTCAATGTCTGAAGGCAACACAGTTCAACCTGCCCTCACGTCTAACGCTCACCAATCAAGGCATTATCTTGTTATCAGTACAAAAAAAGTGTAATACTAATATTTTTTGTTTCATGGGAGTTATGCGCTGGATTATTTCTTGTGGTATAGCCTAGTTGTCACCATGAGTTTGCAAGCTATCAGAGACTGACATTTTGTCTAAAGGCATCTTCAGGTCTCAGAGTGATACACTGTCATTCTGTAGATTGTTTTTAGATGAGAATGATTTTCAATTTATGTATAAAAAAGTACTTCAAGTTTGTTTTTGATTTTAAATAGTTTTTTTATGGATGGCTGAAGTGGATGAGGTCACATTTCAGTTCAGAGAAGGACCCAAAATGCAGATCAACAGACAGGTTGAAGTTCTTAACAAAAGGCGAGCTTTAATGTAGCTGGTTGAAAACATCCAGAACCTGGAGGCAACTCAAAGTCCAAAGAAAGCAGAACAAAAAACCAAACTGAAAACCAACCGGGAAAAACACGATGAACAGGGAGGGATGCCAGATGAATGCCAGATGAAAGCTGGAGGAACACAGACGAAGAGAACCCAGGATGAAAAACACAATCAACACAGACAAACTGACAAAGGACAAAGGGAAACACACAGGTATAAATACACAGAAAACTAATCACAAGGACGAGACACAGCTGGAGAAGGAAGACATGGGCAAAAGGAGAGAAACAGGGATTGGCTGACAACAAGGGTGGAGCAGACAAGACTAATACAAAACAGGTGTGAAGGGAAGACTCAGGGAACAGGGAAGGACTAACGAGACAGGTGTGATAGGAAACAGGCGGGAAAACACATAAAGACAGGAAGTAAAACCAGACACAACACACAGGGAGAGAATATACAAAGCTAGAAAAGCACTCGGAGAGCACAGACCTCCGCCAAGCAGTTCGGATTTCCTGCCATTTTATTATTTTATCCACTTCGCTTCAACTGATCACCACCAAAATTTTATCATCTGTTACTTGTCCCATTATCAACCTTTTGAGTTATTTTGCAGACAAACAAACAGACAAACAGACCAACGCCGGTGAAAACATAACCTCCTTGGTGGAGGTAATAAAACAGGAAGTAGATTAAATATGAGCCAAACAACATGAAGGATCCTGACAGATAAAGTTGCAATGAAACGGACTTAGCACAGGACAGACTGACTTTCTACTGTACTTTCTACTCAGACCTAACATGGAAATCCAGCAGCAGCCTGCGGGCTGAAAAATGATGTCATAAACCAGAGAGGACCCACACACAGAATCACAGGGCAGAGGCAGGAGTGAGACAAAAACTGAGGTACCGAAGTTTCAAGGCAGGGCAAAGTACAGACTGTTCCAGGAGTCAAAACCAAAATCCAGATTATCAGGCAGAGGTACAGAGGCATCAGACAAAGGTTTGTTTTTTGTTTTTTTTAAAGATTATTTTTATGGGCTTTTTGCCTTTAATGACAGGACAGTTAGTGAAAGGGGCAGACAGAAGCTATGTTTCCATCCAAAAGTGATTCGAATCATTGGGAAATGCGCATTATAAGAAATACGAATCCTGTGTGTTTCCATTAAATGTACGGACTTTGGTGAAAACTACGAACTTGTGCAAGTTTTCCGCAGAACCGGAAACAAAACAAGTCTTGCATTCTTCTTCTTCTACGTTTTCTGGTGGTTGGCAACCAGCTTGTAAATGCATTACCGCCTTCCCGACCTGGAGTGTGGATATCACCATGGAGAGATGTGCGCTATGTCCCGACTTAATTCGAACATAACTGTTTCCATCCCCCGTTTTGCGAATCAACATTTTTTCGAATCAACCAAAACCCAGCTAAAGCGAGCGTATTTTAGTTTGTGCGAATCAGGGGATTTTAATTCTGATTTTGGCGTTTCCATCATAGTTTTCCGATGCGATACTTCTAGATGCGCATCTAAACAGGCTGATGGAAACATGGCGAGAGAGAGAGTGGGGACTGACATGCAGCAAAGGGCCGCGAGCCCAATTTGAACCCACGGACGCTGCAGCGAGGCAATGCCTCTGTACATGGGGCGTCGGCACTATCCACTACACTACCGACGCCCCAGACAAAGGTTCATACCAGGTAAGCAGACACAGGTCAAAATCCAAAAAGACAGGATACGAAGCAGGCAGAGGCACAAACTATGATCTGACAACAACAAAGGCAAACTGACTGGTATATGTACTGAAAGGTAAAGGAGCAGAAGAGCAACAGGTGTGTGGCAGACTGGGCAGGCTGGTCACTGATAGGCTGACAGTCAATACAGGGGGAGTGCCAATGGGAATAGACAGTGTACTGGCAGGAAAAGCTGGCAGGTGCTGACTGCAGAATGAGCAGAGGGGTATGTGCACGAGGATCAGTAGGAGGGCGGGGTTAAGAGGAGTAGGAATCTCCAGCAGAGTCCATGACGAATGATGCCAATACCAAAAACTGCAGTTCCTCTAATCGCCACTTGAGGCTGGTTCCAAAAGCGAGTCAATCCCTAAAAGCCCAAATTTACAGCAGATATAAACATGTTTACAGGAACCAAAAAATGTTTTGGTCTCTAAAGATAATTTTTCCATTCCTGACAACTGTATGAGGGGTAATCTTTTTTATAATTCCCCTTAAATGTTATTAAGGCTTAAAGTTATGCAAAATTAAGGGTGTGGCAACATTGAGTGATAGGTGGGTGCAGTCTGTTAACAAGTCGCTACCACAGCGGCAGTGTTGGTTAGGTAGCGTAACCATGGCTTAACCTTGGATCAGAATAAAGGCATACCCATAGCCGTTGCCATTTCAGTGTTTTCAGGTCATAAAAGTTAATTGCAACATTATGGTTGCCTAAAAAAGTCTTGTTCAGCATTTGGCTCTTCTAAAAGACCCTCTAAGGAGTTGGATGTTCAGTTTTTCCAGTTAGTAACATATCATTTTTTTTGTTTGTTTGTTTCAGTGGTTTTAGCATTAGCATTATCACAGTTCAACATAGCTGTAAATGCACAGTGTTAACCAAGCTAGCAGCTAGCATTAAGGTTAGCTTCACCCTCTCGTTCAGATCACTTCTGGTTCCACAAATCCAAGATGGCGACGGCCAAAATGCTACACTCAAGTTGAGGTATACATAGCATACAACCACAATGATTTCCTAAGATTCGGCACTACATGTAGTCACTTCATGTTTGACTGCAAGCAGATAACAGCAGTGACTGCTACACTACTGGGATCAGTTTGAGCCATTATCCAAGAATCCAAGAAGAAGATACCGGCAGAGAAAGTGGAAGCAAAAGCGCAGAAATTGAGCAGGGCTACAAGCTAAGTTAAAGGCTAGGCCGTACAATCTTCTGCTCCTGACTGTCCCGTTCACAAATGACAATCCCTTTCCAACAAGATGAGCCAAGACTGACGGTAACATTGCAGCGAGGCACAAACAACTGTTGCGTTCTGATTCTCTCTGAGACATGGCTGAATCACAACATTCCCACAGCTGCCGTGGAGCTAG
This sequence comes from Epinephelus moara, assembly GCF_006386435.1. Taxonomy (NCBI): domain Eukaryota; kingdom Metazoa; phylum Chordata; class Actinopteri; order Perciformes; family Serranidae; genus Epinephelus; species Epinephelus moara. The sequence continues at coordinate 24,504,155 of NC_065518.1, read as the reverse complement.
CAGCCCACTCACTGCACCATGCACACATGACATCTGATGCCGGCAAGAAGACATAAGACGGGCTTTGTATGTAAATAAACAATGCTTGGTACACAGACACAACAACTGTGGAAACTGTAATTTGTTATCTTGTCACGTACAGCAGTATAACAATGAGTCGTCCTTTTCCTGGGAGTACTCGTACCCAGTGGCAGACAGAATTTCGTAGTAAAAGCAAGGCGAACCAATCTAAACGTTGATGATGTCATTATTGTATAGCCATCACATTGAACAATCAACTTTTACTTTGTAAGTAAAAGTTGATTGCTCAATGTGATGGCTATACAATAATGACATCACATTGAGCAATCAACTTTTACTTTGTAATCATAAGTTTAGGCAAAAATCTTTTCTATTTCCACTTTAATGTCAAAAAACACATTTTCCCTCCTATGGTCGTAAAATAACACAAAATTGGGGCTAAATGAGATTCAAAAAAAAGTTATACGAAAGGTTACCAAATCATCACAAAACTTTTTGCCCCTAAAGCTGCAGACGTGCAGAGAAACGCCCTCACTGACAATACGCGAGCGCATCTGATGAGCCCTATTGTCAAAGCACGACATGATTTTGCAGCGTCTCGCACTTCCCTTCTGGCAATCTCTCCTCACCCATCTATTACCACATGTAACATCATGGACGAGCTGCTTTCACTCCTCCCTTCCTCCACTCCCCTTTTCTCCCAAAAATGCCTCATCAAGGTCTGAGTCAATGTGAGCCTGTGAGAAATTAAATTCCCCTAATTAGGCCAGCAGATTTGCCTGCTTTATCCTTCTGCCTCCCAAACCTCCCCTCATCCAGACAAATCTCTAATTAATCGCCGCATGCTGCTGTTGACTATACTTCAGAGGCCCAGGCCTCAATGAATGGTGGAGGGATTCTCATGCTTCTTCACTCTAGAAATAGGATTCTAAAAAAAGGCTATTATAATCAGAGCTCTCCTCATATATATGTGTGTGTGTGTGTGTAGATATATATTCTCTTAGGGGTTTTTCAGTGCTTACATCAAAGGAAAACTGCTCCAGGCTGTAATTGAGGATGATATAGTTCTGTGAATTTAAGAAAGACTTGCACATGTTGTATGAACTGTGCCTTCCTGTCTGTGTATTATAATGGCTGTATGGCAGACTTTGTGTGTGCGTGCTCGCGTATGTGTGTGTGTGTGTGTGTGTGTGTGTGTCTGAAAACATTGTGTATGGACATGCGGCCCTAACGAGAACAAGAGGGCAAAGATAAAGGATTTCTGCAGATTTCTTCAGCTAATTAAGGATCAAAGTTGCCATTCCAGCCAACTTCAGAAGTTCAGATTGCTAACAACTGCGGCATCAGTGTCTCACTGTGCTCCTCTAAATGAAACAATGTCCACAAAAAAAAAAAAAAAAAGCTCATAAGTGAGAATTTTCTAGACATTGAAAGCTACTGTTTTCAGTTTCCCTTGAATTCCTTCCTTGATCACAATTTTGGCCCATTTCAGGTGAACTTTTGTTGAACTACGAACCATTAGCATTGCATATTTGGGAATAAAACACCCAGGGGCGATTTCACAAACAGACTGCACAGCCACTAAACCTGCATAAATAAGACAGAAAAAACTGTGTAATTCTGAAAGCACTCACAAAGAGTAAAATGAACCCTTAACTGTGCTGAAAAGCAAACAGCACCTCAGTGCTCCTGTGCTATTCGCAGGTATTTAAAGGGGAACACTACCTGAATTAAGAATTACAATAAATTATTTACATGACATAGGGATGTTCGATATTTGTGATATTTGTGGACATGATCGACTCTCTCAAAGCCAGAAACCAGAAAAGTCTCAAACTGCTCCACAGACAATGAATGGGAGACTGATTTCGTGGACCCACAGGATGTTTGTTTTCTTTTCTTAAACCCAAATGAGCTGTTTTCTTAGTGTTCTCGGGTCTGAAACAGAAAATGCACCCATATACTCAGAATATTCCCCTGGGTGCTCTCAGTGTCATCTAGAACATCTCTCCTCATTCACAGTCTGTGGAGCAGCTCAAGACTTTATAGCCTTTGACATCACAAATTTGAGAGTTAGCTCGCTAGATTTTGGATCTGAGAGTGAGTTGTTTATGTTTACTAATTTTTCTTGGACCATCTTAGACCATAGGAATTACATGTAAAAATTCTTAAAATGGGCATAGTTCCCCTTTAAACAAGGTAACACGCATGCATTTTTATACCTTTCTATGCAGATGATGGCAAAAACAGTCAAACTGATAAAGATCTTTGCTAACAGCCACACGTAGTTACAGTGAAATTATTAGCAACTTCAGCGAGTTGATGATAACTTAAGAACACTTAATGCGTGTCAAGTGTCATGCCCAGCACTGACCCAAATACGGTTTCTCTCCATCATGTTTAAATTCATTACCTGAAGTTTTGAGGAAGGACTCTACACCATGTCAGTCAGGACCTGTTCGAGGTCTGTAAATTTTTGTCTCTCTCTGTGCAGAGGCCACATTCATACTTTGCCACATGGATAACTGCAATCAGACACAAAAGGGGCAGCTGCAAACCTTTATCATTAGCACAGTACCTTTGTGAATCAGACCTTGAGATGGGGCAGATAGCACTTACAAATGATGCGTAATTCATCGTGGTATCAGTGGCTGCAATCAATTCTTTGCGATCCTTTCTGCAGCCAGTTTATCTCCTGTGTGTTATACCTTGAATCCAAGGGGATTTAATGTGATGAACAGAAAATGTGGCCTTTAATATCACAGTGAAAACAGATCTCTACAATGTAAGGTACATTACATATGAATAAGATATTCACTTACACAGGGATTTACCCTTTTAATTTAACATTAAACATTAACATTATCCCTTGTGCAGCCTTTTGGTTTTATAAGCCACATGATTACTTAAATGGAGATCACCTGCGTGTAGTCAAGGGGTTTCACTTGATTGTAGTAGAAATATAGCTCTATCAGGAATGTTTGGAGGCTCAAACTTCCCTTGGAGCACAGTTAAATGAGTAATTAAGAAATGTAAAGAGTTTGGCACAGCTGTAAATCTGCCTTGAGAAAGAGGCCCTCCAAAGCTGAGAGTTTTTAGAGTTGTCACAAGTCTCTCAGTGGTCTCCTTAACTTGTCTCCATCTTGAGCAGAGACTCTAAAGTCAGCTGAAAGAAGGTTCAATGTTCTGATGAAACTGAAATTTAGGCCGTTCGCCTAACATCTATTGCATGCCCATCCAGGAAGGGACCCCCCCTATGTTGCTTTTCATGAGGTTTCTTGAGTATTTCCCCAGTAAAGGGTTTCTGTGGAGGCTTTTCTTATCCAAAGGGGCTAAAAACAGAGGGTGTCGTACATTGTAAAACCCCTTGAACTGGTGATATAACAAGTGTATTTCCATCCACCTGTTTTTACAAGCATCTTTAGTGCCAATACATCATTTATTCATCTCACCCCGATCTGTGTGAAGAGATGAGGCTTTCACGGTCCTCAAATTATTACATAAAACAAAAATAAGTGCCACATTTCCATCATTACCTCTACCAAGGAGGTTATGTTTTCAGTTTGGGTTGTTGTCAGCAGGATTACACAAACACTGCTGGCTCAGTTTTATTGAAAATTGGAAGGATGTAGCATGGGTCAAAAGGAAGATCCATTAAATTTTGGAGTGGATCCAAATCACAGCAAGACACACAAATTGTTTTTCACTTTTGTTGATGTTGCAAGATAGAAAATTTGGTCTTGGTGGAGATCTGCGCTCTCTGGAAGCCCTTCAAGTGTTGAGGACTGCCCATTGTTTTGACAGCTCAAAATTCCAAAGCATCATTAGTCCGGACCAATAGCTTATTTCTCCAACAGACTCTTTGCTCTGAAGTGCCGTTTCTCCAAAAATAGTCACTCCTTGCAGTTAGACAACCCAACTATGTGAAAAACGTTAGCATTGTAAGTTTCTGTAAAACATCAACACGTTGCATGTGTACATTATTCCTTAGTGGATACACTGAAACTTCACGTTGAATGTGTGGTTATGTTTAGGCACAAAAAACACTTGGTTATGGTTCGGAAAAGATAATGTTTTGACTTGAAACAGCCACGTTTGGTGGCACAAAAGCTGCTGAAAAAGCAGGAAAGGGTATTTTCGGAGAACAGGACTTCAGAACAATAATCGTTTATCTTTGGGATAATGTGCTATTTAAAAAATGGACTTTCATTCCAATGGGACATTTTTCAGACTAATGGGCAGCACATTTGGTGCCCTAGGCAAGCCTCCCCCTCGTAGAACGTTATAACTCACCTTTACCCAATACTCAATTTTACTAAATAGAACTTGAACGCTTCACAGTCTAAATCAATGCAACCTCCGTGAGCCGTTAGTTGCGGTCACCGGCTGCTTATTTCAACATGGATTTGTTGGTTTTTAATTTTCTTTCTCTCCACATCCACTCCTCTCAGTAGTATAGTGGTAGTTGAGTGGACACAGAGAGCTTTTGTCATTTTGACATGATTTCAGGGTTCACATGACTTCGGATAACTCACCCATCTCCCCAAGAGAGCAGTAACGGCAGGAACACAGATAAAAAGGTCTCTCTATTAATTAGAAGGCTTTGCTATGTGGTTATGTTGTTGTGGCCTTATGTAATATTTCAAAATAATAGTAGTAGTAGTATTAGTAAAAAAAAATAGTATAAGATAAACATTTATGTGTTTTTTTCTTCCCCCATATGTGGCGCCCCCTTTGGATAACAGCACCCTTAGCGCTCTCCTATGCTGCCTATTCTACGGGCCCACACTGCAAATGGGGCTCAGGAATTCTGGGCTGTAGGAACAATGGCACGACACCCAAGTGTTTCCCATGTTTTGTTGAGATTTGACTGATGCTTTTCTAATGTTGTTTGCGCCCTCTTCTTGTTGCTCTGTTCTGTACGACATCTATTGCACGTCTGTCCGTCCTGGAAGAGGGATCCCTCCTCAGTTGCTCTTCCTGAGGTTTCTACTGTTTTTTCGGTTTTTCCTTATCCGCTGCGAGGGTCCTAAGGACAGAGAGATGTTGTATGCTGTAAACCCCTCTGAGGCAAATTGTGATTTGTGATATTGGGCTTTATATATAAAATTGATTAATTGATTTAATTGATTCTTCTGCATTGGTTTCATGGCAGCCAAGTGGAGAGTAAGCACTGTAGAGTGTTTTCTTGATGACCTCAACTCCTGATTACGATATGATGGTACTGTATGGAAATGCGTATTCATTTACATTTCTCCTCTCCAGATTTCCTGGAAATGTAGGTAAAATTTGTGGCAAATTTGCAAACTTGACAAATGACTCAAGCATAAAGCCAAAGCTACAGAGGAATAGCTTAATAAGTGTGAAGTGAGTCAGAGTCCAGTTCTCAAGCTAATTGAGAATGTGTGGCTGTTAAATCACGATCCCAATGCAACCTGTCAGAGCTTGGTCAGTTTTACAGAGAATAGGGGGGGAAACTGCATTGACTAAATACTGACTTGTAGGGACTGAACACTTACACAGACTGAGCGTGCTGTACTTTATATTTGGAATTTATTTAGTTCACTTTTTGAGATTTTACTTTTTGGTATTTCTGTGTTGGTCAGTGTCAAACAAGGCACATTAATTTTACTCCCATTCACTGAATAATAAAGACATAAAACTCCCAAAGGGGAGGGATACATCATAGTTATTTGTTTTTTATTATTACAAACATTCCCCACATAGATTTACTATGCAACATGGTTTGAAACTGATCCACTGGGAATACACGTGAAAAACCAATTCCTCCCCTCCCCTTCTGCGTAGTAATAGTCTACATTTGGTGGCAGTGATATGTGTTATATAGTAGGTGTAATGCATATGAATCACACTCTCCCCAGCTGGTATCTGCACCCCACACACATAGTCACCTGCTGTTTACCCTGGCGCCGCTAACGTCCCACTAAACCTCAGTTATAGAGAGCAATAGAGAATCCATCTCAGACTCTCAGCTGGTCTAAAGCAATCAGTGGGATGGGATCCCACTAGCTGCTGGCTTTACATATTCAATCTGTCTCTATCCTCTTTAGATAAACATAGCATCCCAGGGTCCCCAGCTGCAGTCGCACTGTGGCTTCACTGTAATGAGTCAAGGACGGCTGACAGAGACCGGGAGAGAGACTCCATTTCTGCTGCTGTGTGGTTTGTGCCCTGTGGAGATGTAGCTCCCTGGTCAAATGTATGGAGTGGAGTGTGTGTACTGTAAACTACATGTCTGTGTAAATAAGTCTGTGTGACATAGCCACCGTAATGTCAGAAACTGGTTTGTAGACTCTTATTTTCAAGCCTCAAGGTGGGCATTTTGGTCGTTGCCATCTTGGATTTTTGGAGCCAGAAGTGACTATATTTGGATGAGAGGGTGGAGCTGTGGAGGAGCGAGAGGTGGATTTGACTCATAAGCCCTTTTCACACAGAGATCTAACTATAAGGCTGCAACAAAGACCCTTCATTACACTAGGTTTGCTTTTTTATATAAGAACCAGACAATGGCAACGTGTTTTCACTCCTAATATGTCAAATACCGTAAACATCAAAATTTATTGCACTAAATACCCACTAAATAAGGAAACTGAGTATAGCGTTAGTTCAGGCAGGACACGATGTCAAGCTCAGCTGATCTCAAACAGCCCAGTCAGCAAGCAGCTGATTGAAAGGCTCTGGCCAGCCTACTGTTGCTGCTTCCTCTGCAAGCTGCTTTGCAACCTGCCTCCACCCCAGCTCCTCCTTTTCATGTTGTGTCTGACTTATCAATGCCATTTTGCTCTGTTCTGTTTCTGGGGATCTTTGCTGCTGCTCTCTCCGCCTTGGGCTTTCCATGTAGGCACATGGAAGGGCAGAGAGGTTTGCTCTCTCCACCTCAGCTTTTCCTCATTTGCACCTGGAAGGGCAGATGGGTGTGCTCTCTCCGCCTTGGGCTTTCCATGTAGGCTTGTGGAAGAGGCTCTCTGCATAGGCCCGAGAAAAGACAGAGAGGCCCCAGAACAGAGCCATACCGCCAAATATAATACTGCAAATGGAAATAAAGTTTTCTTTGACTATTGTTTCTGACTGAATTGCATTTTTTTTTTCCAAACTAAACTAAGGGCAGCGCTAAAAAACTTTGTTTTTAAGTCTACTTCCTCATGTTTAGGCAAGAAAAGCATGTGGTTAGGTTTAGAAAAAAACATCATGGTTGTTACCAATGTAGTGTAAAATCATGTGACATATATTACTAGCTACACATACTAGCACTACATTTTGATATTAAATAATTGGATTGCCTTCCGGTTTCACATGGGATACAAACAGCAGGCTCCAAGTTGAAAGTTCAGAGTTTGTTTGACCCATCCATCTCTGCTCCTGTCCGCCCTATTCTGACTTTCTTGCTCTCTATACTGCAACAGCCACCAAAGGGTGCCTCTAGGCGTCAGTATCTGACCCCAAGCATTGGAATTCGATGAGCTTGGGGTGAGACCAGTTTGGCATAATGCGGCCCCAGTGTATGATTTTAGACAGCATGTCAGCATTCTGGAAGCAAAAGAGGGACATGTAACACAACAGTGTTGGCCTCTTGTGTGACATATAACATACGCTTCAGGCAGCGCTTTATAAACGATAACAATGGCATAACATGGCAGTAACAATCATTTACCCTCCCTGTTATATGGCGGCTGATCTCGTCATCTGCTCGGAGAGTAAGGAGCTCCCGCATCTAATTTTCCCCCCAATTTGCAGACATTTTCGGTTGCTGGTTTTTCCTTGAGTTAGTTGTTAATTGCCACCAGCTGCTTTTTAAATCTGCCGGGGTTGGGTTGCACACATAACACCTCTTCAAAACATCACAACCGCTCCATATTGCTGGCTGTCCCTTTTACACAGATGTCATATTGGTACTGTTATGACCTCCACTAGCAGCTTAAAGATGAGACAACTCTGCCCCCCTCATTATGGAATTGTACCTTTTATACAGAACGGTGTGGCAGAATATCTGTGCAACATTCTTGCCTTGAACAGGCAGTGTAAAAGGAGCTATACACTGTGGTGACACCTCAAAGACAGCCTGATACTCAGAGTAACCACAGTCTTAATTATGCACAACCTTAAGCCTTGATAAAATGTAAAAAGCTGAGTTATACAAAAACATACTCCCCATGCAGTTGTCATAAACAGGGAAGTTAGCTTTAGAGACCAAAACTGTTTTTCGTACCAGGAAACATGTCTATTTCTGCTGTAAAGCTGGGCATTTTATTATGGGTGTCTATGAGCCAACCTTAACTGGCCATTTGTGGAACTGCAGTTTTTGGCACTTCCATGTAGGCATCATTTTTCAGCCCCCGAGGATGCTGCTTGAGACAATATAGCCCTGTTTCCACCAAACACTTTCAGTATAGTACCTTGGGAACCAAAAGTAACCCTTCAGACATGGTACCTAGACCTTGGTGTTTCATTGTATTTCCTCATTACAGGTGACACAGATGGAAATCTGCACCTTGTTTATCATCCACAGAACGGGGTTGCACGCCGACATTTTCAGAACAAAATAAAACAGGCTGCAGTGAGAGTCTCTCCCCATGGGATATTTAAAAATAGCGGGTTTGTGCATTTAGTCCTTCTCAGGCAAGCTCAGGGGTTTAGTGTTGCCGTAGCCCACAGGAACAACGCGCCACGACACTTTCCTTTTTTTTCTCTGAGTGAGGATTGGGATATATGCAGTTCACAGAACCCGGTCGAAATTAATATATAAAACACTTGAAGATCCACTCATTACTAAAAGTATCCTTTCATTTTATAGTCACAGTTTACTAATAAAACTCTCCACGCTATGAACAGTGGTTACATGAGCCTCAAAACCAGCCACAACTCAGCCCTGAGCAGAGTGACCATCTGCTATTGACCAATTAACGGACTGCAGTGTTCACAGCTCCACCTTTTAGTATCAGATCTGTGTGCTAGTTACCCCAACAGAGGGGTGACCAAAAATGGGGACAGTATGGAATGGTTCCACTGGTACCATCCACAATTTTTCACAGTGGAAACAGAAAAAAGCATACCGAACTGAGCTCAGCCATACCGTACTGCTCAGTGGAAATGGGGCTTATGTGAATGTGTGTCAGTGCTTGGACAGTCCAACTGCTGCTCATTTATATGGAGCAGATGCATTACTTCTATAATGCACTTTTGACTTTAACTTACACACACAGCCACACACACAATTCACTTCACAAACAGAGTTTCTCCCAGCAGTGTGGCCACCGCATCTGTCAGAGGTTAATGTAATTCCTGTGAGTGCTGGGGAAAGAATAAAACAAGGATGCATCTGCACAGCATCACACACACACACACACACACACACACACACACACAGAACTTCAGATGTATGGAAATTTATTTTTCCCAAAGGGGCGTCTCAGTCAGCCTTTCAGCTGCTTGACCGTAATGTTCCTGCGGCTAACTGTTCATTCATGTGTGTGTGTTTATGTGTCATACTGGGGCCACAGCGGCGAAGCGAGGCTGGAATCTACGTAAAGTCTGCAAATACAGTACAGAGCTGTCACCATTTCACTCTTCACGTCCCATGAGGAAGACTGTAGGTGTCCATGTGTTTGCCTACTGCACAGGCTCATGGGTTTTACCACAATCAGCATCCTTGCTTCTTACGAGACATCCCAGAGCAGAACCGTCACACTTTTACAGCTTAGCACTGTGGTTGAATGTACATTTGGGGTTAAAGTTGTTTGCATAAATATAGTCTCTTTTTTCCCATTTTGTCTTAATATCTTCAAAGAGAGGGTGAAATTTAATGAACATCAGCGTTTCCATGGTGATGTGCAAAGGAATGAAAAGGCCTGGTTGCCATGGGGTTTGAGGCGTATATTGAGTTAAAAGCTCCCTAAATACACTGTCAACACACTCAGCGGTCTCCCGGGATATAACAGTGAGGATAGCACACATACACACACACACAGACTGACAGAGTGAACATGCTTAAACACAGGGGTATGTCAATCACTAGAGAAATCGGGCGTAATTATAGATTTCCAAATGTATCAACATCTGATTTGCTTTAAAGTCTGGCTTTACTTTTTCTGTTTAAAGCCGCATGTCATGGTGAGGGACGTCAGGAAGGGAGGGAAGCTGCCTTATAAAAATGATATGAAGCAGCTGCTTAATAAATCTGACAATTCCTTTTAATCTTGATTTAATTAGGAGGAAGAACAAATTGCTTCACAGGAGGACTTCATGGAAAGATTTTGCTTCATTTGTCCAGCCTATTGTTGAGAGAAAATCTTTGAGAAACTTGTTAATTTGTGACCTTCTGACAGGGTATTCTTTATCTTTTTACGCAACACTGACTAAATTCTTTTTCCTTTGGAGAACACTGATTTAAAAATCTTTGTCACCAAAAAGCAGAATTCAAAAGCAATAATTTGATATGAAAACCTCACACAGTCAAGGTACTGTATAAGCTGTGAAAGGTTTGAAAAACTCATTCATCTGTAATGTTGAAATCCTTTAAATGTGTTTAAGGTTGTATTCAACCTTTAATTAACAGCCTAACCGCTGATTTATTAAGTCAGGTCATCCAGTTTTGCCAGCAGCCAGTATTTTCTTCAACATTTTACATTTATTTCCAGTCTCCCCCTCAGGTCAGCTGTTGTAAGTTTGTTCAAGGTTTTCTCCTCTGTGGCTTCTTGAGCAAACAGCTCACAGTGATTTTCTAAAGGCCAGGTCAATTGTCCTCCCTAATCCTCTTGATTTCAGGTTACAAATCCACACACAGACCTTTCTTGGGGGTTGCAGCTGCTCATCACTCTGGAGACACTGTGCGTGTATGACCCACACTCAGTGTTGCCAAAACTTGAAAGAAAAATAAGAGTGTACGGTCGCGAGAGCAGCTCTGCGAGGTTGCCCTTAGGCTCAGTGGTGCTTTGAGTTGACTTCAGCATGCTCACAATGACAATGCTTGCATGCAAATGTTAGCAGGTATAATTTTTACCATGGCTGTCCTTTTAGCTTAGAGTGTTAGCATGCTAACATCATAAATAGCTGCTAAAAACAAAGTACAGCTGAGGCTGATGGGAACGCCAGCCCAACATGTACCTGCAAAAGGCGCCACACAAATTCAACATTGGACCCGATGACGGTAGATGGAAAGTCTGGATCCGGGATAACCAAAGTCATTGCACCTCATCTTAAACATACTAAATCTGCACCTAATTTTGTGGCAGAAGTCTAATCAGCCAGAATAAGTAAAAACACCTGTGTAAGAGTCTCCAATGGAGCAGCAGTCAATTCACAGGATGAGTCAATCAGTCAAATACAAATCATCTGTTACACTGCTGTCAGCAGATAAACTCAGAGGAGCCTTCCCTCAACAGCTACTTATTTATTTATTTCAAATACAGGTAAAAATGAGCCGTCCCCCCCCCCCCAAAAAAAAAAGTATTTCCTGCTTTGGATCAAAGCCAAATCAGCAATAGTCATGGGAGGATGGAGAGATTGAACTAGAAAAAGGTGTATAAAAACTGACTGTAGGCAGAGCAAGTGAGACTTCAATCTAAACTCAGCAAGAAAATAAAAAAGGAGCAAAGTACAAAGGCTAAAATGCAGAGGTAACACAGATCATCTGAGAGGCAGCAGGGATGAACTGTCATCTATATATACTGGTGTGACTAATGAGTCATGGGAAGCAGCTGGGCAGCCATCTGACTGGGTCAGGTGATCACAGGAGCTGGGAACTGAACAGAGGTGATAAGAGATGGTTCATAAAAGATGACAAAGGGTTTTTCAAACTGTTGGAGGTGTAAAGAAATAAGCATTTAATGTGTGAATGTTCCTCTGTTTTTTTCTTTTAAATGAGGAAGAATTGGAGAGTGGTTGGATGAACCATTATACGAATCTTCCCAGATGTAAGGAGACAGGTCTTTCCTACCACCAGAGGGGTGAACTACAGAGTGAGATTAGAGGGTAAGCAAGGTATGTTGATCCTAAAGCCTTAAGTTTTCAATGTCGCAAAGGTGGCTTTCTTTTAACCTGGCTGGATCACCATGGTCACTCATACTGCACACCTACTTTCACTAGCCAGCTCCTTTGGAAATGGCATTACCATTCCTGCAGAATCTTGATTTGGGTGCCAGAATTGTACAAGGTTCTCTTCAGAGGGTGAGAGAGTTTAGGGACCAACTATTTGTTAATAGAAAGTCCTTTCACAAGATCAATTTACGGTATTTGTGTTATTTTTTGTCAGACTTTGTACAGCCTTGGTTATAGAACTGTGCCATCCTTGATACGCACAATGGATTCCCTTCAAAAAGCCTTCACCAGTACTTAGTTTCAGTGTTTTCATGGTCAAATTAACCTGAAATGCCTTCACAGATGACTTTGTGACCAATTAATGGTCACAAGTGTGGAGAGATGACCTGGCTCTCTTGGCAACTCCCGCATTTTCCGAGAGTCTTTACAGAGACACCTGTTTGAGCAAGATATGGCAAATATACACAAATCTATAGCTTGTGTAATTGTGACATTGATCAAGTAATTACCGTTTTGCAGGACATTTTGTCTTGCCAGTCTAGCAAGTCCTGTCTTCATGGACTGAGGGTGTTACCCCAGCAGGCTTGTCAAACGACGTCGGCATGTGTGATGCCACTATAAGGAAAGAGACCACCATGTGCCATGTTGCACTAGATGTTGTGGACCCCAATGCCCTTAGTCACCTCACTGGCACAGCAATCAGACAGGTCATCACTGAATCATTTTTTATGCAATAAAAAGTAAAAGAACAGACCAAACACAGGATGTGTGTGACTTCTTCATTAAAATGTCTGTATTTGCCGGGAAAAGAAAGTCACAAGTATACAAGGTCGATCATGAGTCACCAAAAAAAATACAGCACCATTTACTGCAATACGTTCTCATACTCAACTTGCTCAATCTCAATCTCACTTCTTTTCTACTGTCTGGCTCCAGGTTCTTTTTATAGAGCCCTTTCACTGATTGCTCCAATCTGTAAAAAGACCAATTCTTGAGGTGTTTAACAAGCAACACGAATGACTCAGATGACTTGGTGTTGTGCTCATAATAAGCATGGGGCTTTCTTGGTAAGGCTCACTTTAAAAGATGGACACAGGGTTACTAGAATATATTGTTGGAGGCCTGGAGGTGGAGGCCAAAGGCTCAGTGGAGTGTTCCGCATTTTTCTCTCCCTGTGAAATACATCAGCAAGCTAAGCTACTGAGTTACTCGACATTGTTGTAGTCACCTGAAGCAGTTAAGACTTAATGCAGACCACCACAAGCATGTCATTGATAGTTTAAATATGCATTTAGTATTTATCCACCAAGCGACTTACTCTGGACAAGCAGTTGTTGGTTGGAGCTGCCAGCACTGATCGTACTGGATCTCAGACCTTGGATCCTCTCCAATATTGGCCGACTTTTCTGCCAGCATTCCTCATGCCTGATTTGCAGTGACAATGTTGCTGTTTGCTGTATTTTGTGTGTGTGCGCATTTTTGTGTTCTTCATAGCAGTCCATAACAACAACCTGCTCCTCATGACTAAAGTAGGGCGGCACATGACATGTCCATTTGCGCAGTCGAAGAGTCAAACGACGCACCAGACAAAGATGATCTGAAATGTCATCTATACATTCTGGTGTGATTAATGACTCATGGGTAGCAGGAGTGAGACCCAGCTGGCACCAGATGTCAACATGATGTCAGAAGGACGTCGAACAGACGTTAAATTTTGGTTGGAATGAAAATAATCTAAATATCTAATAATGTTAGGATTTCATGTTGTGTGGACGTTAGTCTGAGTGTTCGCTGCATAGACCAGCCTTTCATTGGGCGGAACGAGCCACCTGCTGAAGTCCCGCCCTACCACCTCCGGTTGCAGTTTTCAACACGTCCTTTACTAACTTTTGCGGTGTTTGATCTTGCGGGGATGTAGCCATTTTTCTGCCATGGTTTGAGTCCTGTAGGCGATATTTTTGTGGGCGTGTTACGCCAAAACCTGTTTCCCCCGGCAATATTTTTGCAAGCGCACCGTTGCTGTGGCACCGCCCAGAACGATTGTGATTGGTTGAAAGAAATACAAGCAGCAGGGGCGTTTTTTTCTCCAATCTTAACGTGAGAGTCGGCCCAGCCAGACCTTTCTTTTCTTGAGAAAGGTCTGGTGAGCGAGACTATGTGGACGTTAACATTATGATGTTTTGCAGACGGGTTTTGGCCTTGATATCTTAAGACTAAATACCAATATTGTACGTCAAGACAAAGCTAAGCATGAGACGTTTGGAAGACATTTGACTTTGGTTACTTAACAACACAACAAATATGAATGTCATCTGTCGGATTCTAAGTCAGATGTTGGCATTAGACATCGAATTTTGGTCACCTGACATCACAATTTAACTAAAACTAAATATCAGTGCTATGACCTTGGTGGCCAACTGGGTGAACAGGTGTGACTGGTGGACAGGTGAGGCATGACAGGGCCAGGAACAACCAACATGTCGTCATGCTGAAATGACTGAATAGTTAATTTACAGATGAATCCCAAAACAACATAAAGAGTACCAGTGGCAGGCACTTTTTAATGATGTGAAACAGTCACAGTTTTAAACATGTGGTTAACATTTAGGTTTAGGCAATACATCTACTTGGTTAAGTTTATAAAAAAAGATTATAGTTTGGGTTAAAATAAATAAGTTTGTTACATAACTTACACAACCACATAATATATGTAACATATGTCACAATATGTATATGAGTTGACTTAAAATAAGTCAAGGTTGACTTTTGGTTTCACGTGGGATACAAACGGCAGTCTCCTGGGTGAGAGTCCTGCACCCATCTATCCATCCACCCCAACCTCCTACTCCCTACGCAGACTTTGACGCTCTTCATACTATGTCACCTGACTTCCTCCTTTGTTCCAGTCATAATTATTACAGCCAATTCAGGTCACCATCTAACAATAACTGTAATGTTAATGGCCATTTTTTGGGTGAAGGGGAGTGAAAATGACAAGAAATGATTACAAGAGTACTTCAAACATAGAGGAAGATACAGAATGGAAAGTTATTAGTGAGATGCAGTGGGCTCATTTCCATATGGCCACAGTATACACAGATATTCCTTCAGCATACACCTGCTAAACTTTTAAAACTGGCATAGTTACATTTGGAAGTGTAAGAATAAAGCACGTAATGTGGGAACATTGTTCTATTTCTTGTAGCAATCAGGAGTATGGGAGATTGATTGCATAAAGCATTTTCAGAGTCTCCCCAGCTGTGTTTATGAGGACTCGGGTCTCCTGCCACCAGGTGTGTCCACACAGGGATCTGGATGTGCACTGGCAGACTTTATTGGCAGTCGACAAATTGTTCTCCATCTTCATTTTGCTAAATGGTTAAAATTAACGATGGGCATTGTATTTTTGTTTCTCTAATTGCAAAGAATTATCACAGAACATGTTATGAAGTTTGGTCTCATTTTTAATGTGTGTAAAGACACATAAAAGGAAGTTAAAAAAGTAACATATTCATTTAAAAAATGTGATACCCCATTTGTGTTTGGTGTGGTAGTATATTTGTACTTTGTGTCCCTGTTTTTCACAGTTTATTGGTTTGTCTTATGTGACTTGTATTAGCTACTTCTATGTTCCCAGACGTGTTTTGTGCTGAATATTCCTCAGCCTTTGAGACATTGGTCCCTCTCATTCATTTAGCCTTTAGAATGTCAAAATAGAAAATAAAAACAGTTAAAAGGGCTCATCAAAGTTTCCCAGAACCAAACGTGATGTCAAACTGTTTCTTTTTTCCAACCGACAGTCCAAAATCCAAGGAGTCTTTATTTACCATCATAAATGACAAAGAATAGCACCAAAGTCTCAGATTTGAGGAACTGGAACCAACAAATATTTGACATTTTTCCTGAAACAATTAATCCATTATGAAAATAGTTGCCAATTAATTTTCTTTCAGTCGACTAATCGACCAATCATTGCAACTCTAATCCTGATAAAAGAAAGCAATTTTATCTTTCTTGTCTTTGCTGAATTTTTGGTGTTACATCATATGGTTTAATTTATTCTCCATGTCCACTTAGTCCTTCCTAGTCTCTTGCATCTCCTTTACATCACTATATATTCGTTCAGCAGACATTTTTGACCAAAGTGACTTGCAGTAAGAGTGTCCTTTATTTTTCCTTTGTGATGTTTTCCATTAAGATAAAGGGACAATGTTTTGTTCTGACTTCAGACATCTAGAAAACCACATCTTCAAGTCTGCTTTGACCTCAGTAGTGTCTTCTTGAAACTGAGCCAAACAAGACTCACAGTCAGTGAAATTGCAGTAAATCACCAGACTGTTACTGTGCATCTTTACCGAGCATCAAGGGCCTGCTGTCTGCTGTAGACTTTGCCCTGGTTGACAAGGACCACATAACAGCCATAAAACAGCTTTTGGCCAAGCTCTTCCATGTATCTGCTCTCTAATCTCCCGCACCATGCTGGAGCAGACGTCCTGTTCCAGCTGTAGGTGGAGCGGTGGCCATCTACCAGATCTGACAAAGAGGAGACACCCTCTGCCCTGGGCCGCATGTAATTACTCCCACAACAAAAAGCACGAGTGAGCAGAGGAGAAGAGGCTGCCAGGCTGGCTGGAAAAGAGACAAACTCTCGTCTTATCCGTCTCTCTCAGTCCCAGAGTTTGTCTTTTCCCTGCGCTGTCTCTTCCACTTTATCTCCTTTTTTCCTCTCTCATATACACATACATAAATAATGAACCGAAACAACACAAGCTCCCCCAGCTTCACATGACTCAGTTGGTTCACAAAAGTCGCCGTACACACATATGCAAACACAGACACAACATGCGGATTGCCGCACAACAACAACAACAACAGCGCCGTTGGGAGTCCCAGAGGTTTTCTCGGAGCACAATGGTTCATGGAGAGTGGAGAGAGTCTTATGTAATCTGAGAGACTGGAAAAATGGGGCTAGGCGAATATTCCCAGCCAGAGTTAGCCTACTGTTAACAAGAGTCACAGCTGGAGCTACTGTACTTTTACAGATACCCGCAGACTGTTTGGTTTAATAGGGGTGAACGTCAATACTGACGGCTCAATAATTGCTTCTCTAAGAACTGAGATTTCTAACTATCTGGTCCGTAATCTATTTTGAATAAAACTTTTTTTGAGCGGCTCCTAATCCCCCCCAGCTTTCCCTTCACATTTTTAGCCACTTCACAAAGGAGGATGAGTAGTTGGTGTTGCAAGAAATGCCAGCTTTGGATAAAAAGCTTCATTCTCACACTTAAATAAAAAAATCAACGTCGCAATAAACGTTTCTTGAAATAAACAGGCGCTCGGGGATATAAATTGACATAACTTTGATGTGTTAAAAAGGATGCTAGATGTACTGTCGCCTGTCTGTGTGAAAGCCACCTGCTTTGCAAAAAAAAGGAAAAAATAAAGTCACAAGCCTGTAACTGAACAGCCAATTGTCAGCTGCGATAACGATGCATTGAAATACTAGGGAAAAAATGTGCAGATAACCTGTGAAAATGAGGCGCAAGCAGCCCGGCCGACCTGAGATGGTGCGATGTTGCACCTCTCTGAAATAGCAGCAGACGCCACTGTTGCTGAGAAATAAAGGTAATTAGCACAAGCGGCAGAATGCTACAGACACACACACACGCACATACATTGTTTGTGCACATGAACAAACAATAAAAATTCTCACCCAGGCACTCAAATTAAAAACAGCAACAGCAAAGTACATGCACACACTGCGAGATGCACCTTCTCCTAACGAAGCACCAACACTTGCAGCACGTGAGGGAAGCCTTGTGTGGGCGAGGAGGGAATCTACAGTACTAAGAGTGTGATATTTAACAGCTTAGCGTGTTGTCTCTCATGGCACTGTGACTCAGTAGTTAGTAAACTTCTTTCATCGATGTTCTCCCCAAATGAAAATCTGTCACTTACTTGCATTAAAGACGCTCTCTGCGCATAAACACACCTTTTCAAAACACACCTAAAGTGAAACATACAGCAGAGATCAAGATGTTCTTACCTTTGAATCCTTTCGGGGTTTTTCGTCAGCTTTAAACCCAGACACACCAAACTGACATCAAAAAGCTAGTGGCGATGAAGGCTGACTGTTGGTGTCACAGCCAAAAATGTTGCACTTGAACACACCGCAAAGACTCCAGTCAACTGCCAACTAGCAGTCCATTGCACCTGTGAGAGGAAATAACTCTGCAGACCAGCAGGTGGCGGTAGTCTGTATTTGATATTGAAAAAGGGAAACTGGGAAACCGACAGGACAGATTCAAGACACTTGTTAGCCAGTTAGCACATTAAGAACACAACCTAATGTTGAAAGAGGAAAGGACATTTACTGTGTGCTAGCGAACAATAACACAAATAAATACAGACCGTTTTTGCTTACCCAATCTTACCCAATACAACAAGTTTGATTCGATGTGTCGCCCTCTTTACTTCAGCCGTATGTTTGCTTTCTTCACTTTCGTTTCTCTTCTCGTGCGCTAAGCTGAACTGCCAGTCAGAGTGATTTCATTCACCACAAACACTAGGGCGACAGACACTCACTGATGGCCCATTGTTAATCGACGGCTGATCGTTGGCTTGGAGTGTCAGGGCTCCAGCACAGCAAAAAGTCAGGCTTCCACTCTCTAATCCATTGTATTAAAAAGACAATTATTTCTACCACTGATCTCATTATTTAGAAATTAATTTAGTTTTCCATTTTGTACAAACTGAAAATGATGAGCAACTACAGCCATCAATCAGACTGCAACTCTGCCAAATCAATCTCTCTACCAAGAGGCAAAGCCCAGCTAAATTAATTTGGTTGAAAAACCATTCACAATTTGTTTGAATGTTTGCAGCTGTGAGTGAGTGGCTCCTCCATTTCATTTGTGCATTTCAACAGGTGTTCTTCACGGCAGACATTTTGATTGTCACAGCAGGAAAAGCACAGCTGCTACTAATGACATTAACAATGGCTTTGTTCGATTCAAGTGTCCCTGTAAGCCAAATCAATGCAATCACCCGAATAAATGTTGGCATTGAAAACATGTGTTTTCCCCCGTGGACGAGATCTCTACATGACTTCTACAACAGGACTGGATCGAGTGTGATTTCAGTCGTACGGAGGAGAAAATTGTAAGTACACGAAAATTGGTAAACGCCAAAAATTGTGTTAAATTGCTGCTACATGCTGCATGAGACTGGTTCTTAATTGAGGCCCTTTGTTTGTGATGTGAGATCTTCTTTGGGCTTTTTGAGCTCCTTCATGTCATTTTTGAAGGCATTATGGTATGTTGTGTGCATAGCAACGTACACTCCCAAAACTGCCCATAACATATAGCCTAATTTTCAGACAAAAGTGCCTTTTCCCGTTCTTAATTCAGCATTTTTTCCTCTCTATTTGAATCTGTGAACACATCTGAAAAGTGGGTACTTCAGTGGTGCAGAGCCATGTCACAGAACCTGCTCAGAATCAGCAGTGTGTATGTATGTGTGGAGCTGGGACACAGATTCTGACTTTTTATTGCAAAAGGCGCACAGGTGTAATTAATAACATTAATGATAGCTTGGAGCCATGTTGGTAAAGCAGCATGAATATTAGCAGGGACCTTGAGCTGACACAAGTGACTTGAGCGCAGCTGCTGAATCATGTCATTAGTTACACCCGTGTTTAATAAGTGACACCTTCGACTTTGAGAAAGAAATGACGGTGAGGCCACACTCAGACTGCAGGCAAATCAGATTTTGTTTTTCCAAGTCAGATCTTTAACACAGACTGAGTGCACTGTTACTTACAAGTGATCAGATCAGATTTAAGAGTCCAGACATCAGCATTGGTTACTGTGGTAATGACATAGTGTCAGTAACTAGGAGGACATGATGGCTTTTCAAAGCAGAACATGAGAAATGGAGGCTAAAATTAATTGTTTTCAAAATGGAAATAAAAGATGAATCACAGACAATACTCAATGTCTGATTTATCATTATGGATGTCTCTAAAAAGACAATGCTGTTCAAGGCTGGATTTAAAAGCTTCTGAAAGGGATACGATTGCACCAGAGCCCTCATGGGAACCGCACAAAGGTTAACATTAGCTTCTGGGCAAAATTAAGTAAATCTCTCTCATGTAGCATTGCAGAAATATTTGATGTTGATAACGTTATGTTGTACATGACATCGCTGGCCCAGAGTTTACTTCTCAAGTGTCCAGTATATCAGATTTTTCTAATCAGTTCTGTTTAACACTTGGTGGAGACAGCTGGAGTTCAGCTGGAGCAGCTCCGCCTCAGTGAAGTTTCACAAAAAGACACTTTGAAATCTGATTTTAACGGCCAGAGCGTCTGGACTAAGACGTATCTGTGAAAATCTGATTGAAAATCACACTTCAAACAACCTCCAAATCTGGTTTGGATCCAACCCCGTCTCACTCCAAAGTCGTCGAAATCCGGTGCTTTGGGAGTGACTTGCGGCGTCAGACACAGACGGAAAAAGCCGTCCTTTAACGTCTGCATGATATGTAGCCGGTTGCCATTATAATTTAATGGTGCTTAGCCGTGTCAGGGGGAAACACAGCAAGACAAGAACGAAAGTTAAGGTGGCGAAAGTCCGAGTAGGTCAGGTGGGAGTGGTGTTGGATGGTTCCAACAACCACCGATTTTCACCTAGGAGAGGGGTGTTTGTGTCCCATAAGATTATAACTCCAAACCCTGCTCTTTTTTCCAAAATCCAACCACGTGCTGTTGTTGTCTGAACCCATCCATGTGCTTTTGTTGCCTGAACCCAGCCTCATGAGGCAAATGCTGTACTGACATAGTGCATTTATTTTGAAAGAAGACAATATATGTTAAGAGACATAACTTGACACAACGTCCCAGAACGTCAGCAACCAATGCACCAAGGGTACCTTTCACATTATAACTAGACGTGGAAACGTCAATATGTGACAAGGTCGGAGTGAGAATGTTTTGGGTTTTTGCTTTGGTACTTTGGACTTTGGTAAATCAGTCTGGATACACCAAAAAAAGTGTTGATGTGTCTCATTCTCAATAAACTGAAAAAGAATGAGCCAAAGAGAGGCATGAGGGTCATTCAGGTGTGGAGGTTTGATGCCCCAGGTGATTAAAGTGATCAAGGTGAATGAAAGACTGTTTTCATCTCGTTTTTGATTTCACAAGCACTTTCACCCCGTCCCTTGTTATTTTCTCACCCTGAATACATTTTGAGGCTTGATTTATTCAGAATTCAAAAGTTCTCGCTGTCACTTTGGGCTCCAGTCGTGTAAAAGTTGCCTTGTTCAGCCTTGAAGAGCGACCTGGGGATGAAGAACCTTGGCAAGGACTTCGCAAATGCCTTCAAACTGTGTCATTTTTCCGCAGCTGAAGGCCGTCTTTTTATATCCAGCGCAGCACAGGACACGCCATTACACATTCATGAGAAGCAACTGTTTGACAGTCAAATGTATTCCCCTTTGTCAATTGTGTGTGTCTGCTTGTGACAAGAACACACGAGATGGAATCAACCTTCATGTTTGCCATCGCTGACGGCCCCATCTTTCATCCCCTCCTGCGCTCCCGCTACCTCCCTTTTTAGTCACATGAAGGACCCCCTTGTCTCCGCGGAGAACAAATGAGGCTGACCTTCGTTCGACGCGTACAAGATGGATCCACTGTGGCGTGGCTTTGAATCCCATCTCCTTGGTACGCCCCATTTCCGTTTCTGAAGAGGAGGGAAGCCTCTCACTGTCCGCTCTCTCCATATTTGTCTCAATGTCAGGATCTCAATTTTCTCCTTTTCTTTCCACCCACTGTCCTCGTCTCTGCTCATTTCTTGCTCTGCTTTTTCTCTTAACTTCCTCTCTTTTCCTTCTCACTTCCCCTCCTTCTCTTCTCTTCCTGCACTTCACATTTGTCGTTTGCTACTCTGTCTGTGCCCTTCCAACTTCTCTTCTCCCTTTTTTGCTTTCTGTCTGTGTGCTCCGGCAGAAAAGAGAAGAGATATAGAGTCTCAGTGGTAATGACAGGGGTCACTGTCCAGGGTCAGCGATTTCTGCCTCAGAGCTAACTACTAAAAATGGCATGTTGTAGCCAGAAAATGGGACCAGGTGAGACAAGGGAGACGGAGACTGAGAGTGAGAAAGGAGGAGAAGTGGGAAGCACTAAAACTTAGTTATATTTCGCTTTCTTTAGGGCGACACCAGCACTATTTCAACTCAACTGGCCAGTCCTTCTACAATAGGGTCATCAACGATAGTCTTTTTCTTTCCTCTACCACTACACCCAATCTTCGCTTCTATTAAGGGTCATCAGTTCTGGCCGTAAAACACCACTTCCCGTGATTAAGTGTCCAATTACGATCCCATTCTCCTTCCGTGCCTCCTCTCACTCATTGCATTAGAGGGGATTTCGAGTCACGCGGGGTGGATGGGTCACAGCCTCTGTTATCGATTGAGTCCAATTGGTGGAAAAAAACCTGTGTACTTCCTGACTTTACAGATCGAATTTACCTCAAGGAGCAGCACGGGATTGTGTGATCAGTACTTTCATGTAACATAAAGAAAGACTGAGGTTTTAGGGTGTTAGCATTACCAACTGAACCCCAGGGCATGGCTGCATCACTAAAACCTACACACTGGCAGGAGCTGAATCAGGTCCTGTCTTCAACCCCCATTGTATCAAAATCTAGTTCTAAGACCTTCATTATTTCTGTTTTGTGCTTATTTGTTGCATATTTTTAAAGGTTCAATGTGTTTCTCCATCTAGAGGTAAGGGTTACAGAGCTGAAACTTCTCCCATGTGCAAATTGTGTAGGAGAACTACTGTGGCCGACACGAAAATGCAAATGCCCCTGTCTAGAGCTGGTGTTTGTTTGTGTGTTCTGGGCTACTGAAGCACAACATAGGAGACTTGCTGGCAGAGGACCAGCTATGTATGTAGGTAAATGGCTCATTCTAATGTTACGAAAACCCAACATTTGTTATTTTCAGATGATTATATGCAAATGAAAACATATACTGTTTCTGCCAATAGATGCCCCTAAATCCTACACACTGGTCTTTCTAATAGCAGTTATTCCTCCATTGTTTTAATTCAGGGTTAGACACAAAAGAACTAACTGTCTATAAAAACTTTTTCTGTTTGCAGCTCAGCAAATTCATGCCCTAAAAGGTGTTGTGTTCTCAACACTCTCACATCAAATCACACACTAGTGTCTACAAAGAAAGTACTGCAACAAAACTGCTCACTCAAAAAGACAACGGCCTTCTTTCCCCTTCAGCACGGTGCATCCAAAGTTCAAACCTACACTTATCACCACAGTGGTGATGAACAATGTATTTTAGGCCGTCTGTTTACTGCTCCTTATCTCATAATTTACATCACATCACACCTACTGTAACATTCCTGCTGGTGATCTCAGAGTCAGACATGGGATTTAAAACAGAGGGCTCTAGTTTCGCAGACCGGGCGAGGCGGGGGCGCAGCGCACCTACGCTTCGCCAACTGGGTGTGGCCAGGTGGATTTTGCAAGTTTGGCACACCATGCGTGCTGGCGCAGCTACTCCTCTTTCCCACCTCCGTCCCTCCTACCTGCGCAAGTCGGAAAGAGGGAGGAGAGAAGGCGTGGAGTGGGTTTTACACACATCACACCAATCAAATGAGCCCCTCTCCTCGCCCTTAAATGCGCCGCGCGAAGGCGTAAT